>NC_134090.1:2387649-2712349 GCF_000715075.1 Nicotiana tabacum
CCTGAAGGAAGACAGTGATTAACTCGTGGTCATCCATGGGTGGCTTAACTCTAGCCGCTTGCTCTCTCCATTTAATGGCATATTCCCTGAAACTTTCAGTTGGTTTCTTTTTCAGGTTTGAAAGGGAATTGCGGTCTGGGGTGATATCGATGTTGTATTGGAACTGTTTGATAAAGGGCTGAGCCATGTCATCCCAGACATGCTAGTGAGAGGTTTCTTGATCCATAAACCATTCAGAGGCTACCCCTATCAGGCTTTCCCCAAAATAAGCCATTAGTAATTCTTCATTTCTTCCAACACCTCTTAGCTGATTGCAATACCTTTTCAAGTGAGCTATGGGGTCGCCGTGTCCATCATACTTTTCAAATTTTGGGATCTTGAAACCAAGTGGCAAACGAACATTGGGGAACATACATAGATCCTTGAAGGCAATACTCTTCTGACCTGCCAACCCTTGCATGTTTTTCAACTGTTGTTCTAAGCTTTTTATTCTTTGGGTCATTTCTTCTTGTGCCATCTTTTGGGCAGGCTTCTCAATTTTTGCAGGAAGATCAAATAGGTATGAGTGGTACTCAGGAGAATGGTACTGTTCTTGCTGGGTAGCAAATTGTGACTCATGAGTTTTCTTTTGTACCACTGTCGGCTGTGGGAAGGTGAAGACGGGCATAACAGTAGTGGTTGTCTGATTGGTTGTCAATGGCACACTTTGGGAGCACGCAACAGAAGTTCCAGCTGTAGTCATATAGTTGGGATAAAGACTCAACCCAGGTGGATAAGATTGATCATGCAATGAGACCGGAATGGTAGTAGTCGAAATGGATGTGAACTCTGAAAAACCATGAATAGAAAAAGGCGGTCCTTGGCCATTGGCCCATGCTTGACACATTTCAGTTATTTGCTGCTTCAGTACTCTATTTTCCTCAACCACAGTAGACTCTTGTTGAACCCTCTGACCCTGAGTCTTTTGAGCACTTGTAACAGCTTCGATGCCAGTTGTCAATGGCATTTTTCCCTTGGATCTTGTGTTGCCAGCTTACCACAAATCGACCACCTCAAACTTTCTTTACAATTCAAAACAAGAGACACGTTAGAATGGACTCAGTCGGTCCTTATAATCATCATCATCATTTTTAACACTTTTTTTTATGGTCGATCGAACCTGATGTGGGTTGCCTACGTATCATGTGGGAACATGAATCAGATCGTGCGTAGTTCGGGAGGATCAAAAATAAGGTAAATAAATTAACTCTTTTTGGATTTTGATTTTTTTTCTTTTTAATTTCCGGAAGAAAGACTTATAAAATAAAAAAAAATATTTTTGGAATTTGATTATTTTTTCTAATTTTTTTCCGATAGGACTTCTATATAAGAAAGAAAAATATTTTTTGGCTTTTGATGTTTTTGTTTTTTATTTTTTTTGATTTTTTGGGAGAAAGACTTTCTAAAAAAAAAGGTAGAAAATATTTTTTGGATTTTAATTTCATTTGTTTTCTTTTTCTAATGAAAGACTCCTACAAATAAAATATATATTTTTTGGTTTAAAATTATTTTTTAATCTTTTATTTGTTTGGGATTTTCTAAAAAAAAAAAGACTCCTAAAAGAAGAAATTAAAGGAAATATTTTTGGATTTTTAAAAATGGGGTCTCAAAGAAAGACTTTCTAAATAAGGAAATAAAGGAAAATATTTTTAGATTTTTGAAAATTGGGGGCCGGAACCGATGAGGTTTGCCTACGTATCTCACATCCGGTGAGAATCAGACCCGCGTAGTTCGGTGAGTTTTGACTTGTGGAGAAATAGGACTTATTTTTTTTCAAAGACTCATCCCTTTCTTTTCTCTCTTTTTTTTTTAAAAACAATTCGGCAGAGTTTCAGGATATTTTGAACACTGGTATTTTCCGGATGTTTCTCTATCCTACCTCACTTCTTGATTTTGCTTGATTTTTTTTTCCTATTCTAAAAGCCGGTCAACATACAAGCCGAAACCGATAAATGCACAAGTAGCATGTAAAAAATGCATCAGAATGGTCTTTTAAATTAGGTACACCTGTCCTAGACAGACCCAACCCCTGTGTTGAGTCTCCAAAGTCAAATGCACGTGATGCAAACAAACGTACCTACTAGGGATCCGGCATGAGGCTATGTTATTCTAGGCTTAAAACCCTGGGTGTATGGTTCTAGACCTGGCTTACCCGAGCGGACAACTCGAGTCGGGGGGCAACGTACCAGTAATCAAAAGGCCATCCGGCTTTGTAACTGATCCGATCCTCGTTCTAAATTAGGATATGACACTAACGGAAAAGAAGTCACGCCAGCGTGCACTTCCCAGAAGATTTAGAAGACTCAGAGAGGATAATGGTTTCGTGACAGTTTATATACAGTCCAAACAATATCAAAGCAGAAAAATAGGCATTTAGCACATTAGGCTCAAACACGTAAAAAATCAGATAATAAGTAAAAGCCAAGTATAACAGTCATTTAAGCTCGAATTCTGAACCCTGAACCAGAGATTCTGGGTTCGGTCCCCAGTAGAGTCGCCAGAGCTGTCACACCTCCTTTTTCCCGCAGGATGATATTAGGGGAATAAGGGAGTTTTTTTAATTTAAGTGATATTAATCGAAATGGGATTATTTATTTATTCAGAGTCGCCACTTGGAATAAGTTATGGTGTCCCAAGTCACCGGTTTATTTTAAATCCCAAATCGAGAAAATTTGACTCTAATTTTTGGTTTGCGAACACAGAAGACCGGGTAAGGAATTCTGTTAACCCGGAAGAAGGTATGAGGCACTCCCGAATTCCGTGGTTTTAGCACGGTCGCTTAACTAGTAATAATTGGCCTAATTATCTGATTTATACATATTTGAAACCTATGCATTTTTATCTTTTAACCACTTTTAATATTTATGGAATTTTATTTGAACAAGTCGCGATGTCGCGCGCTCGTTTGTTTTTGTACACATTGCGAATCGCGCCACGTGAAACGTACCCGCAATTTACAACATGTAAATTTTTATTATTATTGTTTGAATTTAAGGTCGAGTCACGTGAAACGCACACTCAAATTGGGATTATGTATCATGACTATGCCACGAGACCGTACCCATAGTCACGATGATTTATTAATCGCGTCTAAAGCAAATTACGATGTTTATGAATTATTCTCTAAATTTGAGATTGTTGTGAGGCTCAGGAGTTATGGAATGAATTCGTGGAGAACGGTATAAATGGGCCAGCAAAATGCGCTTACTAGGATTGGGCTACCTATAGCTATTATCAATTGGGCCTGACATGGTTCAACTTAATTGAGCACCAAATCTATAAAATTTAATTGAGAAAAAAAATCAGGACCAAATCCCATTCACATCTTCATTTTGTACATTGCTCAAATCTGATTCCCACATCATTAGCAAACAACATTAAACTTCTGTGCATGATGCAAATCTCAGCGTTAAACAACATCCATCTTAAGCACACAATTATTCATCCAAATGAAGTAATGCACTTCTTATCAACATAAATACAACCTAAGTTGGATTGCCGAAACAGAAAAGTTTATAGCTTTTAGACGTTAAAGCAGCAGCAAAGATGCGAAAAATAAATTATGAGCCCCGTGAAAAAAAAATTAAAAAAAATCCACATACTATCACTAAATATGAAACAGTGTTCCAACTTCATTCAAGCATTAGATAAGAGCATACTAAAGAGATAGAGCATGAAATAATTGGACCTTTATTGATGACTGTGAACTTTAAATTACAGCACCTCAATTATCGAATAACTTTCAGACGGAGCCTTTTTAATCGCGGAAACCTCAGGCGATCAAACAAAGCTCTAGCGAGACCCATTTGTCGCGCCGAACTCGAACCCGACTCAAGAAAATCGACAAGGTGGTTTGGGGTGTTTTTCGGCTAAGCTCGCCAGCAGGCGGCGAAGATGGAGAAGGGAGGTGGCTGCTGGTTTATTTTTGAAATGGGGAGGGTCTCCTCTGATATGTGTGTCTGTTGGGTGGTGTTGAAGAGCAGAGGAATTAGGTTTAGTTTAGAGATTATAAAAGGGTTGTGGTTTAGGGAATGGGTAAATGGGCTGAGGGGAGGAGTAGGCTCAGGTTCGAAAATGGGCTTCACCAATAAATTGTTTTGGCCTAAATTCAATTCTTTCTCATTGAACAAAAATAAAAATACTACCAAAATAATTTAATTAATCTTAGTTAATAAGAATAAACTATTTTTATATTTTTAAACTTATGTTTTAAAATAAAAATTAAAAGTTAATGGAAAATCCTATAAAAATAAAAATAAGTAAATATTTTTGAAATACTACTTTTAAAAGTTGCGCGGGTCAAAAATTACGTGCTTACAGCTGCCCCTCTTTGCTTGGAAACACAAAGTGTTTTTGAGCAAAGAATTAAGAAACGTAATTGACTTCTGACCCGTCAATTATTCAAAAGAAAACAAAGATGGATAAAAGATTGTGACCAAGCCCTGGTATCTGAGCTGCCTACATATCCTTGGTTATAAAGGAATCAGGCCACGTGTAGTTCAGAAGTGATGGAGTGTGTGGAGAGGATGAGAGAGTCGAGTGAGATACCGTTCCGTCGAGGTTCCGGTCCGCGATCCTGTTATTACATCAAAATCAAAAATGAAAAAGACTAACTAAGCCTATCAGCTATGAGTTACAAGATTCCTATCTATAAGTCTTTTGAAGCTTGATCTTGAGTCTTGAATGGTTCTTCATGCAGACTTTTGATTTGAACCTTGATGCTTGCTAGCTGCAGGTGCAGATTCATCTCTTCAGCTTCTTCGGATCAAGACGGGGCATGCAAAGCTTACGACTTCAGTCATGTCTTGAGCTGCCCATATCTTTTCATCTGCTTCTATATTTTGAATTGACTTTTTTTTTCTTTTATTCTGGATTGAGACTTCTTCTTTTGGTCATCCCGTACTGTCAACTTACATTCTTGAGGCGAGCTTCTGTACTTCTAACTTGAATTGAATTCTGAAATGACTTCCCTCGTTCTTTAGGTGGGCGCCTGCATTTGACTTGAAATGTGAAATGAATTCTCTCGTTCTCCAGGTGGGTGCCTGTTAACTTAAAAACTTGAAATAAATTCCCTCGTTCTCCAGGTGGGCGCCTGATGTTGACTTAAAACTTGAAATGAATTCCCTCGTTTTCCAGGTGGGCGCCTGCTGACTTAAAACTGAAATGAATTCCCTCGTTTTCCAGGTGGGCGCATGATGACTTAAAACTAAAATGAATTCCCTCGTTTTCCAGATGGGCGCCTGATGACTTAAAAACTTGAAATAAATTTCCTCGTTCTCCAGGTGGGCGCCTGTGCTAACTTAAAACAGAAATGAATTCCCTCATTCTCCAGGTGGGCGCCTGATGTTGACTTAAAAACTTGAAATTAATTCCCTCGTTTTCTAGGTGGGTGCCTGATGTTGACTTAACATTTGAAATGAACTCCCTCATTTTCCAGGTGGGTGCCTGCTGTAGACTTAAAACTTGAAATGAATTCCCTCTTTTCCAGGTGGGCGCCTGCTGACTTAAAACTTGAAATTAATTCCCTCGTTCTCCAGGTGGGCGCCTGCTGACTTAAAACTTGAAATTAATTCCCTCATTCTCTAGGTGGGCGCCTGTGCTGACTTAAAACAGAAATGAATTCCCCTCATTCTCCAGGTGGGCGCCTGATGACTGACTTAAACTTAAAATAAATTCCCTCATTCTCCAGGTGGGTGCCTGCTTACTTAAAAACTTGAAATAAACTCCCTCATTTTCCAAGTGGGCGCCTGTGCTGACTTAAAACATAAATGAATTCCCTCGTTTTCCAGGTGGGCGCCTGATGACTGACTTGAACTTAAAATAAATTCCCTCATTCTCCAGGTGGGTGCCTGCTTACTTAAAAACTTGAAATGAACTCCCTCATTCTCCAGGTGGGCGCCTGTGCTGACTTAAAACATAAATGAATTCCCTCGTTTTCCAGGTGGGTGCCTGATGACAGACTTGAACTTAAAATAAATTCCCTCATTCTCCAGGTGGGCGCCTGCTTACTTAAAAACTTGAAATAAACTCCCTCATTCTCCAGGTGGGCGCTTGTACTGACTTAAAACAGAAATGAATTCCCTCGTTTTCCAGGTGGGTGCCTGATGACTGACTTGAACTTAAAATAAATTCCCTCATTCTCCAGGTGGGTGCCTGCTTACTTAAAAACTTGAAATAAACTCCCTCATTCTCCAGGTGGGCGCCTGTGCTGACTTAAAACAGAAATGAATTCCCTCGTTTTCCAAGTGGGTGCCTGATGACTGACTGGAACTTAAAATAAATTCCCTCATTCTCCAGGTGGGTCCCTGCTTACTTAAAAACTTGAAATAAACTCCCTCATTCTCCAGGTGGGCGCCTGTGCTGACTTAAAACAGAAATGAATTCCCTCATTTTCCAAGTGGGTGCCTGATGACTGACTGGAACTTAAAATAAATTCCCTCATTCTCCAGGTGGGTGCCTGCTTACTTAAAAACTTGAAATAAACTCCCTCATTCTCCAGGTGGGCGCCTGATAATGACTTGAAAATTAAAACAAATTCCCTCATTCTCTAGGTGGGTGCCTGATGACTTTAAAACTTGAAATTAATTCTCTCGTTCTCCAGGTGGGCGCCTGCAACTACAACAAAACGGAGCCAACAAAAGAAACTTTTTCTGCCCCAGTTTACACTTTGTCGGCTCTTCTCTTTTCTTTTTTTTTTAGAAACCCAAATTCCTTGCACTGCTTTGTTCCTGTTTCAAACAAAGAAAATTTTGTCAGTTTTAAAAGTGGTGGTCGGTCTGTGGCCTTGAGTCTTGGGCAGCTTGGCTTTTGCTCAATAAGCTTGAGTCAGTTTCAAGAGACTTTTTGCTTTACATCAACCCTGATCGTTTCACACCCAGTACCATTTGTATTTGTGGCTCAGTCAGCCTTATCTCAAAAAAGAGATTTCTTTTCTTGGATAACCTTTCTGATGTCTTGAATGGCTTTGCTTTTGGAGCAATTTGTCTGTCAGAGAGAATCACAACTGGTAAGAGCCTTTTGCACGATGTGCACACTTCGTAGTCATTGTTCGGTACTTCAGAGAATCTCTGATTAACCTTGAGGTTATCTTTACTTGCTTTACCCGAATAGGTTGACAAGAGTCTTTTGGGGGGAAGCCTTTGCATGAATCCTCAATGCATGTCGACTGTAAAACCCGAGTGTGCTGGCCAAATTTATCTTGTGCAACTAAAAAGCTGGTAGCAGATTTTGAAATCTTTTCTGCTTGTTTTGACAAGGACTGACTTAGAGTGAAAGACACAATGATGCAAAGAAACAAGTATTGACAAGAAATGCCCCTGTCGGAAGGACGGAAGGAAGAGTTTTTTTTTCTTTTTCTTTTTTTTTTCTTTTTATTTTGCGGTAACTAGCCTTAATGATCATGACATGCATTTTGGACTTAATGGTCTGATCTATCAAACTGACCAAATCTTTCCTTTTACCATTCTTATGACTCTGAAGTCGGGCTTGTTCGTGCCAATCCTTTGCATCAACTTCATGACTCACTTTCGACTAGCGGTGCCCCGAGGGGTTTTCACCAACAAGTCTCTCTCATTTATGTATCTCTTCTTACCATCGCCTTACAGTGCCTGTGAGGGTTTTCACTAGTAAGACTCTCTCATTTTTCTTCTCTTTTTCTTTTTTTTTTTGCTTTCTTGTGTGAGCAACTTGACAGTGTTCTATGACGCGTGACAACCGTTGCTCATTGTATGCTTCTCTTGACATTCTTGAAGGCATATCGGGAGGTCTTTATTTGGAAGGATTTTGGATAGGGTTGGAAAAGAGGGACGTCATGAAGGCTCAAAGTAGACTCAAAATAAGGGGTTGTAGACTTACAACTCTTGGAATCGACTCTTTCAAAAGTGAAATAAAATCTTTGCCCCAGTTTCAGATATTGGGGATTTTTGAATTTTTTTTTGAATTCTTATTTGGTTGGACCGAACCGTGTAAGGCTGCCTACGTATCCTTTTTAAAGGAATGAGGTCTAACGTAGTTCAAACATCTGACCTAACTATATATGTTTTTCATCTTTTTTTTCTTTGTCTTGTGTTTTTTTTTTAGTTTCCAAAACAAGTTGCCTCATCTTTTATTTTCTGGGGGCGTGGACCTTTGACTGTTCTTTCTTTTCTTTTTTTTTTCTTTTCTTTTTTTCACTTGAACTTTCTAAGAGTTACCCTAGTTTGTACTCTTGGGACATGGACTTTTCTTTTCATTTTTTTCATTTTATTTTCTTTTTTGGACTTTTAATTTGAAACTTGATTCCAAAAGAGGGTGGTCAAAGAAAATAACACAGGCTCAAAAGGGGTAGCGAAGGATATAAAGTATTTGGATAGCAGAAAAAGGGCCTCCAAGCCTCGAGAACGCCAAACATATTATCTTTTCGCGATCATAGCATTGATGAACATGTCTATCTTCTTGGTATGTCGCGATCAAAAGACACTTTCCATCCATTAATGTCAAACTTTCCAACAAACCCGACCTTCACAATGATTTGAAGGCAAAGATCATTAACCTCCATGGGTATGACTATTCTAGTTCCACGTGAATTTTGCTCGAGCTTAATTCCAAGGTATTTCAACTCTTTTTTATCCTCAAAAGTGTCTTTTTCTGAATTATCCAATTCAAGTTTAAATTAATTTTCTAAGATCTAGCCAAAAAGTCCGCATGTATGTCATGTCACTAGAACTAGCGGCGAAAGAATTAAGCATGGAATGACATAAAGGACAAACTGTATTTCATTGAGTAAAGGATGGAAGGGTTTAACAACAAGACAAATAACCTAAAATCCGAGTTACAACCCTAAAATAAATCGGATAATGAAAATAACAACAGAATAGACAGACAAGACTCACACAAACAGAATAGAGGGATGGAAGGGTTTGACTCAATAAAACATAAAAATCTGGATCACAACCCTGAAATAACCCAGATAATAGAAAAAATATCAAAACAAGCTACCAAGATTCCTTTCTAGTGAGGAGGGAATGACTTTTCAATTGCTAAGCTTGACATTTAGCCACAAATTTGCTCATCAGAATTACCATGGCCTTCTCCAATTTCAGTCGGCAAGTTCCCGAGAGGATTCTCATACTCCATGTCACTACACATCATCCCCACAAAGTGTGCATCATTATGTGTATGTAAAGGATTCTGCGTGATATTCTGGGTGTCGTTATCTTGGATCACAATCAGTTTTTCCTGGATCATCCTTTCTATTTCTCTTTACAAATCCCAACAACTTTCAACATTGTGCCCCTGGGCATTGGAATGGTATTCACACCTTTTAGAATGATCAAAGCTTCTTGCACGTGGGTCCACATAATTTGGAGGAATAGGTGCAATCATGTCATAATGCTTTAATTTCTCAAACATACTTGCATAGGACTCTCCTATTGGTGTAAAATTATCTTTCAACCTTTGTTCCCCTTTATACCCCTGCTTGGATGTGGGTTATAGGGCACTTGAAAATTTTGTGAAAGCTGGTGGAAATTTTGTGGTGCTGGTGCTCGCCTTCTGGGGTGTCTTGGTGGCTGGACAACATACTGAAGTGGAGCAATAGAGTATTGTGGGTTCTGAGGTGGATAGTAGTGCTCAGGGGAATCATCGAAAACCTGATGAGGCTGCTCATACCTTCGAGATGTTCTCCTAGGACCTCTTCTCGACCTTATTGTCATCATGGTTTCTTCATCCTTCTCATTCGTGTCACTAAAATTATCGGATTCAATCTGGACAGCCTGAGTTGCAGCTGTGAGAACTGCTTGACTTATAATTTTGCCTGTCTTAAGGCCATTCTCAACCATTTTCCCAATTTTGATTGCTTCCGAGAAGGATTTGCCCACTGCGGACATCATGTTTTGAAAATAATCTGGCTCTTGAGCCTGAAGGAAGACAGTGATTAACTCGTGGTCATCCATGGGTGGCTTAACTCTAGCCGCTTGCTCTCTCCATTTAATGGCATATTCCCTGAAACTTTCAGTTGGTTTCTTTTTCAGGTTTGAAAGGGAATTGCGGTCTGGGGTGATATCGATGTTGTATTGGAACTGTTTGATAAAGGGCTGAGCCATGTCATCCCAGACATGCTAGTGAGAGGTTTCTTGATCCATAAACCATTCAGAGGCTACCCCTATCAGGCTTTCCCCAAAATAAGCCATTAGTAATTCTTCATTTCTTCCAACACCTCTTAGCTGATTGCAATACCTTTTCAAGTGAGCTATGGGGTCGCCGTGTCCATCATACTTTTCAAATTTTGGGATCTTGAAACCAAGTGGCAAACGAACATTGGGGAACATACATAGATCCTTGAAGGCAATACTCTTCTGACCTGCCAACCCTTGCATGTTTTTCAACTGTTGTTCTAAGCTTTTTATTCTTTGGGTCATTTCTTCTTGTGCCATCTTTTGGGCAGGCTTCTCAATTTTTGCAGGAAGATCAAATAGGTATGAGTGGTACTCAGGAGAATGGTACTGTTCTTGCTGGGTAGCAAATTGTGACTCATGAGTTTTCTTTTGTACCACTGTCGGCTGTGGGAAGGTGAAGACGGGCATAACAGTAGTGGTTGTCTGATTGGTTGTCAATGGCACACTTTGGGAGCACGCAACAGAAGTTCCAGCTGTAGTCATATAGTTGGGATAAAGACTCAACCCAGGTGGATAAGATTGATCATGCAATGAGACCGGAATGGTAGTAGTCGAAATGGATGTGAACTCTGAAAAACCATGAATAGAAAAAGGCGGTCCTTGGCCATTGGCCCATGCTTGACACATTTCAGTTATTTGCTGCTTCAGTACTCTATTTTCCTCAACCACAGTAGACTCTTGTTGAACCCTCTGACCCTGAGTCTTTTGAGCACTTGTAACAGCTTCGATGCCAGTTGTCAATGGCATTTTTCCCTTGGATCTTGTGTTGCCAGCTTACCACAAATCGACCACCTCAAACTTTCTTTACAATTCAAAACAAGAGACACGTTAGAATGGACTCAGTCGGTCCTTATAATCATCATCATCATTTTTAACACTTTTTTTTATGGTCGATCGAACCTGATGTGGGTTGCCTACGTATCATGTGGGAACATGAATCAGATCGTGCGTAGTTCGGGAGGATCAAAAATAAGGTAAATAAATTAACTCTTTTTGGATTTTGATTTTTTTTCTTTTTAATTTCCGGAAGAAAGACTTATAAAATAAAAAAAAATATTTTTGGAATTTGATTATTTTTTCTAATTTTTTTCCGATAGGACTTCTATATAAGAAAGAAAAATATTTTTTGGCTTTTGATGTTTTTGTTTTTTATTTTTTTTGATTTTTTGGGAGAAAGACTTTCTAAAAAAAAAGGTAGAAAATATTTTTTGGATTTTAATTTCATTTGTTTTCTTTTTCTAATGAAAGACTCCTACAAATAAAATATATATTTTTTGGTTTAAAATTATTTTTTAATCTTTTATTTGTTTGGGATTTTCTAAAAAAAAAAAGACTCCTAAAAGAAGAAATTAAAGGAAATATTTTTGGATTTTTAAAAATGGGGTCTCAAAGAAAGACTTTCTAAATAAGGAAATAAAGGAAAATATTTTTAGATTTTTGAAAATTGGGGGCCGGAACCGATGAGGTTTGCCTACGTATCTCACATCCGGTGAGAATCAGACCCGCGTAGTTCGGTGAGTTTTGACTTGTGGAGAAATAGGACTTATTTTTTTTCAAAGACTCATCCCTTTCTTTTCTCTCTTTTTTTTTTAAAAACAATTCGGCAGAGTTTCAGGATATTTTGAACACTGGTATTTTCCGGATGTTTCTCTATCCTACCTCACTTCTTGATTTTGCTTGATTTTTTTTTCCTATTCTAAAAGCCGGTCAACATACAAGCCGAAACCGATAAATGCACAAGTAGCATGTAAAAAATGCATCAGAATGGTCTTTTAAATTAGGTACACCTGTCCTAGACAGACCCAACCCCTGTGTTGAGTCTCCAAAGTCAAATGCACGTGATGCAAACAAACGTACCTACTAGGGATCCGGCATGAGGCTATGTTATTCTAGGCTTAAAACCCTGGGTGTATGGTTCTAGACCTGGCTTACCCGAGCGGACAACTCGAGTCGGGGGGCAACGTACCAGTAATCAAAAGGCCATCCGGCTTTGTAACTGATCCGATCCTCGTTCTAAATTAGGATATGACACTAACGGAAAAGAAGTCACGCCAGCGTGCACTTCCCAGAAGATTTAGAAGACTCAGAGAGGATAATGGTTTCGTGACAGTTTATATACAGTCCAAACAATATCAAAGCAGAAAAATAGGCATTTAGCACATTAGGCTCAAACACGTAAAAAATCAGATAATAAGTAAAAGCCAAGTATAACAGTCATTTAAGCTCGAATTCTGAACCCTGAACCAGAGATTCTGGGTTCGGTCCCCAGTAGAGTCGCCAGAGCTGTCACACCTCCTTTTTCCCGCAGGATGATATTAGGGGAATAAGGGAGTTTTTTTAATTTAAGTGATATTAATCGAAATGGGATTATTTATTTATTCAGAGTCGCCACTTGGAATAAGTTATGGTGTCCCAAGTCACCGGTTTATTTTAAATCCCAAATCGAGAAAATTTGACTCTAATTTTTGGTTTGCGAACACAGAAGACCGGGTAAGGAATTCTGTTAACCCGGAAGAAGGTATGAGGCACTCCCGAATTCCGTGGTTTTAGCACGGTCGCTTAACTAGTAATAATTGGCCTAATTATCTGATTTATACATATTTGAAACCTATGCATTTTTATCTTTTAACCACTTTTAATATTTATGGAATTTTATTTGAACAAGTCGCGATGTCGCGCGCTCGTTTGTTTTTGTACACATTGCGAATCGCGCCACGTGAAACGTACCCGCAATTTACAACATGTAAATTTTTATTATTATTGTTTGAATTTAAGGTCGAGTCACGTGAAACGCACACTCAAATTGGGATTATGTATCATGACTATGCCACGAGACCGTACCCATAGTCACGATGATTTATTAATCGCGTCTAAAGCAAATTACGATGTTTATGAATTATTCTCTAAATTTGAGATTGTTGTGAGGCTCAGGAGTTATGGAATGAATTCGTGGAGAACGGTATAAATGGGCCAGCAAAATGCGCTTACTAGGATTGGGCTACCTATAGCTATTATCAATTGGGCCTGACATGGTTCAACTTAATTGAGCACCAAATCTATAAAATTTAATTGAGAAAAAAAATCAGGACCAAATCCCATTCACATCTTCATTTTGTACATTGCTCAAATCTGATTCCCACATCATTAGCAAACAACATTAAACTTCTGTGCATGATGCAAATCTCAGCGTTAAACAACATCCATCTTAAGCACACAATTATTCATCCAAATGAAGTAATGCACTTCTTATCAACATAAATACAACCTAAGTTGGATTGCCGAAACAGAAAAGTTTATAGCTTTTAGACGTTAAAGCAGCAGCAAAGATGCGAAAAATAAATTATGAGCCCCGTGAAAAAAAAATTAAAAAAAATCCACATACTATCACTAAATATGAAACAGTGTTCCAACTTCATTCAAGCATTAGATAAGAGCATACTAAAGAGATAGAGCATGAAATAATTGGACCTTTATTGATGACTGTGAACTTTAAATTACAGCACCTCAATTATCGAATAACTTTCAGACGGAGCCTTTTTAATCGCGGAAACCTCAGGCGATCAAACAAAGCTCTAGCGAGACCCATTTGTCGCGCCGAACTCGAACCCGACTCAAGAAAATCGACAAGGTGGTTTGGGGTGTTTTTCGGCTAAGCTCGCCAGCAGGCGGCGAAGATGGAGAAGGGAGGTGGCTGCTGGTTTATTTTTGAAATGGGGAGGGTCTCCTCTGATATATGTGTCTGTTGGGTGGTGTTGAAGAGTAGAGGAATTAGGTTTAATTTAGGGATTATAAAAGGGTTGTGGTTTAGGGAATGGGTAAATGGGCTGAGGGGAGGAGTGGGCTCAGGTTCGAAAATGGGCTTCACCAATAAATTGTTTTGGCCCAAATTCAATTCTTTCTCGTTGAACAAAAATAAAAATACTACCAAAATAATTTAATTAATCTTAGTTAATAAGAATAAACTATTTTTGTATTTTTAAACTTATGTTTTAAAATAAAAATTAAAAGTTAATAAAAAATCCTATAAAAATGAAAATAAGTAAATATTTTTGAAATACTACTTTTAAAAGTTGCGCGGGTCAAAAATTACGTGCTTACAATAGGGAATTCCCCGAGTTTGCTAGTAAACCCAAGAAATATTAGGTTAGGATTATGTGCAGATGGATTCACTCCATTTGCTATCTTTGCTGCACCATATTCATGTTGGCCAGTGTTTTGTTACCCCGTATAATTTTCTGTCCGAGTTATGTATGACAAATCCTTATATGTTCCTAACTTGTATTGTTCCAGGTCCACGCAATCTGAAAAGTTTGATTGATGTATACTTGCAGCCTTTGATTGATAAGCTACAATTATTGTGGCATCAAGGTGTGGAAACATATGATATATCAACTAAACAAAACTTCAGATTGCATGCTGCTTTGACGCGTGCACTATAAATGATTTTACTGCTTTTGGAATGTTGTCTGGGTGCTCGACTGCTGAAAAGTTAGCTTGCCCTTGTTGTATGGAAGAAACAAAAGCATTTACTTTAAAGCATGAAGGTAAAAATATATGGTTCAACTGTCACCATAGATTCTTGCCAATGAATCATGAATTTAGGCAAAATACAAGTGCATTTATGAAGAATCGAACTGATTTTGAGGAGCCACCAGCCTGCTTGTGTTCAGAAGAAATTTGAAACAGAGTAAGGGATCTGCCTAAAGTAACAAAGTCTCCGCCATCTAAGACGGTTTACCAACATTATGTTATGCAAATCTGAGAACTTTTTTTTCCCCTTTTCCTTTAAGATTTATCTTATGTAGTGAATTCACGTTTGATCTTAATTCTAAACATATGTTTTTTACGTGAAGATTCTATAAGGACTTTCTTGTTTTTGATATTTTCCAAAATATCAAAAAGAGTATTAATACAAAAGAGTATTAATCAAAAATATGTAAAGTAATACAAAAGAGTATTAATTAAATCTCTTTCAAGTACTTCACATTTCTTACATAATCAATTTGTTATTTGAGCATTTAAATGCTAGGTGTATGTAATAATACTCTAATTTAAAAACAAGCTTACTTCATTTATATATTGAAGTATTTGGCGAGCTTTTTGGTACTCTGCCGAATAAATATTAAATAATAGGTCCCCGCAGCCTAAGCCGTGGTCCATTTTGATTTTGTTGGTAGTACACGTTTTGTGTGTTGATGACATAGTGCTATTACCATAAAGGTCAAAACTTATCCGTGTCATATACTCACGTATGACACGAGCAAGCTTATGAGTTAAATCGTTCATTATTTTACATTTCGAGCGAGTTAATTGCACTAAACTTTGATCAAATTTTAAATAATAGGTCCCCGCAGCCTAAGCCGTGGTCCATTTTGATTTTGTTGGTAGTACACGTTTTGTGTGTTGATGACATAGTGCTATTACCATAAAGGTCAAAACTTATCCGTGTCATATACTCACGTATGACACGAGCAAGCTTATGAGTTAAATCGTTCATTATTTTACATTTCGAGCGAGTTAATTGCACTAAACTTTGATCAAATTTTAAATAATAGGTCCCCGCAGCCTAAGCCGTGGTCCATTTTGATTTTGTTGGTAGTACACGTTTTGTGTGTTGATGACATAGTGCTATTACCATAAAGGTCAAAACTTATCCGTTTCATATACTCACGTATGACACGAGCAAGCTTATGAGTTAAATCGTTCATTATTTTACATTTCGAGCGAGTTAATTGCACTAAACTTTGATCAAATTTTAATGTAATTATTTCATAATTCAATTTGTCAGTTTTTCAGCTCATAATAGTTTTTAGTAGCTTTCAAATGTTATTTTAAATATAAGAACTTTCCGCACATAATTTTATGTCCAAAAGTTGATCGACATAGTCCCGAAAAATAAAAGGACCGTTTTAATTAATAATTATTGGGAATCTTATAGGAATGTATCAAAGAAAGACACTATTTACGAACAACTACATATTTTAGTCATGCTATCAAAAATAGCCCCAAAACATTGACAATAATATACAACATTCAAAAAACATAAGTAAGAAAAAAAAAATTTAATGGGTATTGTTGTGGAAACTGTAATTTCGCCCGATTCGCAGATTTTCGTGTAAAGCCCACACCTTCTGCATGAGCCAGGGCGCTCGAATCCGAATTGCCTAAAATTTTGCCGGACCATAAAAAACGACCTAAGAAACAATAGTCACCGCCTCGCCATGATAGCTACTTGATTTTTGACGTTTTATGGCCATAAAACTAAAATTTCACTCATGCCTTCTGCATAGACCCAGGCACCAGGACCCGGGCCGCCTAAAATTTTGCCGGACAATAAAAAATGACTTAAGGAATAATAGTCACTGCCTCGCCATGACCGTTACTCGTTTTATGACGTTTTAGGGCCATAAAAAACTAAAATTCCGCCCCCTTCCTAAATTTCTGTATGCTATAGCCCACGCCTTTTATATGGGTCCGGGATCCCGGACCCGAAACTCCTAAAATTTTGTCAGACTATCAAAAACGTCCTAAGAAAATATAGTCACCGCCTCGCCATGACCATTACTCATTTTTTGGCGTTTTACGACCATAAAACTGGAATTTCGCTCGATTCTTAGATTTTTGTATGTTATAACCCACGCCTTCTGCATGGCGCTGGGCCCCCGGATCCGGATCGCCAAAATTTTTACCCAAC
The DNA here is from genome assembly GCF_000715075.1 of Nicotiana tabacum. NCBI lineage: Eukaryota > Viridiplantae > Streptophyta > Magnoliopsida > Solanales > Solanaceae > Nicotiana > Nicotiana tabacum. The sequence goes on from NC_134090.1 coordinate 2,404,537, forward strand.
CATAAAAAATGACCTAAGAAAAAATAGTCACCACCTTACTATGATCGTTACTCGTTTTTAACGTTTTAGAGCCATAAAACTAAAATTATGCCTCATTCCCAAATATTTGTGTGCTATAGCCCACGCCATATGCATGGGCCTGGGCGCCCAGACTCGGATAACTTAAATTTTTTTCAGACCATAAAAAAACGACCTAAGAAATAATAGTCAACGCTTCGACATGACCGTTACTCGCTTTTTGGCGTTTTAGGGTTATAAAACTTGAATTCTGCCTGATTCCTAAATTTCGTGTGCTATACCTCACGCCTTCTACATGGGCTCGGGCTTACGGATCTAGATCGCCTAAAATTTGGCCCTACCATCGAAAATGACCTAAGGAACAATAGTCACCATATCGCCATGACTGTTACATATTTTTTGGCATTTTAGGGCAATAAAGTAGAATTTTCCCCGATTCCCAGATTTGTGTGTGTTGTAGCCCACACTTTCTGCATGAGGCCGGGTTTTGGGACCTGAATCGCCTAAAATTTTATCGGACCATCAAAAGTGACCTAAGGAACAATAGTAACCGCCCCGTCATGACCGTTACTCATTGTTTTGGCATTTTAGGGCCATAACACTAGAATTCCGTCCGATTCCTAAATTTTTATGTGCTACATCCCACGCCTTTTATATAGGCACAGGCGCGTAGACCAGGTGTCACGACTCAAAATCTAACCCGTCCTGATGGCGCCTATCGTGGTACTAGGCAAGCCGACATTTTCAAAATACTTTAAAAATTTAACATAAGTGAATTAAGACATTTAAAATAATCGGAGTTTCACATAAATACGAGGTAAAACCCAAATAAAATATAAGTGCAGAAAAATAGCCCGATATCGGGGTGTCACTAAGTCATGAGCGTCTAAATATTAAAACTATTACAACCAATGTCTAAATATCAGTACAAAACGGAAAGAAATGTGGAAGGAGTAATAAGGTCATGCGGACGCTAGCAGCTACTTTGAAATCTCTGAAACTCAAACATGCATGGACTCAACAATCTCCGTGCTCAGGCACACATGCATGGTGTAGTATGAGTGCAGCCAACTCAGCAAGTAACAGAAATAAATAAGGAACTAAAGATAGTGACGAGCTACACAGTTATAGTTCACTTTTAGTAATTCATCAAAGAATAGACATGCTTTCAAATCCAGCAGTTTGAGTCAAATAAGTTTTATACAGTTCAAGTTCATGAAATCCGGATATAAAATCTTTCAGAGTATTGCACAACAATGACAGATAGCAACTAAGTGCAACAATAAATGAAAATCAAGTACAGCCTCTCAGGGCAACAGTCACTCAACTCGTCACAACAGCTCAACCACTCGGCTCTCGGCCCTCAACACTCACACTCAATGGGTACCCGCGCTCACTGGGGCTGTTCAGACTCATGAGGGGCTCCTACAACCCAAGCGCTATAATCTGCACGGACAACTCACGTGCTATAATATCATAGCTGGATCCATACGGACAACTCACGTGTTGTACGGACAACTCACGTGTCATACTATAAACATAAGGATCTGCACGGACAACTCACCTGCTATAATAATATACCACACAATCAGGTACTCGGCCTTGCTCAGTCATAAATCTCTCCAGTCTCTCGGGCTCTCAGAAATCATGAAATCAGTCCAAACAACAATAATATGATGCATCAATAATGAACAATAGAGACTGAGATAAAATAACAAGTAAACTGTGACTGAGTGCAAACAACAATTAAGCAGATAGTTCAACATGTACACGACCTATGTGGGTCCCAACAGCAATCAACATATAACCTAAACATGGTTTCTAGTAAAATTTCTACAACATAAAGAGAGCACATAGCTAACAACAAGTTATTAAACTTTACAGTCTCACGGGATGGATCAAATCACAATCCCCACAGTGCACGCCCACACGCCCGTCACCTAGAATGCGTGTCACCTCCAAAGTAGTCACTTGATACCAAATTTCGGGGTTTCATACCCTCAGGACCAGTTTTAAAACTGTTACTTACCTCAATCCAAGCAAATCTCTACTCCGTAATGCCCTTGCCTCTCGAATCTACCTCCGAGCATCCCGAATATAGCCACAAGCACTACAATACCATTAATATATGCTAAAGGAATCAATTCCACAAGAAAACTACTAAATTAAACCTAAAACCCGAAATCGACTCAAACCCGACCCCTGGGCCCACGTCTCGAAATACAACAAAAGTCACAAAATCCGAAAGCCCATTCACTCACGAGTCTAACCATACAAAATTCACTAAAATCCGATATCATTTGGTCCCTCAAATCCTCAATTACATTCTCCAAAATCCCAAGCTCTAACCCCTTATTTCACTTCAAAAATCCTACTAATTAGGTGAAAAAATAACGGAAAACCACCATAGCTAGTGATAATAAAGCTTAAGCAACTTACCTCAGTGAATATCCTTGAATCCTCTTCAAAAATCTCCCCAAAAGCTCCAAAGTCCGAATTAAAAATCGTAGAAATGAGCAAAAATCACGAAATCCTTAATTTATACATTATGCCCAATGAAACTGCACCTGCGGCCCCTTTTCTGCTTCTGCGACGCCGCTCTTGCGGAATTTCCATCGCAGGTGCAGAACTCACTTAAGATCCCAAATTCCGCATCTGCGGTAAAAATCTCGCACCTGCGAAAGAGCACTTGCGCGTCTTCCTCCGCTTCTCCGATGCCAGCCAAATTCCTCGTCTCCGCATCTGCGTCCCTGGTCTCGCACCTGCGGGCACACAGATGCGACAACCTTCTCGCACCTGCGCCTTCTGCCCAGCTCCTCCAATCTCGCATCTGCAATCACCCGCTCGCTTCTGTGGGCTCGCACCTGCGATGAGACATCCACAGGTGCGATTATGACAACTGAGTTCAACTTCAGCAATTCCTCCAATTTCCAAACTTATTCCGTTAATCACCCGGAATCACCCCGAGTCCCTCGGGACCTCAACCAAACATACCAACATATCCCACAATATCATACGAACTTCGACAAATTATCAAATCACTCAAAACAATATCAAAACACCAAATTATACTCGGATTCAAGCCTAAGGACTTCTAAACTTCCGAATTCCACCAACGATGCCAAAACCCGCTAAACCCCGTCTGAATGACCTCAAATTTTTACACACAATTCAAAAATAACACCACGAACCTATTTCAACTTCCAGAATTCCATTCCGACCCCGATATCAAAATTTTCACTATCGAGCAAAATTGCCAAAATTCTAACTTTCGCCAATTCAAGCCTAATTTACCACGGGCCTCCAAATATCATTCCGAATGCGCTCCCAAGTCCAAAATTACCTAACGGAGCTAACAGAACCATCAAAATTCAAATCCGAGGCCGTTTACACATAAGTCAACGTCTGGTTGGCTTTTTCAACTTAAGCTTCTACTTTAGAGACTAAGTGTCTCGATTCACTCCGAAACCACTCCGGACCCGAACCAACGAACACGGTATAACACAATATAGTTGGAGGACTCAAAAAGAAGTAGAAATGGGAGAAACGGGGCTATAACTCTCAAAACGAATGGCCGGGTCGTTACATCCTCCCCCACTTAAACATACATTCGTCCTCAAACGTGCCATGAGTTGTTTCCAGGCCATCAAATCACTATTTCATCTTACCATGCACGTACCCGGGGGTGATCATCACGTTACCCTATTCCATATAGGTCTAACCCCACAACATAACAAGAAAAATCATTAATTTAACCTTAGCCAAAATACCTTGGAGCCAAATTTCTAACATCCATAATTCTTTTCAATACCCGAATCTAACATCTACACACTGCATTAGTCTGAATGAGCTGCATCGAGCCATAACTATAACCACGGATATAATCAACTAACATATTATCCAACTCGCATGCTCGTGGAACCATTCCTGGTCACCGTAACTACTCCAAAACCAACAAGTACTAGTATTAAACCCAATATCGAACCAAGCCTCGTTCCAAAACCTTCGTACACTGCTAATAATAAAAGAAACATGCAGAAATATCATGACCCCCCTTATCAGAGCAACAAGTCATGGAGCTATCTTGCCCCTACCAGAACCATAATCACTCTCTAAGCCGACTTTCAATATTATTCTCCCTAATATACCATAATCAAAACTGATAGTACCCACGCTAGGTCCAATGACCTTATATTATTAAACACAACCATCCCACAGATATGCCACACCAATATAACTCAGAGCCACAAACCGTGCCATCCGTGCGCCAATACACAATAATTCAAATGTATTCAGTCATGGAAAAATGACTCCAATGAGAGAACTGCCCCGCCGAATTAACAAGTACCGCCACAAAGAAATGCTAAAAATTCATCACACGCCGTAGGACCATCAGACGATTCTAACGTAAGATTCATACCTTAACATAACTCTGCTGCAATGCGTGACCCCATCCAAATGCTGGTCCATAGAGTTGTTCATGGTTCGGTTTGGGTCGGGTTTTTTCCTAAAAAGAAACCAAACCAAGTAAGTCGGTTTTTCAAATATTGGAACCAAACCAAACCAAACCAAACCAAACCAATTAAGTCGGTTTTTTATTGATTTGGTTTGATTCAATTTTTGTCGATTTTTTGACTTTTTTGGTTATTCATCAATTTTTTTCTTAAATATGAGACATACACTACCAAACGCATATTCCGACGACTATATTTTCAACGTAACACTATCAAATCAATTACTTTTTGACAAATTTATCATTTACCAAGATATATTGATGATAATTGAATCAAATGGTGATGAATAATTAAAGTACTCAATTAAAATCGATTATTTTTAACATGAAATAAATTCTTGTAGTTAACAAAAAAAATTACCAATCAAACTAGAATGTAAAAGCAAAGAATTAGATTATTATAATAGCAAAGAACTAGACTAAAAATATAAATGACTAATATGTACCATAAAATTTTAGAAACTTTATATAAAATATATATATATATATATATATATATATATATATATATATATGTGTGTGTGTGTGTGTGTGTGTGTGTGTGTGTGTGTGTGTGTGTGTAATAATAAATTTAAATAGCTACTTTTATAGTCGGTTTGGTTCGATTTTTTCGGTTATTTTTTTATTAAAACCAAAACCAAACCAAATTTGATCGATTTTTAAAATTCAAAACCAAAACAAAACCGAATCTAAAAAATATTATTTTTTTGATCGGTTTGGTTCAGTTTTCGGTTTGGTTCGGTTTTTCGAATTTTTATGAACATCCCTACTGGTCCATATTATCTACCTCGAGCCACCCTGCTCAAAATCAATAACGACGGAGAGGCAAAGGATAAAAATGCCACACAAAACCAGAAAGAACATAATCAATACGCAATCGATCATGCAATACCCAAATACTCATCTCGCTCAAATTCTGCCATAAAGCCCCCAATAGATCCACACCATGTGTGTATATAACCAATGAAACACAACTTCTCGTAGCATAGAAGAGTAACTCATAGATCATTTCAGACCACGAATAAGTTCAACATCAACTGAATGGCACACCACTCAACAATAGCAGTAGAGAGCCAACCAGTCAAACTTGGTATAGAATACACATCCTAATTGAGCCTACCAATGGATCCCAAATCAACTCTGATCTCCCACAAATAGATAAATAATCCTCCGAAAGCCAACAATGACTAAATCATAACACATACTATCATCTGGCTAGCTTCGGCCATGACTTCACAGTCCACAATCATGAAACAATCTGCTCTTGAGGACTCCAGTCTCCAAATTCATAGAACACACGAATCACCATATCTGATCCCAACTCCACTGCCAAATGTCTACCACATCTTTCATACACGATCATCCCACGAGAAATACTTCTATAATTCTCTCGTGCCATATAGCAAAATTTGAATATCAGTAGTCGATCAACCAGGAGAGTGCCGCAATACCAATGAAGTATCGATGAATCAAAACATATTGCCCCTTCTGAAATATATACTCTCATCAGGCCATACCGATTAATAATATCATTTACCTAGTCATCTGAAACCGTCCATGTTGCCTACGAATTTATGTCCTTTCCTTCAAAACTGAACTGTGACCTTGCACCTGCAAATCTCAATCCCACACAATACACCGCGTCTACTATGCCATCATGTGAAGAGTACAAGAATCTCATAATCACTTTGAGTCACAAGCAGAACACATACCCGATCAATCAGAAACCTTCCATTTGATCTCCTCCCGGAGAAAATCCCAATACGCAACATATTTCTCACGCTGACAGGAAATATACTCCTTGAACCGTGGTAAAAACCATTGAGAACTCTTCAAAACCCATTTGCACACAACCAAGCTATTAGAACCGAATCTCTCTAACTCAACCCAGCCACGCAGGTCGCCAAATCCAAGAGTATTGCCTCAAAGCACTTGTAGAAAACCCGCCACATAATAAGCACCCAAAAGAACCGATCATATCTATTACCATGATGTCCTATTTCTTCGAGTACCTTCCGTATCTGTCTTCAGATTGATACTTCTCCTTGCTAAATCGCCACGATCTTTAGCCACAACTCACCCCACAAACCTTAGCATAGAATCACAACACCCTACGACCCTTAAGCAGTTATATTCTTCTTAAGCACCTTCATAAATATCCCAATTATAACACTCACTCTGAAAACACCTTATGTGAATTTAAAATTTTTCTTCTGACCTTCCTTATACTAAAGTGTAGAATCCATAGTCATATAGAATTTCCGTAAGTCCAAGCACCATCAAATGCAAATCTTAGATTTTATCCATGCATAAGTCCGGAGAAATTCTCAATTTCTATATATAAATCTTGAACCCATTAGAACCTTCTAGAGAGTCCTCCACTCTGCTCAAATCTAAATTGCACCGCCCGAACGGGCCAAAAGACACGTGCTCCCTTAGCTTGACCACACCCAAAGAAGTAACCATGCCTTAACGTCACCAATCAAATTCATACTTCATGCGTACTACATCCAACAATAACAACTCGATCATCCCATGATTTTCATATACTCATAAAGTGCAATATAACCCGCATCCAGGAATTTCTTTACTCAAGTCATCCTCGATCTCAATCTCTGCAAGTCACAACCGATTCACATGTATGCCTCAAACCAAAACTAAAATTTAACACAAAACCATGAAATCAAATTGTCAATAGCAGGCTCCCCCACTTAGCCTTAAGCTGCCATTATATAAAATAAGAACCCGCAAGGATTTCCCTTTCTCAATTACAAAGATCTCGCACCGTTATCCCGCCAGACTTTTCGAAGTCTTTTGTTAAGATTTTCATGAACATTCTGAATAACTAACCACAGTCACACACTCGACCTTTTACCGGGTAGCAAGTAATATTCCTCGCAGAAGCTTCATCAACATCACGTCACCGCTAACTGCTCACAGGAGATAACCCACCTGTGAAATTCCTTACCGACAACTTCCAATGACGCTGCACTGGGTGCAACAACATCCCTCCGAACTCAAGTCATATTGCGCTTGAAACGATAATCAGATCTTCACATCCCTCTTCATTTCAAACATACTCCTTTCTGCCATATTCAATCTTTCTCCGTACAGTAACCATCACTCCAAATAAATTTTGTAGGCTAAATCACATTCTATCACGATTCCAAACCGTTCTATACTTTCACAAGGCACACTACTACCCTACCACAAAATCCATATGCTAATTTGCCACTCTTACTTTGGTTAAATCATCTCCTTTAAGCAACTCCTCAACCTCTACTTCTCTTACTTGACCTGCTAGTACTTTAACCATCGCGAAACACTTCCCATCATGTCTTCCCTCATACTTTGTCGAGCCATCAACAATAGAAATGCCAATTCGCAACCAAAATTACTGTACAATCACTTACTCTTCTTGAGTCCAAACTCATTGACAAGACATGAGAATTTAATTTGTCCCACAATTTAACAACGCGAAAGATCCTTCAATACACTCACAACTCGAGACTATACGTCAAATCAAGACATTCAACCCATCTAAACACATCCCGCAGTCACATCATATTTACCATATATCCATTCAATCGCTCATCGAGCCACAAATCCTACTCGTGGGGATATTATCGGATATAGGGGTCCATATGCACAAGTTCTCACAACCGAAACTACGGAGCCTAAGCTGCGGTCTAACCCCGGCCTCAAGTTCTCCAAACTGGCCCATCACCAAAACACATAAAATTACTTGCTACGGGGTAAAACCCAAATAAAACATAAGTGCGGAAAAATAGCCCGATATCGGGGTGCCACTAAGTCATGAACGTCTAAATATTAAAACTATTACAACTAATGTCTAAATATCAGTACAAAATGGAAAGAAATATGGAAGGAGTAACAAGGTCTTGCGGATGCTGGCAGTCTCCGAAACTCAAACATGCATGGACTCAACAATCTCCGTGCTCAGGAACACCTGGATCTGCATATGTAGTGCAAGGTGTAGTATGAGTACAACCAACTCAGCAAGTAACAGAAATAAATAAGGAACTGAAGATAGTGACGAGCTACACAGTTATAGTTCACTTTTAGTAATTCGAGCAAAGAATAGACATGCTTTCAAATCCAGCAGTTTGAGTCAAATAAGTTTTATACGGTTCAAGTTAATGAAATCCGGATATAAAATCATTTAGAGTATTGCACAACAATGATAGATAGCAGCTAAGTGCAACAACAAATGAAAGGCAAGTGCAGCCTCCCAGGGCAACAGTCACAACAGCTCAACCACTCGGCTCTCAGCCCTCAGCACTCACACTCAATGGGTCCCCACGCTCACTGGGGTTGTTCAGACTCATGAGGGGCTCCTATAGCCCAAGCGCTATAATTTGCACGGACAACTCACCTGCTGTACGAACAACTCACGTGCTGCACGAACAACTCACGTGCTATAATATCATATCTGGATCCGCACGGACAACTCACGTGCTACACGAACAAATTAGGTGAGGAAATGAGCAAAAAACCACGAAGTCCTCAATTTATACATTCTGCCCACTGACATCGCACCTATGGCCCCTTTTTCTGCTTCTGCGATACCGCACATGCAGAATTTCCATTGCAGGTGAGGAACTCACTCAAGACCCCAGGTTTCGCATATGCGGAAAAACTCTCGCACTTGCGCAAGCGCACCTGCGCATCTCCCTCCGCTTCTGCGACGCCAGCCAAATTCCTCATCTCCGCATCTGCGTCCCAGGTCTCGCACTTGCGGGCTCGCAGATGCGACAACCTTCTCGCATATTCGCCTCCTGCCTAGATCCTCCAATCTCGCATCTGCGATCTCTCGCTCGCTTCTGCGGCCTCGTACCTGCGATGAGACATCCGCAGGTGCGATTATGACAGCTGAGTTCAACTTCAGCAATTCCTCCAATTTCCAAACTTGTTCCGTTAATCACACGGAATCACCCCGAGGCCATCGAGACCTCAACCAAATATACCAACATATCCCACAACATCATACGAACTTAGACAAATCATCAAATCACTCAAAACAATATCAAAACACCAAATTATACTCGGATTCAAGCCTAAGGACTTTTAAACTTCCGAACTCCACCAACGATGCCGAAACCCACTAAACCACGTCCGAATGACCTCAACTTTTGCACACAAGTCAAAAATAACACCACGAACCTATTCCAACTTTCGAAATTCTATTTCGACCCCGATATCAAAATTTCCACTACCGACCAAAATTGCCAAAATTCTTACTTTCGTCAATTCAAGCCTAATTCTACCACGGGCCTCCAAATCTTATTCCGAATGCGCTCCCAAGTCCAAAATCACCTAACGGAGCTAACAGAACCATCAAAATTCAAATCTGAGGTCGTTTACACATAAGTCAACGTACGATTGACTTTTCTAACTTAAGCTTCTACTTTAGAGACTAAGTGTCTCGATTCACTCCGAAACCACTCCGGACCCCAACCAACTAGCCTGATATAACACAATATAGCTGAAGGACTCAAAAAGAAGCAAAAATAGAGAAAACGGGACTATAACTCTCAAAACGAACGGCCGAGTCGTTACACCTCGATCGCCTAAAATTTTGCTAGACCATCGAAAATAACCTAAGTATTAATAGTCACCGCCTTGCCCTGATCTTTCTCATTTTTTTGCATTTTAGGGACATAAAATTGGAATTCTGCCCGATTCCCAGATTTTCGTGTGTTATAGCCCACACCTTTTACATGGTCCCGGGCGCTAAGTCCCAGATCGCCTCAAATTTTTATGGACCATCAAAAAAGATCTATGGAGAAATAGTCACTGCCTCGCCATGACCGTTGCTCGTTTTTTGATGTTCTAGGGTCATAAAATTTTAATTCCGCCTGATTCCTAATTTTTCGTCCGTTATAGCCCTAGACTTTTGCTTGAGCCCTTTCGCTCGAACCCGTATCACCTAAAATTTTGCCGTACCATCGAAAATGACCTAAGGAATAATAAACAACGTCCCGCCATGACCGTTACTCAGAGTTTTGACATTTTAGGGCCATAATACTAGGATTCCGCCTGATTACCAGATTTTTGTGTGCTTTAGCCCACGCCTTCTGCATGGGCACGGGCACCCATACTTGGATCACCTAAAATTTTGTCGTACCATCGAAAACAACCTAAGTAACAATAGTCACCACCACACCCTGATCTTACTCATTATTTTGCGCTTTAGGGCCATAAAACTGGAATTTCGCCCGATTCTCAGATTTTCGTATGCTATAGCCCACACCTTCTGCATGGGCTCGGGCGCTAGGACCCTGATCACCTCAATTTTTTCCGAATAATCAAAAAAGATCCAAGGAATAATAGTCACTGCCTTTCCATGACCGTTACTCATCTTTTGATATTTTAGGGCCATAAAACGTGAATCCCGCCCAATTCCAAGCTTTTCGTCTGCTATAGCCCATGCCTTCTGCATGGGCCCTGTTGTCCGAACCAAGATAGTCTAAAAGTTTGCCGGACCATAGAAAATGACCTAAGGAACAATATTCATCCCTTGCCATGACAGTTATTCCTTTTTGGCATTTTAGGGAAAAAAACTGAAATTTCGCCTAATTCCCAGCTTTTTGTCTGCTATAGCCCACGCCTTCTGCATGGGTCCTGTTGTCCGAACCAAGATAGTCTAAAAGTTTATCGGACCATCGAAAATGACCTAAGGAACAATATTCATCCCTTGCCATGACCGTTATTCCTTTTTGGCATTTTAGGGAAAAAACTGAAATTTCGCCTAATTCTTAGATTTTCGTGTGCTATAGCACCACGCCTTCTGCATGGTCTTGGTTCGGCTTAATTTTTGCCGGACCATCAGAATGATTTAAGAAAAAATAATTACCGCCTCGCCATGACCGTTACTCGATTTTGGCGTTTTAGGATCATAAAACTAGAATTTCGCCTGATTCCCATATTTTCCTGTGTTATAACCCACGCCTTCTTCATGAACCAGGAGGCCGGACAGGGATCGCCTAAAATTTTGTCTGATCATCAAAAACAACCTAAGGAACAATAATCACCATCTCGCCATGACCGTTACTATTTTTTGGCGTTTTAGGGTAAGAAAATAGAAATTCTGTCCGATTCTCAGATTTTCGTGTACTAAAGTCCACACCTTCTGTATGGGCCTGGGCACCTAGACCCAAATCAACTAAAAAAATTTCGGACCATTAAAAATGACCTAAGGAACAATAGTCACCGCCTCATCATGATAATTACTTATTTTTTGGTGTTTCAGGGCCATCAAACTGGAATTCCGTCTAATTCTCAGATTTTCGTGTGCCCATGCCATCTATATGGGCCCGGGCGCCCGGATCCGGTTTGCCTAAAATTTGTCGGACCATAAAAAATGACTTCAGGAACAATAGTCACTACTTCGCCCTGACCATTATATTTTTTGGTAGCCATAAAACTAGACTTCCGCCCGATTCCCTAATTTTCATATGCTATAGCCCACGACTTCTGCATGGACCTGGGCACTCAGTCCTGGATCACCTAAAATTTTGCTAGACCATAAAAAATGACCTAACAAACAATAGTGACTGCCTCGCCATGACCGTTACTCATTTTTTGGCGTTTTAGGGCCATAAAACTAAAATTCCGCCTCATTCTCATATTTTAGTGTGCTATAACCCATACCTTCTACATGAACCTGGGCGCACGAACCTGTATCGCCTAAAATTTTGCCGGACAATCAAAAACGACCTAAGGAACAATAGTCACTGCCTCGCCATGACCGTTACTCTCTGTTTTGCGTTTTAGGACTATAAAACTGGAATTCCATCTCATTCCTATATTTTCGTGTACCATAGCACACGCCTTCTGCATGGGCCCGGGTGCCAGGACCCAGATAGCCTAAAATTTTGCCAAACCATAAAAAACGACCTAAGGATTAGTAGTCACTGACTCGCTACTATCGTTACTCATTCTTTAGCGTTTTAGGTCCATTAAATCGGAATTTTGTCCGACTCCCAGATTTTCGTGTGCTATAGCCCACGCCTTCTGCATGGGCTAGGGCGCCGGACGTGGATCGTTTAAAATTTTGCCGGAACATCAAAAACTACCTAAGAAATAATAATCACCATCTCCCCATGACCGGTACTCGTTGTTTTGTGTTTTAGGGCCATAAAACTTGAATTATGTCTGATTCCCATATTTTCGTATACTATAGCCACGCCTTCTGCATAGGCCCAAGCGCTCGGACCCGGATCGCCTAAAATTTTGCCGGACTATAAAAAATAATCAAAGCAACAATAGTCACCGCCTCGCAATGACTGTTACTCGTTGTTTTGCGTTTTGGGACTATAAAATTGGAATTTCGCTCGATTCCTAGATTTTTGTGTGTTATTCCACACCTACGGCATGGGCTCAGGCGCATGGACCCAGATCGCCTAAAATTCTATCGTACCATAAGAAATGACCTATGGAATAATAGTCACCGCCTTGCCACAACTGTTACTCATTTTTTGGCGTTTTAAGGCCATAAAATTCAAATTTCGTCTGATTCTCAGATTTTCGTGTGCTATAGCCCACGCCTTCTGCATGGATCCGAGCTTTCGGATCTAGATCGGCTAAAAAAATTTTGGACAATCAAAACGACTTAAGGAACAATAGTCATCGCCTCGCCATGACCCTTACTCGTTTTATAGCATATTAGGGCCATAAAATTGGAATTCCGCATGATTCTCAAATATTTGTGTGCTATAGTCCACGCCTTCTGCATGGGCCCAAGCGCTTGGACCCGAATCCCCTAAAATTTTACAGAATTATCAAAAAGTACTTAAGGAACAATTTTCACCGCCTCGCCCGACCGTTAGTCATTTTCTAACATTTTAGGCCCATAAAACTAGAATTCTACATGATTCCCAGATTTTCATGTGCATAGCCCACACCTAACCCTGATCACCTAAAATTTTGGCAACTATAAAAATGAGCTAAGAAATAATAGTCACCGCATCGCCATGAGTGTTACTCGTTTTTTGATGTTTAAGGGCCATAAAATTGGTGCTCCGCCCGATTCTCAGATTTTCGTGTGCTATAGCCCATACCTTCTACATGGACCCGGATAGCCTAAAATTTGTCGGCTCATCAAAAACGACTTTAGGACCAATAGTCACCGCCTCGCCATAACTGTTACTCTTTTTAGGCGTTTTAGGGCCATAAAATTAGAATTTCGTCTGATTCTCAGATTTTCATGTGCTATAGCCCACATCTTCTGCATGGGCCTGGGCGCCCGGACCCGGATTGCCTAAAAAGTTTTCAGAACGTCAAAAATGACCTAAGGAACAATAGTCTGCCCATTACTCATTTTTGGCATTTTAGGTCCATAAAATTGGAATTCCGCTCGATTCCCAAAATTTCTTGTGCATAGCCTATGCCTTCCGCATGGGCCTGGGCGCCCTAACACGGATCGCCCAAAATTTTATTAGACCATAAAAAATTACTTATGAAACAATTGTCACCGCATTTCCATAACAGTTACTCAGGTTTTGGCGCTTTAGGGTCATAAAACCGGAATTCCGTCCGATTCCCAAATTTTTGTGTGCTACAGACCACATATTCTGCATGGGCCCGGGCGCCCGAACTCTGATCGCCTAAATTTTTTTCGAACCATCGAAAATGACACAAGAAACAATAGTCATTGCCTCGCCATGACTGCTACTCATTATTTGGCATTTTAGGGCCATAAAACTGGAATTTCGCACGATTTTTAGATTATCGTATGCATAGCATCACGCCTTATGCGTGGTCCCGGGCTTCCGAACCCGATCAGCTATATTTTTGCCGAACCATCATAATGAGTTGTGAAACAATAGTCACCATCTCGCCATAACCGTTACTCCTTTTTTTGCGTTTTAGGACCATAAAACTAGAATTTCGCCTAATTCCAAGATTTTCCTATGTTATAGCCCATGCCTTCTGCATGGCCTAGGCGGCTGAACCCGGATCGCCTAAAATTTTGGCTGACCATTAAAAACGATCTAAGGAACAATAATCACCGTCTTGCCATGACCGTTACTATTGTTTTGGCATTTTAGGACCATAAAATTGGTATTTTGTCTGATTTCCAGATTTCATCTCCTACAGCCCACACCTTCTATATGGACCCGATAACCCGGACCCGGATCGCCTAAAATTTTGTCGGACCATAAAAAATGACCTAAAGGAACAATAGTCACCGCCTCGCCAAAACCGTTACTCATTTTTGGTGTTTTAGGGTCATCAAATTGGAATTCCGGTAGATTCTCAGATTTTCGTGTGCCCATACGTTCTATATGGGACCGGACGCCCGGATCCGAATCATCTAAAATTTTGCCGGACCATCAAAAAACGCATTCTGCATGGGCCTGGGCACCCGGTCCTAGATCAGCTAAAATTTTGCTCCATAAAAAATGACCTAACAAATAATAGTCACCGCCTCGCCATAATTGTTACTCATTTTTTGGCGTTTTAGGGCCATAAAATTGAAATTTCGCATGATTCCTAGATTTTCGTATATTTTAGCCCACACCTTCTGCATGTGCCTGTGCGCTAGAAACTGTATCGTCTAAAAAAAATTTGGACCATAAAAAATGACCTAAGGAACAATAGTCATCGCCTTGCCATGACCGTTACTTGTTGTTTTGCGTTTTCGGGCCATAAAACTGGAATTCCGTCTGATTCCTAGAATTTTGTGTGCCACAACCCATTACTTCTGTATGGGCTCGGGCACCAGGACCCGTATCGCCTAAAATTTTGCCGGACCATCAAAAACAATCTATGGAATAGTAGTCACTGCCTCGCCATTAACGTTACTCATTTTTTAGCGTTTTAGTCCCATTAAATCGGAATTTCGCCCGACTACCAAATTTTGCGTGTGCTATAGTCCATGCCTTCTACATGAGCCCGACCCCGGACCTGAATCGCTTAAAATTTTGTCAGGACATCAAAAACGACCTAAACAATAATAATCACCACCTCGCCATGACCGGTACCCGTTATTTTGTATTTTAGGGCCATAAAACTTGAATTCTGCTCGATTCCAAGATTTTCATGTGCTATAGTTTACACCTTCTGCATGAACCCATGTGCCCGGCCCTGGATCGCCTAAAAATATTTTGGACAATTAAAAATAATCAAAGCAACAATAATCACCACATCGCCATGACCGTTACTCTTTTTTTGCGTTTTAGGGCTATAAAACTGGAATATAGCTTGATTCCTATATTTTTGTGTGTAATAGTCCACGCTTATGATATGGGCTCGGGTGCATGAAGCCGGATCTCTTAAAATTCTATCGGACCATCAAAAATGACCTAAAGAACAATGGCCACCGCCTCGCCACGCCTGTTACTTATTTTTGGCGTTTTAAGGCCATAAAATTGGAATTCTGCGTGATTCTCTAATTTTCGTGTGTTATAGCCCACACCTTCTGCATGGGCCCGAGATTCAGGACCTAGATCGGCTGAAATTTGACCGGTCAATAAGAACGACTTAAGGAACAATAGTCAGCGTCTTGCCATGGCCGTTACTCGTTTCATGGCGTATTAAGCCATAAAACTAGAATTCCGCCTCATTCTCAAATTTTCGTGTGTTATAGCCCACGCCTTCTGCATGAGCCCTAGAACCCAGACCCGGATCGCCTAAAATTTTACCATACTATCAAAATGGACTTAAGCAACAATTTGCACCGCCTCGCCCAACCGTTACTTGTTTTTTGACGTTTTAGACCCATAAAACTGGAATTTCGCACGATTCCCAAATTTTCGTGTGCATAGCGCACACCTTCTGCATGGACCCGAGCGCCCTAACCTGGATCACCTATATTTTTGCCAGACTATAAAAATGACCTAAGAATTAATAGTCACCGCTTCGCCATGACCGTTACTTATATTCTAACGTTTTAGGGCCATAAAATCGGAGTTTCGTCCCATTTTCAGATTTTCGTGTTCTATAATAGCCCACACCGTCTACATGGACCCGGGCTCCCGGACCTATAACGCCTAAAATATGCCGGATCATCAAAAACGACCTTAGGAATAATAGTTACCGGCTCGCCATAACCATTATTCTCTTTTGGCGTTTTAGGGCCATAAAATCTAAATTCCTCCCGATTATCAGATTTTCCTGTGCTATAGTCCACACCTTCTCCATGGGCCCGGGCGCCCAAAAAAGGATGACCTAAAATTTTTTCGGACCATCAAAAATGAGCCAAGGAACAATAGTCACCGCCACGCCATAACCGTTACTCATTTTTGGCATTTTAGGTCCAAAAAATTTGAATTCCATTCGATTTCCAAATTTTTTGTGTCATTGCATACGCCTTCCGTATGGGCCCGGGCTCCCTAAGAAGAATCGCCTAAAATTTTATCACACCATAAAAATGACCTATGAAATAATCGTCACCGCCTTACCATAAATGTTACTCATTTTTTGGCATTTTAGGGTCATAAAACCCGAATTCCGCTTGATTCCCAAATTTTCGTATGCTACAGCCTACACATTCTGCATGGGTCCGGCCGTCTGGGCGCTCGAACTCTGATCGCCTAAATTTTTTCTGAACCATCGAAAATGACCCTAGGAAGAATAGTCACCGCCTCGCCATGATTGTTATTCATTTTTGGCGTTTTAGGCCATAAAACTAGAATTCTGCGTGATTCTTAGATTTTCATTTGCTAAAGCGCCACACCTTTTGCATGGTCCCGAGCTTCTGGACCCGTATTAGCTAAAATTTTGCCGGACCATCAGAAAGGGTTATGAAACAATAGTCACCACCTCACCATGACCTATTACTCATTATTTGGCGTTTTAGGACCATAAAACTAGAATTTCGTCAGATTCCAAATTTTTCTGTGTTATAGCCCACACCTTCTGCATAGCCTAGGCGGCCGGACCCGGATCACCTAAAATTTTGTCGGACCATCAAAAACGACCTAAGGAACAATAATCACTGTCTCGCCATGACCATTACTATTGTTTTGGCATTTTAGGGATATAAAATCGGAATTCTCCCAGATTCCCAGATTTTCGTGTGCTACAACCCACGCCTTTTGTATGGGCCCGGGCACCCGGACCCGGATCGCCTAAAATTTTTTCGGACCATCAAAAATGACCTAAGGAACAATAGCCACCACATCACCATGACCGCTACTCATTTTTGGTGATTTAGGGTCATCAAATTTGAATTCCGTCCGATTTTCAGGTGAGGAATTTACAGAGAATACAACCTCTTTTAACACTTATTTAAATAAATTATACCTATTTACAAAAAATTACATAAAATATAATTTATTATATTTTTTTAACTTTCTAGTTAAATTATATACCACTTTAATATCCCTTAAATATCTCATTTTAAAACTTGAAAATAGGAATTGCCTCCTAAAAATACTCCTACTTAACATAGAATTAGGGATTGCTTTCACTTCAATTTTATCAAATCTTTATCTCCTTCGTACTAGCCAAGGTGGGTCATTTCTATGGGGAGCTGTGCAAATGGTGGAGGGTACTACCATTGCTCACATTCTGTTGTGTGAGGCAGTGATAGCATTGTCCCAGTTGACATTTATGTTCCAGGTTGCCCGCCTGCTGCTGAGGCCCTTCTATACGGAGTTCTTCAACTGCAGAAAAAGATTGATAGACGCAAGGATTTCCTTATAATAACTATGGATATAGTATATTAATAATATATATTTGGTATATATAATATACGAATATAAATAATAAATATGATATATTACTACTAATATATAATATATATATTGGCTTTCAATCATAAGCCTAGCATCCAGGGGCGGATCTAGCGTGTAGTATACGGGTTCCCGGGAACCCAGTAACTTTTGCGTAGATCCTGTATTTTTGTTAAAAAATTTATTAAATATCTATAAATATCTATTTGTGAACCCATATTAATTTGAGATTGCGAAAGAAACTCATAAACTTCAAATCCTGGATCTGCTAATGTGATATATTGCTCCAAATATAAAATTTATGTGATGTATACTATGTATACATAATATATGCTGAATATTAATATACCAAATATAAAATGTATACATAATATATGTTGAATATTAATATATAAAATATAAAATGTATTATTATACACACACATATAAAATAAATAAATGTAAAGTATTCCTACTGTAAGTATACGTTATGGAGAATGAAATTGAAACAATAAAAGTTCCCAAGATGAAGTACGTACCTATTTTTATGGAGGACATAGCATTGGTCATGAGATAGGAGTAGTGTTTATAGTGGTAACTTAACGTGCTTGTGGTGAACTGGTGACAATTACTAATTAATAAATTGAAGAGTTTTTAGGGACTAATTAAGAATACTTCTAGAATGGGACTCTCCTTTAATAGGGAATTTACCATATTTTTACACTATGTCTTTTATATATTTGTTGTAGAATTTGTTATTCTAATATTAGTAGTAGATTATGAAGTATTATATAAATCCGTAAGTAATTGTGAAAATTTTCATTTTCAGATTTTTGTGTGCACATGCCTTCTATATGGGCCCAAGCGTCCGGATTCGGATCGCCAAAAATTTTGTCGGACCATCAAAAATGACTTAAGGAATAATAGTACTACTTCGCCCTAACCATTATATTTTTTGGCGTTTTATAGCCATAAAACTAGACTTCCGTCTGATTCCCTAATTTTCGTATGTTATAGCCCACGCCTTCTGCATGGCCTGGACACCCGGTTCTCGATCACCTAAAATTTTACTGGATCATAAAAAATGACCCAACAAACAATAGTCACCGCCACACAATGACCGTTACTCATTTTTTAGCGTTTTAGGGTCATAAAACTGAAATTCCGCCTGATTCCCAGATTTTCGTGTTATAGCTCACACCTTCTGCATGGGCCTGGGCGCCCGAACCTGTATCGCCTAAAATTTTGTCGGACCACCAAAATTGACCTAAAGAACAATAGTCACCGCCTTGCCATGACTGTTACTCGTTGTATTGGGTTTTAGGGTTATAAATCTAGAAATCCGTCTAATTCCTAGGTTTTTATGTGCCATAGTCCACGCCTTCTACATAGGCCCGAGCGCCAGGACCAGGATCGCGTAAAATTTTTCGGAACATCGAAAACGACCTAAGAAATAATAATTACCGCCTCGCCATGACCGGTACTAATTATTTTGTGTTTTAAGGCCATAAAATTTGAATTGCGCCCGATTCCCAGATTTTCTTGTGCTATAGCCCACGCCTTTTGCATGGGCCCAGGAGCCCGAATCCGGATTGCCTAAATTTTTGTCGAACTATTAAAAATTATCAAAGCAACAATAGTCACCTTCTCGTCATGACTGTTACTCCTTTTTTTTTTGTATTTTAGGTGTATAAAATTAGAATTCAGTCCGATTCTCAGATTTTCGTGTGCTATAGCCCACGCCATCTGCAAAGATCAGGGCGTCCGGACCTGGATCGGCAAAAATTTTGCCGAACAATCAGAACGACTTAAGGAACAATAGTCAGCGCCTCGCCATGTGTGATATAGGAATTCCGCCTAATTTCTTTTTGTGTGATATAGCCCACGCCTTCTGCATGGGCCCAGGTGTATGGAACCGGATCACCTAAAATTTTATCGGACTATTAAAAATAATCAAAGCAACAATAGTCACCTCCTCGCCATTACTGTTACTCGTTTCTTTTTATGTTTTAGGGCTATAAAATTGAAATTCCGCTCGACTCCTAAATTTCTGTGTGTAATAGCCCACGCCTACGACATGGGCTCGATCTAAGGAACAACGGTCACCGCCTCGCCACGACCGTTACTCGTTTTTTGGCTTTTTAAGGTCAAAATTGGAATTCCGCCTGATTCTCAGATTTTCGTGTGCTATAGCCCACGCTTTATGCATGGGTTTGGGAGCCTAGACCCTGATCGCCTAAAATTTTACCAGACTATCAAAAAGGATTTAAGGAATAATTTTCACCGCCTCACCCGACCGTTACTCGTGTTTTGACGTTTTAGACCAAAAAACTAGAATTTAGCACGATTCACGGATTTTCGTGTGCATAACCCACACCTTCTACATGGACCCAAGCGCCCTAACCCGAATCACCTAAAATTTTATCGGACTATAAAAATGAACTAAGAAATAATAGTCACAGCATCGCCATGTCCGTTACTCATTTTTGACGTTATAGGGCCATAAATCAAAATTTTACCTGATTCCCTGGTTTTTGTGTGCTACATACAGCCCACACATTCTGCATGGGTCCGGGCGCCTAAACTCTGATCGCCTAAAAGTTTTTCGAACTATCAAAAATGACCTAGGGAACAATAGTACCTGCCCGACCATGACTTTTACTCATTTTTTTGGCGTTTTAGGGCCATAAAATTAGAATTTCACCCGATTCTCAGATTTTCGTGTGCTATAGCACCACACCTTCTGCCAGTCCTAGGATTCCAGACTCGGATCAGCTAAATATTTGTCAGACCATCATAACGAGTTACGAAAGAATAGTCACCGCCTCGGCATGACTCTTTCTCGTTTTTGGCGTTTTAGAGCCTTAAAATTGAAATTCTTCTCGATTCTTAGATTTTTTCGTGCTATAGCCCACATCTTCTACATGGGCCCTGTCTCCCGGACCCAGATTCGCTAAAAACAATTTAGACCATCGAAAACGATTTATGAAACAATAGTCATCGCTTCACGATGATCGTTATCGATTTTTTGACGTTTTAGGGCCACAAAACTGGAATGTTGCTCGATTCCCAAATTTTTGTGTGCTATAGCCCATGCCTTTTGCATGGGTCGGGGCCTCCGGACCCGTATCGGCTAAAATTTTGTCGGACCATCAAAACGACTTAAGGAACAATAGTCACCGCCACGCCATGACCATTACTTATTTTTTGTCATTTTAAGGCCATAAAAGTAGAATTCCGTCCGATTCCCAAATTTTCGTGTGTTATAGCCCACGCCTTTTGCATGGTCTGGATCACCTAAACTTTTGTCGGACCACCAAAAATGACCTAAGAAATAATAGTCTTTGCCTCGCCATGAGCGTTACTAGTTTTTTGGCATTTTAGGGTCGTAAAATCGGAATTTCGCTAGATTCCTAGATTTTCATGTGCTATATCCCACACCTTCTGTGTGGGTCGGGCACTTGGACCCATATCGCCTAAAATTTTATCTGACTGCCTCGCCATGATTGTTACTCATTTGTTGACGTTTTAGGGCCATAAAACAGGAATTCGGCACAATTTTCGATTTTGTGTGCTATTATCCATGCCATCTTCATGAATTGAAGCCTAATAAATTGCCCTGAATTGCCTAAAATTTAGTGAATCCATTAGAAATGGCCTAATGAATAATATTTATTGCTTCACCTAATTGTTCCTTATTTTTTATCGTTTTAGGGCCATAAAATAGGAATTCAACACTATTTTCGATTTTTCGAGCGCTAATATCCACTCCATCTTCATGGATTCAGGCGACCGGTCTCGAATCACCTAAAATTTTGTGGACCCATTAAAAATGACCTAATGAACAATGGTTATTGCTTTTCCATGACCGTTCCCTATTTTTTAGTATTTTAGAACTATAAAATAGGAATTCAACACGATTTTCGATCTTTCGTGTGCTAATTTTCACGCCATCATGAATTCGGGTGACCGGCCCTGAATCGCCTAAAATTTTGTGGGCCCATCAGAAACGGCCTAATGAACCATAGTCTTTGCTTCTCCATGACCATTCGTCATTTTTTGGTATTTTCCAATACACAATTTAACACCTAAATCTATTCCAAACGAGCTCAATAATAATAAATCTAACAAATTTATTTTGCAACTAAGAAGAAGAAGAAGAAATCCTAAGCAGTACTAAAAAAATAAAGCGCCACGATAACTCACTACTGTAAAATAATAAACTACATTAACATATATTCACAAACACCCTATAAATTTACCATCACCTTTATTTTCACGAAAAAGAAGGAGGGGAGGAGAAAAAGGCTTGAAATTGTCTGTATTTTGAGTACTAGCAAAAAGAGTGGTCAGTACAAGTTAAATGGGGACGACCAAATAGGACGCCCAGTGAAATTTTTACCATAAGATTGTCAAGAAAAAGATTGGACCACATCTTGATGCCCAAACTTTTTATCAACTTAATGACACTCATTTCGTACATATGAGAGCAATGGAAAATAACATTGTATAGCTGCTCTCAAAATAATAATCGAAAAAATATATATTTTTTGTATATATATATATATATATATATATATATATATATATATTTCTGTATGTTATATACAAAAAGTATATATATTTTATGTATCTTTCCGGCTACCGAATATAAATAGTTTCGTTATGGGCTAAACGTCATCTTTGCCCTATGAGTAAACTATATTCTTTAAGTAAAAGTGTTTCACATGGAATTTGGTGTTAGCTTTTACCGAGCTGGTCGCTTAAGTTTATAGGTTACCTTTTCAATCCGTTTTTCTACAGGATTTACTTGCAGGCTAAGCCTTTAGGTTGTTTAAGTACCCACCACGTGATCATCAATATCTTGTGACAATAAATCTCTCATTGCAAGTTTATTCTAATGTTTACTATGTATTGTGTATTAGTTTAGCCACATTATCATTTACATCAGGTCTATATTTTCTTAACCCACATAATTTTTTCCCTCCCCCCCCCCCTCCTCCTCCTTATGTAACTTATAATGATTTCTAAAATCAAATTTGAGTACATTTTGGACTTTAACCAGAAAACACTACTAGGTTATAATCTACAAAAGTAGTACTATTATTTTGTGGGATCTAACTTGCTGGTACAACAGCTGCTGGATGAAAAATATCCATCATAAAGCTAGATAATGTACAAAAGCACCCAAAAAAATATGTATTATATGATGAGTAGTTTTTTTAAAATGAAAAATTCATCTAAAAGGGAAAAGGAGAGGGACGCTGCTGATAGAATTTGAACTTTTCATCTCAATTATGAACAGGGATTAGCTAAATACCTCAACATAAATGATGTCATTACTCACTTTATGTTTAATCCGTGCCCGTAGTATACTTGCACAACTTCCACTTAAAAAATTTAATGAACAATTTTTGGGCAATAGCCATCACTTATCATTAAATCAGGTCACATGCAATCATCAGCATTGTTTGTAAACAATAATTAATTTTAATTTATTAGGAGTACATCTTTTTCTACTACATATATCACGAAACTATAAGTGGAGAAAGGAGCTCAGCTTTATCATGAGTTGGATTCAACGTATCTGGACGGAATGTCTAGTTCATTGAACTTGCCTCTCTATAATTAGGCGAAAGAAAAAGGAAAGGGAAAAGAAGTTAATTAATTGCTATCTCACTACAAACATTACGGCTTCGAATTTCCGCATATGTGACAATACAATATAGGGATTTTCGGCAAATGCGCTCGTGCATATGATATTTGTACCGGGGCTCCAACTCAGGGGTGTAGGGAGAATAGAAAAAAAATATGAGTTTGGTCGATCTCAGTAATTTTAGTTCAAATTATGTATTTACCTTAAAAAATTCATTAAACATGTACAAATTATTAATTTATAACTCAGTAATTTAAAAAATTTAAAATTTTGAACTCATAAGCTTCAAATCTTGACTCCGCCTCTGCTCCAACTAGTCCGGATTCACGTTGTATGAGTCCTACTATAGAGGGAAGTACTTCATACCAGGATTTCTTCCATATCCAAAGGGCAGTCTGGTGCACTAAGCTCCCGCTATGCGTGAAGTGCGGGGAAGGATCAGACTACCAGGTTCTATTGTACACAACCTTACCCTACATTTCTTTTATATCCAAAGTTAAAAAATCTGAGATACCTAGTTAAGAAAAGGAGGGATCATATTCACTCCATCAAAATCAAGTAGAGGCGGAGCTAGAATTTTAAGCTTATGGGTTCAGTATTTTAAGTCTTTTAAGTTACTGAATTCTAAGTTATTAATTTATAACTAATTAATAAATTTTTCAGGACAAATACAAGTGTTAAATCAAACCTACTGGATTCGCCGAACCCGTAGCGCTAGTTCCGCCCCTGCAACAAAGGTGGTAATGAAATTAACTTGTATAATGCTTGGAAGTTGGAACCACGTGGAATGGGTTTCTTTGGTTATTTCTAAGAATGGAGGCAATGGAGACATTTTTATGTTACCAAATGACTAGAACTTTATACTTAATCATTCTCTTCAAATTATTTTCATGATATCAACATAGGGTTGTAATTAAGAAAACACAAATGATTAACATTTTCCACTTGGTCCCTTTTTAGTCATAGTTATCTCTCAATCTTAAAACAATAGGTGGCAAATAGTGAAAACATCTTTGTATACCTATGGTGTCATTTTTTACCACTCTTGGATCCTGAACAAGCTAAGTCAAACATATACTTGTTACATGACATACTTTGTAACAAAAGCAAAAAGCTGATTCACGTGATGATTGTGAGTAAAAGGTAGTAGTAATTAATAAATACAAAAAAGTAAAGTAAAGAAGAAAAAATGGACTTTATTTTTATCATGTCCGATCCAAGATATAATAATTATTTTACTGTTTTTCGATTTATAGAAAGAAAAAAAAAAGTAAGTTACTCCTACTACTTGCCAAATTGATTAAGGTAAAAATATCAAGAAGTTGGTGTGGGTAAATTGATTTTATGTATCAATAAACAAGTATTAGATTCATGCTTCGGCTAACCGGGTGGTTCAAAATATAATATTTACATCAAAACTTTCGTTAATATATCCAAGTGTCACCGATATCTAAGAGCTCAGCTAGTTCTAAGCCAGTTTTTAAATAACCACGTTCTTATGTAATTATTAAAATACTTTTAAAATTGTTATAAATAAGTGTACGATAAGGTACAAATAAGTTAAAAGGTATTATTAGCTGTTCAATTCACAAATATTAATTAATTATAGAAATAAAAATTGCACTATGATTTTGTTAGACGAGAAATATTATTTTGAAAAGGTGCGTAAATTTGATCATAAACACCAAGTTTAAGCTTTTATTTAAATGTTAATTTTTTTTGGGAAAATGACATTATACAATCGTTCTTAAAACAATAACCGAAAATATTATATATATATATATATATATATATATATATATATAAATTATACAAAATTTTAAAAAGAAATTACAACTACCCAATGTAGATAGTTTCTAGCGCGAGCTAATAGTGATAATACTAACTCTTTTTACCTTATTATTGGATTGTCCCTGAAATGATTATTTAGCTAAACAAAACAACTTACTCTTATATCATGTCTACATGCATTGAATCAAACACTTTAACCCAAATTACCGTAAAAATACGATTCTATTCGAATACTACACAGAACCCAAAAATATATACTTATCGTAACCAAATTATTACTTATATATATATACACGATTCATAATCAACATAATGTCTTCATCTTTATAACTTTCAAAAAACTCCATTAATGGTTAGTGGTTTCTTCTCTGTGAACATTTTTTCTCCATTATAGCGACATAATTGAATCATCAAAAATATTTGATTTCGTCTTTAAATTCAATCATTTGAAGAAAAAAAATATTTGATTAGAAGAAAATGACGAGATTCGTACCGGTGAAGTTTAAGAGAGTAGCGGCGGCGTTTGATGAGGTGGCGAAAGCGAGGCTCTGCGAAAGTAGCGGCAGCGAACACTCACCGGCGGCGGCGAGCTTGACGGATTTATCTGGACTCGTGAATTCGTTTTTAGAAAGAGGCGAAGAAGAGGGGATTATTAATGATGAGAATGAGAAATTAGAAGAGATTAATGGAAATGTTGGTAACTGTTTTGATGAGTTGGAAATTAAGGAAAATTTGAGAAATTTGTTAGGTATTGAAGAAAATTCAAGTGATGATTTGAAGAGAAGTATTAGTGCTGCTGTGGAAAATGTATTGCTTGAAGAGAATGACCGGATTTCGCCGGAGTTTAAACGGCGGTTGATGACTCGATTGCGTGGTAGAGGCTTTGATGCTGGTAAACACTTTTTCTATTTTAAAAAATACTTATTTCCTTAGTCTCAATTTAGATGACACATCCGGTTTATCGAGAGTCAAGTTCTATTAAATTTGATCAATATTTTTAAATATATTTTGTTATCATAGTGACATGAGAAAAATTGCGACTTATAGTACTTTTCGTATAGCTTTTTAATATTTAAATTTTAATTTTAAAATACGAAGTTGAATTAATTTAATTTAATTTCAAAGTTTAGTCAAATTGACTTTCGATAAGTAAAATGTTTCATCTAAATTAAAATTGGGGAGTAATTGTTTTGCACAATATTAATGACCTGAAAATAAGGCAAATACATACTAAAACAAGTTAAAATACAATAGAAAAGATAATTGCATGTATAATTATTTATATTTATAATAAGTCGACTTGCTATGGTTTCTGTTGATAGTACTTATATATTGTCTCTTTTTGTCTTGTTCGTTTTCTTGAGCCGAAGGTCTATCGGAAACAGCCTCTCTACTCCATCGGGGTAGGGGTAAGGCATGCGTACACACTACCCTGCTCAAATCCCTCACCTGAATTTTATTGGGTTGTTGTTGTTGTTGTTGTTGTTGTAATAAGTGAACTTGGTGACATAAAAAATATAGTTTATCTATTATATATATTAAAAAATGAATAGTGTAATTATTAATCTATGTATATAAATTAAATTATTATCTTATAATTGTTTTCTTGTAATTCAATCTTACAGGTCTGTGCAAATCAAAGTGGGAGAAGTCTGGAAATTGTACACT
Source organism: Nicotiana tabacum (assembly GCF_000715075.1). NCBI lineage: Eukaryota > Viridiplantae > Streptophyta > Magnoliopsida > Solanales > Solanaceae > Nicotiana > Nicotiana tabacum. Next base: position 2,431,865 of record NC_134090.1, read on the forward strand.
AGGAAGTTACGAGTATATCGACGTTAATGTGGCAAATAATCAGTACATAATCGAGGTTTCATTAGCCGGAGAATTCGAAATAGCTCGACCAACGGCTTGTTACACCTCATTACTCGAAATTTTCCCTCAAATATTTGTGGGAAAAATAGAAGAGTTGAAGCAAGTGGTGAAAATAATGAGTAGAGCCATGAAAAAATCTATGAAAAAAATGGATATTTATGTTCCACCTTGGAGAAGACTTGCTTATATGCAAGCTAAATGGTTTGGATCTTATAAGAGAACAATTAATGAGTTTAACTCAGATGATAATTATCAGAAGAATAGTTTTGATTATTCTTCTAATTATTCAAAGAAGAGAGCTGTTGGATTTGTGCCAATGCCAACAATTTCTTTCTATTGCAGAGAGAATATTATTGCTTCAAATAAGGGCATTAAAATGGGAAATTTGGCTGCAGCTTTGAATGGATGATATATAATGAAGAATACATGTTTGTTTCATTTGTTATAATTAGAAAGGTATTCTTGTGTAGTAATTAAGTTGGCTTTAGTTTGCTATTTTTTCTATTTTGTGATTAGTTAGGAACGTTGCAATGTTGTTTAGTGGAGAAAAAAATTACGAGTACTATGTATCTCCAAGTTGGTCGAGGGTTTTAATTCTTGATCTCATTCTTTAATCCGTCTCTAGTAAATTAGTATGTTGCAAAGCAATTTGTACATAAGTTTGTACTTATGATCAAGTAATGGAGAATATCAAAATTATGCAATGTATCTATTTGTCTCTTATATTTAGCTTTCAGGATGAAAACATATATTATTGAGCCAAATTAATCGTCTTATCATAATAATAAAAGAGTCTTTCATTATTTGTCACAAATATATACATGTATATATATATATATATATATATATATATATATATATATATATATATATATATATATATATATATATATATAGAGAGAGAGAGAGAGAGAGAGAGAGAGAGATTCCCTGTGAATTTGCTTAAATTTTAAGTCACGCTGATAGATTAGTGTCTATTAATATAAAATTAATAAGGCTTTAATATAATATTAGTATACGTTGATTTAAAATGGTTCAAGACCGGGGGAGGAAGCATCTTGCTTAACTATATAATACATTCTCTGGATATTCTGGTTTTAGAATTTTCAGTCTAAAGTGCCGAAAGTTTTATTCTTTTTAGAAATAAGGTATATATTATATATATATATATATGGTGACTTTGTTGTTTGTTGTTTGTTGGTGAAATAGCGTATGCTAGTAGTAAATCCAACTATCTACGAATCTTGACTATTCGAATGATATTTTACCAATTTTTCATATGCGTCGTACGTAGTAGACCACTTGAAAATAAGTAAAGTAGGCCCCTTTTTTGAAAACTATAGGACATAGCAACGCTTAGTTAAAATCTCAAGAAATAAATAAGACCGCCTGTTTTTCCCACTAAAAGCAGAATTCTTTTCAATCATCTCCTTAATCTAGTGTTGCGTAAATGCATGTACAAGTACAGTTGATTCTAGTACAGTTAGCGAGAAGTACTTATACTACTAGTTTGTAGGGGCGGAGCTATTTTTGTCTAAAGGAGTCAAATGATATTCCTAGAGTACGGAACAAAAGTGTTGTTCTTTTGGACTCAAACAACAAAAATAGATGGAAAAAAAAAATTGATTACCATTTTATATATATTGCGGGTATTCACCGCGCTATACCTCCCGCCAATTTTGAGTTCAAATGTAGCACGGTGAATATAGCGCCTCCTATATATGCGCTATACCTACTTAAAAAAGCAGGCTATCTCCTTCCCCGCTCAGAAACCGGCAGCACATCCAAACCCCAAACCAGCGGTTGGAGCCCACTCGTCCCACAAAAAGTGTATCTTCTCTGTATTGTAGCAAGCTAACACCGGATCCAAGGCGCTGTCGTGTATAGTGGATCTCGTATATTACTCGTTCGGCCCCCAAATCATCAAATTTTCACATTTCAAACAATTTTAAATTCAGGTATTCCGACTTACTTTTTGGTAAAACTCATGTATATAAATTGCTTGGTAGTTGTTTTTTTATTGTGGTCTATGTCTTTTTTGATCGATTTGTGATTTAATTAATTTGTTATTTTTTATCCGGATTAGATTACTTATGTGCTAAAAAATTAGTAAAAAAGATAAATTATTATTTTGTGAATAATTAATGTTATATGTGATTTTAATGTTGTACGTATATTAATATGTGACTTTATTGTTGTTTAGTGCCCTTTAGTATTATGTTGTGCCCTAAATTATAATGCAGTGCCCTTTAGCGTAGTAAAATTGATAATAAATTTTATCTTATGGTAGTTGACTTTGTTCATGGCCATTTAAAATAGTGATACTTTAGTAAAACAATGTTAAAAACTAACATATAAAATATTAATATAGAAAATTTATCAACATAAGTATCTGTTATATGAATAATTACTAAATTATCTTTGTAGTTATTGAAATTAATTATTTAATTATCTGTTAACCTCAAAAATATTTAAAAAATAAATGATAGTTCAAACATAAACTCTCTCGAATTTTATCAACAAATGTAAGAAAATAACATAAAAAACAACAATTTAGAAAATTTGTCAAACTAAGTATTTTTATATGAATACTTATTAACTATATCATGTATAGTTATAAAAATTAATTATTTAATTCTATTATACCCAAAAATAGCTGAATAAGAAACAAACATATATAATAATAAACTAACATATACTAAAATATAAAATAATAATATAAAAAATGTATTAACCTAAGTAATAATGTAGAAAAAAATATCGATTAAATATTAATATAAAAGATATTGCAATATATTTAAAGATGTTAAACAATTAAACAGAAAAATACCTTAATTAATATTGTTTAATTTATATACATCATCGTGGAGGTTCCCCCTGTGCATCTCAGACCTGCATCTCGAGAGCTACTATTGCTACAGCGCAACCATAGGTCTTCACACATCTGGGATGGGCATTGTCTGTCCTAGATATTCTGCCCCAGACATATAGACGATATGTGGGAGTTCATTAGGGACCATCCACTACATCCCCGTATAGTTAGATGCCTTCAGGATATGGGTTTCTACAGGATCATAGAGATCAGCCGGTTATAGTTCTACTGGGCGTTGATCACGGTTATGATAGAACGGTGGCGACCGAAGACGCACACACTTCATCTACCCATCGGTGAGGCTACCATCACGCTTGAGGACGTGGAGGTTATTTTCGGGCTGCATGTTGATGGTATACTTGTAGCTTACCTGAATGCTCTTAGAGACTATAGGGGAGTGGATTACCTTCATATGTTGCAGCGGCTCATCGGTTTCCAGCCAGCGGAGCCGACTGCATTGAATGGGGCCAATCGATTGCAGTTGGCGCCCGTTCGGCAGCATCTGGTGGCGATGGACGCGGAGATTACGGATGATTCACTGCCAGAGGATATTGACCGGCACACGATATTGTTGTTGTTGTTGATGTTTGGTGGTATATTGTTCCCGAACACTTGGGGAAACCTAGTCAGCTTGAGATTTCTACATCATCTGGAGCGGCTAGATGATTTATCTGGTTACAGTTGGGGTGCAGTTGTTCTAGATTACCTGTATAGGTAGATGTGTCGGGCGTTCATGGGCACCCAGAGAGACGTTGCCGGAATTTTACTACTGTTGCAGGTGAAAACATAGTCAATTCTTTTCATGATTATAACATACATAGTAAAAAAACACCTTAAATTTTACATCCACAATCTATATTTGGTTTGGGTCTAGGAGCGGTTCATGCAGTTCCAGCCACCTCTACCACTGATCGCTCAGGATGCACCACCTCTATTGTTTCTCCCTTTAGCTTGGAGGTGGGTTGATAGGGGAGGCTACGCACGTGAGGTCGAGGCTCGACATCATCTCCCTTATTACAGGGATTGTTGGATTTACTTGAAAGCGTGCATGTACATATATACTTAAGTTTACTTGGCTTGGCTTGACATGTCTTGCATTTACTCACGATTCTTGTTTTTATTAAATAGTTCGTATGGAGGACATACAACGACGTGCTCATAGCTGGTTTGCCCGATTATTGTTCCCGCGGCTGAGCTATGTGGAGCTCTTCCGTCCCGCTGATATGTCTCGATATAGTCGAGCATCATGCCACCGAGCGAGTCCTTCGCCAGTTTGGTCACTCACAACTTATACCCATTCTGCCCACTTGGCACGGGATAATTGTTGCAGGGTTGACCAGACATACATGGCCTGGCTAGAGGCCCAGATTGAGGTTTGGGACCAAAGGTATGACCTGATTCCGTCATACCCTCCACCTGACTGTATGGATGGTGAGCATGAGTACATGGGTTGGTATCGCAGCGTTACCTGACTTCTCGTCGGGAATCACATTCATCGCGCTGGTGGTCGGTACATTCCATACGCCGGGAGGCATGAGACACTGGTATGCATGCTATTTTCTTACATCAGTTCTACTAGTTGGGACTGGAGATGCTGCAGCATACAAGCGAGGGAGTGGCAGTTTTGCACGTGTTTGATCGTCGGGTTACTGATCTTGCTTCCGCCACATTTAAACGTGCCCGAGAGGATGAGCGCTTAGGATACAAGGCTTCTTATGTCCCACCCGAGGAGTACCACCACCAGTGGAGCATGAGCGTGGTAGACGTGGCATGCGTGGCTACAGAGGACGGGGTGGCCCACGAGGTCGTGGTGTTCGGCGAGGACAGGGTCCCCAACAAAGAGGGTGTTGAGGCACCCGTGGAGGATATTAGAGATGATCAGCTGGGTGAACACCCTGAGGCACACGATGCTCCTCAAGATATGCCATCATATAGCCTTCAGGTGTCTCCAGGGACTTCGCAGGTAACTCCGTCAACTCCATTGTTGATCGCGGGCACGGCCATTACGTGGCAGGAGTGGGATCAATATTTTCCTGATCCCCTAGAGCCATCGACGTTTGTTGCTGATCGTCCAATACGAGAGGTGCATAGTGGGCAACGACTGAGATATGGTTCATCACCGAGGGATGCTGAGGATCTTTCACATACTTCATCTACTCCAGTGCACCTAAATGTTCCGACAGAGCATTGTGGCGCTACTCAAGTGCAGGTTCAATTTGTTTTTATGCCATTGATTAGTTAGTAATATCTAAAGTGTTTTTATTTTTTTTAAGATTTCATCATCGCCCGTCACGGAGGCCACATTGTGCGATACTGACTTGCCGGAGATGGATGATTTTATTCAGGAGCCCGCTGAGACCATGGTATGGCCATTAAAAGAACTTTTTTTTAACACGTACGTTAGTATTTTATATTTCATATACTAAAATATCTTATTATTTTGTAGGTTACTGTTATCCCAACGACCGCTTCTATCGAATCTGCCAGCCTTACTGACGATCATGCTGCAGCGCATCCTCCGATAAAGAGGCGATGTGATGAGGATGATCCTGATATCGTAGCCGGGCGGGATGGGATGCGCCTCATGCCAGCCAATACTTTAAAGCATACAGGTTGTGGGACTCATTGATATGTATTCTTAGTTATATATATATATATATATATATATATATATATATATATATATATATATATATATATATGACAATAAATATATAATGCAATAGATGATCTTAACTACCTGGAAGGAACGGAGGATCAGTATTAGAATTTATTAGAAAATAAAAAATTGCATAAAGACAATGATTATCCTGTTTTCCCAACAGTTGTCGCGTGGGAGGGACTACCTAAGTTTCTACCATAGACGTTGGACGTAATAGTCTCATATTATTGTAAAAATCAAGAAAGTGGTCTTATTAATGATAGCGATAAAATACGAGAAATGTGTGTTAACTGGGGCCTAGATTACGATGCCCTCGGTCCGGAATGGTGCGTACAAGATGTTAACGAAGAAGATGAAGACGGTAACAATGAAATAGTGCCAGACAGTGATGATAATGGCGAATGAAAATTGCTATTTATTTCTTGGGGTGTATGTTAAATTGTTGTATTGAATATTTAATGCTAAATATCAATTAGATTTAACCTCAATGGAAACATAATTTTATTTCATAAATTTTGGCAAACTGAACATTTACAAATATTTAGTACAACAAAAATACTGCAAAAAAAAAAAATACTTCGTTTATCCTTGATAATGGGGCACATTGGATGAACTGACACCTAGAGCTGAATTACCACCGCTTCCTAAACTAACTATAAGACATTTATGGCGATCGTGTCTTGTTTGGAAACATATGCCACATTTACGCGCATAAACGATATCACCACATCCATTTGGTTCCGCACTCGCGTTCTTTTTTGCACTTGTCGTTGACGCGCATAATCCTTGTTAAACACCATTTTAAATGGCTCTAGCGGCCAATAATGCTCATCACCCACTGGCTGCAACTGTCCACTATAGGTGTTTAAGTATGCAGCAACACTATATTCTTTATCAATGTACCTCGTTGCCGTGAAACCTGTATGTTGAAAGCTCTCCATGGCATGTGAGCATGGCAAGTGATAGATTGACCATTTTCCACATGAGCATAATCTTATGGCTTCATTGACGGTGTGTGTATTATTCTCTCGGTTGTGATGCAAACCAGTGCAAACTTCAAAACTATTTCGCCCGCTGCAATACTACAAAAATGAATGCCACTGTGCTCGCTTCCTATATTTCTCAAATTGTTTCATTGGTTATGGCATAAATTCAACACCCATTTCCATCAATGGCGATGCATCTCTAGATCTTTCAACAAACCTCTCTGCCATGTGCTTGAATGACATCTGCATCATGGCAGTGACAGGCAATCCACGTGCAGGCTTCAATAACCCGTTGAAAGATTCTGACATATTTGTAGTCAGAATTCCCCATATTCTACCACCATCCTTATGCAAAGTCCACTTGTCAAGCTCATGTCGCATCAACCAACGATAGGCTTCTGGGTCTTCCTGCCTAATCAACTCCATTCGCCTCATGAATTTACACTCTTGGTGATCTGTTGCAGCCATCCATATTAAATCATGTAAGTCCTTGTTCGGATAAGCCCTCTGGAAGTTGGCCTTCAAATGCCTAACACAGTAACGGTGGTAGGCATACGGTTCCTACCGTGCACGCAAATTCTGTACATAACTTAAAATACCACCATGCCGATCAGATATTAGACAAATACCTAAACATCGTTTAATAACGTGCTCCTTCAAGTGGTTCAAAAATAATGTCCACGTCTCTTGGCTTTCATTGGCACAAATAGCAAATGCTAGGAGAAATATACTTTTATTAGCATCTACTGCAACAGCGATCAACAACTTAATATCATACTTTCCATAGACATGAGTGTCGTCTATGGATATTACTAGCCGACAATGCTCAAAACCATCAATGGTTAGTTTACATGCCCATAACATATATCTGAATATGTATTCTCGTATTCCCAGACTCCGCTTAAGCTTCCATTCAACAACAGTCTCGAGGTTAAAGTGTTGCAATGCAGCCATGTACCTGGGTAGAGCGGCAAAGGACTTATCCCAGTTACCATAAACAATTGCAAACGCACGTTTACGCCCGAGAAATGCCTTTCTTTTGGCAATGGTACATCCATATACCTGGTGGACAGATGTTATACACTCTTTGATTTTGTACCTTATGGACGCTTCAATATGTGGAATCAAGACAAGAAAAATCAAGTCAACATTCAAGTTAAAATGATTCTCACTGAATGTGTTAATTTCACAAGTGTGGGTGCAGTGTAAGGACCCGTAAAAATTTTAACCAAAATACTCGGGGTTTTGTGGTGCCAAGATAGATTCCTGCGTTAATATAGTAGAAATTTTTTTGGCGAGCTTGCAAGCCACGGTTCGGACTTTTTGGATTGAACAGTACCCTACGGACTGAGAGGAAAATGTTTCGCAAAAGAACGCATTTCTGCGGCCCATTATGTGGCCGCATAATCACTTTGCGGACCGCATAATGGTCGCAGAGTGAAGCAGTAAGTTTGGCCAACTTGAGGTCAGTTAATCGACCGCATAATCGATAAGCAGACCGCATCTCGATCTCATTATCCCTCTTGAGTTTTTGCAGGGGGAGTTATACGGTGCATTATGCGACCGCAGAATGAGTATGCGGACCGCATACTGGTCGCATACCTGGGCCGTAAGTCCAGGCCCCTGAGGGCCATTTCTACGGTCACTTTGCGGACCGCATAACCATTATGTGGTCGCATATGCGATCGCAGACCTGTGTCGGGGCACCATTTTTCTTAATTTAAAACCTGATCCCCATTCCGTTAAAACACCCATTTAACCCATTTTGAAGCTCATTTCTCATATTTCTAGTGTATGAGAGAGAGGGTTCTACAGGGAGGGCCTAATTTTCATCAATTGATCTTCAACCATCACTCAAAGATTGGAAATACTCAAGTAGAGCACCAAATTCTTCATCCAAAAAGGTAAGATTTCATCACCCTAGCTCTTAATTTCAAACATTATAATGGGGTACTAGGGAAATACTTCATGGGTATGAGAGTGGTTCATCTTGCATGTATGTGATAAAGAGTGTGGAAAAAATAAAGAATGAACTAGAACTATGAACATTTTCCTAATTTTGGGTTCAATTTGTATATTGATAAAATAAATTGAGGTTGCTAAAGGTTCCGGATAATTGTAGAGTCTAAAGAATCGCAATTGAGGTATGTATGGCTAACTCTTTTCTTCCTAGAATCGAACTCCTGGTGTCCGAATAATTGGTGTAAGTTCCGACTTGATCTTACTAGAATTATTTGCCTTAGTGTGTTGGTTTGAAAGATTCATGTTCCCTAATTATTTTAGATATTTACCATGCCATCCTGCTATTTGAGAACGTAACTATGATTTTTCCAAGCTCCTTCCCTTATGTGTGCAATGCCTTATGTGATGGTGCTTATCGACATGAATGATGACGTTATTTGAACGAATAAAAAGGAAAAGACTTGAATTGTAAAATGTGCCCAAGTGTCAAGAACTATTTAATAAATGAGGTTGTTTGTGCCATGTAATGAAAGATGGGAAAGAGATGTAAATTGAGTGGACAGTTGATAGAGGTTATGTCTCAAGTGAGATGGCTTAGCCGATCGGGCCGAGATCGGACACCATGTTGTACACATGGTGACATTTGTATTGGGATTATTGAATTATGTTGTGGATATGGATATATCTCACTTGAGACGGCTTAGCCGGTCGGGCCGAGACCGGACTCCGTGTAAAAATACGGTGGTATTGTGAGTTGTGGCTTTGGCACTAAAGATTATTAATCTAAAAAGATGGAAAGATTGAATTGGAAACTATGTGACCCTTACTTGGTGTTTTCTTTGTATTTCTATGAAACTCTTATTGATTATTATGACTGCCTTCTCTTTGTTTCACTGTTCATTCTGCTAAGATTGGTGTTTGCCTTACATACTAGTATTATTCAACAGTACTAATGACCCTTTTGCCGGGGGCGCTATATCTTTGAATGGATGTAGGTGGTTCCATCGCAGATAGTGCCGATCGCAGATAGGCGGTGCTCTCCTTCTCTCCTCACAGCAGTCTTGGTGAGCCCCATTTCTCCTAGGGGTCATGTAGTCCTTCTTTTGTTTAAGTTTTTATATTTTGAGGTATAGCCGGGGCCTTGTTGCCGGCATTGTCATGTTGCTCTTTTGTACTCTTAGAGGCTCCGTAAACGTTTATATGGGTCATGTATGTATGTTGGGGTGGTCGTTGGATCGAGTTGTATTTTGGGAACCCAACTATGGCATAATGTATATAAGGAAAAATAAACTAGCAACGTTTGCATATTTATATAACTGATTCCCCCCTGCTGTTTTATAAATAGTGATGCGATCCCTTTTTGGATTATGAATGAGTCGAGTAGGAAAGGTTTAATAGGCTTGCTCGATCGGATTCACTCGGTTGAGCGCCGGTCGTGCTCCTTGAGGTTGGGGCATGACAAACTTGGTATCAGAGCCTAAGGTTTTAAAGTATCCTAGGATGTCTCAAAGTCGTGTCTAGTAGAGCCCTTCTTATCGGTGTGTTGTCGACCACATCTATAATTAGGGAGCTACTTGGACATTTAAGAATGATACCCTTCATTGTTGTTCTATATCGTGCGATAGAGCGGAACGTGAGGTTGCTTTCCCCTAACTCGTGCATTGTTCTAACTTTCAGTAAATGGCACCTAAGAAAAGAGCGAGAATTGGCCAAGAAGCCAATATCACCCCAAGAGTGGTTGTTGATCCCTTATTTGATAATATGGGTAAGGATAATCCCCCTTCTATCACACTGCCTGATTCGTCTATTCCAGAACATACTGCCTCAATTCTTACACCCGCGAAGGATGCCACAATCCCTCCCGCCGATATACCTGTTACACCTCCAGCCCCAGCTCCAGGTCCCGGTATTTTTGATGGGAATCTTAGGGGAGCTATTCAGATGCTCACTCAATTAGTAGCTTCTCAAGCCCAGAGGTCAAATGTTGCACCCACCTTATTTAGCTCGCAAGAGGATTCTTCTGGTTCCAGGGTAAACAGGTTCCTTCAGTTCGACCCTCTAGTGTTCACAGGTACTGATCCCGGGGCAGACCCTCAATATTTTATTGATGAGATGCATAAGACTCTCCGAGTTATGCGTGCTACGGAGACAGAGGGAGTAGAGTTAGCCTCTTATCGTCTGAAAGGGGTGGCATATTCCTAGTATGAGATGTGAGAAGATTCCCGTAAGGAGGGGAGCCCTCCGGTGAGATGGAGTGAGTTCGCAGATGCCTTCATAGACCATTTCTTGCCTGCCGAGACTAAGGCAGACCATGTTGTGGAGTTTGAGACCCTTAAACACAGTAGTAGGAATGTGTGGGAGTATCACATGGAGTTCGTGCGCCTGTCGAAGTATGTTATTCATATGATGCCGACTATGGAGGAAAGAGTGCGTCGATTTGTGCAGGGCCTTAGCCCTTTGGTTATTAATGAGGCTGCCATAACTGCTCTATATATTGACATGACCTATGGGAGGATGGTGGCATTTTCCCAAGCTACGGAGGCTCGAAAGTTAAAGCTCAGGATGGAACGGTAAAGTAGTAGTAGTAGGGCCCGATCAGCGGGCAACCTTGGGGATTCATTCGGAGGTGGGAGATCAGATTTTGGGGAGGATCATCAGGGCCGTCCCAGTCTCATGCTCAGTCTTCAGCTAGTACCCCGCCATCAGGGTACGGTCAGTACTAGGGGAGTCATTTTAGGCCCGGTCAGGGCAGCAGGGGGTCCCACCATCAGGGCCGATCAGGAGGGAGATTCCAGCAGCAGCAGAGGGCCCCATGCCTTAAGTGTGGGAGGATACATTCGGGAGTCTGCTACCTGGACATGCCAGTATGTTACGGATGCGGAATGAGAGGTCATATTCAGAGGGAGTGTCGTGCATCTCGTCAGGGTACAGGCAGGGGCACAACTCAGTCATTCAGTCCTATAGCTGCCACATCTTCAGCACACCCTCCAGCTCGAGGCTCTTCAACACCCACAGGGCATGGTACAGCTAGGGGTGGTGCACAAAGTTTGGGAGGACCCAACCGATTCTATGCTATGAGTGGTCGAGAGAGTGCGGAGGCTTCCCCAGATATCGTCAGAGGTATATTGACCGTTCAATCTCATGATGTGTATGCCCTTATTGATCCCAGATCTTCTTTGTCCTATGTTACTCCTTATGTTGCTACGATATTCTGGGTAGAACCGGAACAGCTTCATGAGCAATTCTCTGTATCTACCCTAATTGGCGAGTCTATTACGGCCGCACGGGTTTATAGAGATTGTGTTGTCACGATGCGTGGTCGGGATACCATGGCCGATCTTATTGAACTAGGGATGATTGATTTTGATGTAATAATGGGAATGGATTGGCTTTATTCATGTTTTACCAAACTCGATTGCCGAGCCAGAATCATGAGGCTTGAGTTTCCTAATGAGCCAGCTGTTGAGTGGGAGGGGAATAATGTTATGCCAAAATCTAAGTTTATTTCTTACTTTAAGGCCACAAAGATTATCTGGAAGGGGTATATTTATCATTTGGTCTAAGTTACGGACACCACTGCTGAGGTGCCTACCCTTGAATCTGCACCAATTGTGAATGAATTCCCCGATGTCTTTCCGGATGAGCTCCCTGGAATTCCTCTAGATAGGGAGATTGATTTTGGGATTGATGTGATGCCAGGCACGCAGCCTATATACATTCCACCTTATAGAATGGTGCCGGCAGGATGAAAAGAGCTAAAGGAACAACTAAGGGATTTGTTAGAGAAAGGTTTCATCCAACCGAATGTGTCACCTTGGGGCGCACCGGTTCTCTTTGTCAGAAAAAAAGATGGATCATTGCGGATGTGTATTGATTACCGGCAACTCAACAAAGTCACAATCAAAAACAAGTACCCATTTCCTAGAATAGATGATTTGTTTGATCAATTACAAGGTGCTAAGTTCTTCTCCAAAATTGATTTGCGGTCCGTGTACCATCAATTGAAGATGAGGGAGCAGGATATTCCGAAAACAGCTTTTAGAACCCGGTATGGGCACTTTGAATTTTTGGTAATATCTTTCGAGCTAACAAATGCCCCGGCAGCTTTCAAGGATCTTATGAATCGAGTCTTCAAGCCGTTCCTCGACTCCTTTGTGATAGTATTCATTGACGACATCCTTGTGTATTCACGAAGTCGAGAGGATCACGCCGATCACCTCAGGGCAGTTTTGCAAACTCTTCACCAACACCAATCGCATGCAAAGTTCTCGAAATATAAATTTTGGCTTGAATCTATCACATTCCTGGGTCATGTCGTCTCCAGAGAAGGAATTAAGGTTGATCCTCAAAAGATTACAATGGTGAAGGATTGGCCTAGACCTACTACTCCAACAGAGATTCGCAGTTTCTTGGGTTTGGCCGGGTATTATAGGAGGTTCATGGAGGGGTTCTCCACTCTTCCCTCTCCATTGACTAAATTGATGCAGAAGGCGGTTAAGTTCTAGTTGTCCGATGCTTGTGAAAGGAGTTTCCAGGAATTGAAATCAAGATTGACTTCGGCGCCGGTATTGACCCTACCAGAGGGTACCGAGGGGTTTGTGGTGTATTGCGATGCTTCAAGGATCGGTCTTGGGTGTGTATTAATGCAACATGGTAAGGTAATAGCATATGCTTCAAGACAACTTAAGAATCATGAAAAGAACTATACAACTCATGATTTAGAGCTTGCGGCGGTGGTTTTTGCATTAAAACTTTGGCGTCATTATTTGTATATAGTCCATGTAGATGTATTCACGGACCAAAAGAGTCTTCAATACATTTTCAAGCAGAAGGAATTGAACTTAAGGCAGAGAAGGTGGCTTGAGTTGCTCAAAGATTATGATATCAATATTTTGTATCATCTGGGGAAAGCTAATATGGTGGCGGATGCTCTTAGTCGGAAATCTATGGGTAGTTTGGCTCACTTGGAGGCATGTCAAAGGCCCTTGGCCCGGGAGGTTCACCAATTGGCTGGTTTGGGAGTTCGTCTTACGGACTCTAGTGAAGGGGGAGTGATTGTGCGGAATAGGGAGAAATCATCGCTTGTGACGGAGGTCAAGGAGAAGCAATACAGTGATCCAGTGTTGGTACAGCTGAAGGAAGGGATTCATAAACATAAGACTACGGCTTTTTCTCTTGGCATGGATAACGGTACATTACGGTACCAAGGACGACTATGTGTTCCAAACATAGATGGTCTTCGGGAAAGAATCATGGCAGAAGCTCATACTTCTAGATATTTCGTGCACCCAGGTTCTACAAAAATGTATCATGACCTCAAGGAAGTTTACTGGTGGAATGACATGAAGAGGAGTGTGGCGGACTTTGTGGCAAAATGTTCAAACTGTCAATAAGTGAAGGCCGAGCATCAAAGGCCCAGTGGGTTAGCACAGAGTATAGAAATTCCAATGTGGAAATGGGAAATGATCAATATAGATTTTGTGGTAGGGTTACCATGCACTCTGCGTAAGTTTGACTCGTGGATCGATTTACGAAATCAACACACTTCTTGCCAGTTAAATCCACCGACACTGCGGAACATTATGCTCAATTGTATATCAAGAAAATAGTCATGATTCATGGCACTCTAGTTTCCATTATTTACGATCGAGAGGCCCAATTCACAGCTAATTTCTGGAAGAAATTTCAGCAAGGTTTGGGTACGCAGGTAAATCTTAGCACGGCCTTCCATCCACAAACTGACGGGCAAGCAGAGCGGACTATTCAGACGCTTAAGGACATGTTGCGTGCGCGTGTGCTTGACTTCAAAGGTAGCTGGGATGATCATTTGCCGCTCATAGAAGTTTCTTATAACAACAGCTTCCATGCTAGTATTTAGATGGCGCCGTTTGAGGCCTTGTATGGTAGAAGATGTAGATCGTCGGTTGGGTGGTTTGAGGTTGGAGAAGCTGAACTAATAGGACCAGACCTTGTGCATCAAGCTATGGAAAAGGTTAAGATCATAAAAGAGCGGTTGAAAACTGCTCAGAGTTGTCAAAAATTCTACTCGGATGTTCGTCGCAGAGACTTAGAGTTCAAAGAAGATGATTGGGTGTTCTTGAAGATGTCTCCCATGAAGGGGATCATGCGGTTTGGAAAGAAAGGAAAATTAAATCTAAGGTATGTCGGGCCGTATAAAAGCATTCAAAGGATAGGTCAGGTGGCGTACAAGCTTGAACTACCACCTGAGATGTCATTAGTACATCCGGTATTCCATGTGTCCATGTTGAAGAAGGTAGTTGGAGATCCGTCCGCTATTGTGCCGGTTGAGACCATCGAGGTTAGTGAAGAATTGTCATATGAAGAAATTCTGGTTGCTATTCTTGATAGGCAGGTCCAAAAGTTGAGAAACAAAGAAATTGCATCCGTGAAGGTATTATGGTGAAACCAACAAGTCGAAGAAGCTACTTGGGAAGCCGAGAATGAAATGAAAGAAAAGTACCCTCATTTGTTTGAATAGCCATGTAATAGTTCTATGAAGTTGTTTTCCCTAAAGTTTGTATCGCTTGTTCGGCTAATATAAAGACACTCATTTCTAGCTATATGTCCCCCATGAGGCTTCGGTTGGTATTATTTTGCATTTTGTTGTGTCATTTAATTCTATATATGTTGCTAAGGTGTGCTTCGGGGGCTCTCTGGCAGGTGGATAGGCCTAAATACAAAGAAAACTCTTGCGAAATTTTCAGGAAGTTAGGAAGTTAGGCAAATTTGGGGCTGATGGTATGTGGCATAATTGAAACTATGTTAAGTGAACCTTGATCTTCATTCGAGGACGAATGATCTTAAGTGGGGTAGGATGTAAGGACCCGTAAAAATTTTAACCAAAATACTCGGGGTTTTGTGGTGCCAAGATAGGTTCGGACTTTTTGGATTGAACAGAAACCTACGGTATGAGAGGAAAATGTTTCGCAGAAGAACGCATTACTGCGGCCCATTATGCGGCCACATAATCACTCTGCGGACCGCATAATGGCCGTAGAGTGAAGCAGTAAGTTTGGCCAACTTGAGGTCAGTTTTGCAGTCGATTATGCGACCGCATAATCGATATACGGACCGCATCTCGATCGCATAATCCCTCTTGAGTTTTTGCAGAGGGAGTTCTGCGGTGTATTATGCGACCGCAGAACGAGTATGCGTATCGCATACTGGTCGCATACCTGGGTCGTAAGTTCAGGCCCCTGAGGGCCATTTCTGCGGTCACTTTGCGAATCGCATAACCATTATGCGGTCGCATATGCGACCGCAGACCTGTGTCGGGGCACCATTTTTCTCAATTTAAAACCCGACCCCCATTCTGTTAAAACACCCATTTAGTCCATTTGGAAGCTCATTTCTCATATTTCTAGTGTGTGTGTGAGGGGGTTCTAGAGGGAGGTCCTAATTTTCATCAATTAATCTTCAACCATCACTCAAGGCTTGAAAATACTCAAGTAGAACACCAAATTCTTCATCAAAAAAGGTAAGATTTCATCACCCTAGCTCTTAATTTCAAACATGCCATCCTGCTAAAGGTTGCTAAAATAGATTGAGGTTGCTAAAGGTTCCGGATAATTATAGAGTCTAAAGAAGCGCAATTAAGGTATGTATGGCTAACTCTTTTCTTCCTAGAATCAAACTGCCGGTGTCCGAATAATTGGTGTAAGTTCCGACTTGATCTTACTAGAATTGTTTGCCTTAGTGTGTTGGGTCGAAAGATTCATGTTCCCTAATTGTTTTAGATATTTACCATGCCATCCTGCTATTTGAGAACGTAACTATGATTTTTCCAAGCTCCTTCCCTTATGTGTGTAATGCCTTATGTGATGGTACTTATCGACATGAATGATGACGTTATTTGAACGAATAAAAAGGGAAAGACTTAATTGTAAAATGTGCCCAAGTGTCAAGAACTATTTAATAAATGAGGTTGTTTGTGCCATGTAATGAAAGATAGGAAAGAGATGTGAATTGAGTGGATAGCTGAAAGAGGTTATGTCTCAAGTGAGATGGCTTAGCCGATCGGGCCGAGATCGGACGCCATGCTGTACACATGGTGACATTCGTATTGGGATTATTGAATTACGTTGTGGATATGGATATGTCTCACTTGAGATGGCTTAGCCGGTCGGGCTGAGACCGGACTCCGTGTAAAAATACGGTGGTATTGTGAGTTGTGGCTTTGGCACTAAAGATTATTAATCTAAAAAGATAGAAAGATTGAATTGGAAACTATGTGACCCTTACTTGGTGTTTTCTTTGTATTTCTATGAAACTCTTATTGATTATTATGACTTCCTTCTCTTTGTTTCACTGTTCATTCTGCTAAGATTGGTGTTTGCCTTACATACTAGTACTATTCGACAGTACTAACGTCCCTTTTGCTGGGGGCGCTACATCTTTGAATGGATGTAGGTGGTTCTATCACAGATAGTGTCGATCGTAGATAGGTGGTGCTCTCCTTCTCTCCTCACAGCAGTCTTGGTAAGCCCCATTTCTCCCAGGGGTCATATAGTCCTTCTTTTGTATAAGTTTTCATATTTTGAGATATAGTCGGGGCCTTGTTGTCGGCATTGTCATGTTGCTTTTTTGTACTCTTAGAGGCTCCGTAGACGTTTATGTGGGTCATGTATGTATGTTGGGGTGGTCGTTGGATCGAATTGTATTTTGGGAACCCAACTATGGCATAATATATATAAGGAAAAATAACCTAGCAACGTTTACATATTTATATAATTTATATAACTGATCTCTCTCCCGTTTTACAAATGGTGATGCGATCCCTTTTTGGATTATGAATGAGTCGGGTAGGAAAGGTTTAATAGGCTTGCTCGACCGGGTTCACTCGGTTGAGCGTCGGTCGCGCTCCCTGAGGTTGGGGCGTGACAGCCAATGTATTTCCCCACAATCCACAAATCTATTTTCAACTTTCTCGCATGCAGTATCCAATTACAACCTTGAAACCATCTACGACAAATAACCTTATATACTTACGGAAATGACTCATGAACCACGATTTCACGGTACTCTTTTATGATGTACATTCGCGCTGCCCTGCTCAGGCGCGCTTTATCAGCAAAAAGCATGCCCTTTGATAGCACCGTTGCTATAGATTTATCCCATATTACTACCCGAATTTCGTCAAGATCCCGTGTGAGGGCATCCACATCCGGCATACTTAGCAACTGATCAAGGTAGAAAATCTTCCTTGAATGAAACGACACATAGAACTCGTACACTCTTGGTCTAACGAGAGGTGGAGCATGCTATCTCTTCAAATCAAGTTCATCATTCTCGTCCTCATCATCATCACCATCATCAGGGAAGGGTGTGTCATCTCTAGACTCATCAGCATTGTTGTCATAATCACTATTATCTTCCTGACTCTGCGCATCAGCAAAAATCCCGATTAAATATGTCGTCTTCGGGCAATTGAGTAAGGACAGGACCTTCAAGTTGCTCGTTTTACTTCACAACCAATAAAATAATGAGTTTATCAAATTCATCCAAACATTACATATAAACTTTATCACTTAAATTACAAATTATAATGTGTTGATATCCCCTTATGCACATTATCCTGTTGTTGATGACTCCCGGATGGACCACCATGATCCAACACACCAAAACTAGGCATATCTAGCCGGTACCCACTGTGGAATATATGAGTGTTAATACAAATTCAACACATAAAAATAAATATCGTAACACAAAGAAAAATTGAAGTTTACCACTCGGCTTGAGGAGAAATTATGTCCTCGTTCCTCATTCGCCCGTGGAGATAAGTTTAGATCTGGCCAAACTCTTTCACCCGGAACCTATTCGGATAAAATTGCTTCAAAAAAATCACCCGATGATTGAGGGATATCCCTATTTTGCGGAACCTCATTATTGCAAACGTCTTCAGCCTTCACGTACATTTCCAACATTTTTATCACAAAAAGTTCCCGGTGTTCATCCGGAGTCCTCAAAAAAAATGTCAGAGTTTCATCGTCTTCGATGTTAAACTCAGCATAACAAGCAACCACTCGGAGTAACAGAATACGGATATCTTCCGGTTACTTTAATATTAACTGAACGTTTGCTAGTACTCATTTTTTTTATATAACAATGATACCAATCTATCGTACTCTATTGTAAGTGGCAACTTAACATAACATTGTGGAGAACAACTATAGCGTACTAAGTTATTCTCTACCACAACCTCACCCCACCACCACCACCCACCCGATATAATGAAACCCTAATTTTTCGCTCTTCGAACATTATGACAAAATGTAAAATAACTTAACGAACAAATATTTCGAAAGATCTGAAAGATCGTGAATGGATTTTTACCAAATGTATAGCGCATGCATAATAGGCGTTATATATGTAGCGTGTATACTGCATGCGCTATACCTATATGAATTATTTGAGGGTCAGTAAAGTGCTGCTGAATTATTGGTGGGGCAAAAAAGTTCAAATATAGTGCGGTTATTCACCGCACTATATATAAAATGATAGTCAATTTTTTTTCACTATTTTTATCGTTTGAGTCCAAAAGAACCACACTTTGGTTCCGAACTCATATTCCTTCACCTGAAATTTACACTACATAGGTAAGTTACTTTTTTATGCTTATATATTATATGTTGAATCTTTGGCCTACTTCTACGCCGCGTATAACCCCTTTAGAGTATTGATGGAACATGGAACATGTTAGAATATTCATATTACATTGCCGTCTGAAAAAATTGAACTTTAAACAAAAAATTTTGATTCAACCATCTTTTTGTCTACATGAATCGGATGTTTTGAATACCAACTAAAATATAGAAAACTAATAAATCACACAATATGCCTAGCTATTTTTATCTCTTTTTTGAAATTCAAAAATAGTAAGCAATAATAATTTTTTTGAGTGTTTACTTTATATTTTGACTACTCTTAGCAAAAGTTTCGATTCTGCCACTGCTAATATGGCAATCAGATAGTTCTAGTGCTCATCTCCATCCTGTTGTAACTGGGAAACTTTAAGAATAACATAACTGGAGCCAAATATACGATTGGTCATACACGTAATTAACTATTTCTGCACAAATTAAATAATAAGGGAATTTAGGGTGAGAGTTTGATTTCTTGACAATTCTTTACATGGTCTTCAACCAACCTCCAACTGTGAAGCCAATGGGATCCACTCCACAAAAGACGATAATGTCTTACAATGAAATATTCTATTGCTCGAATATTTAGTATTCTCTTATTTATTATTTATTATATGTGTCTACTATTTAGGCAGAATACCCTCACCCATTCTTACTAAGAAACCGAAAGAAGACTCAAAAAAAAAAAAAAAAATGGTGAAAAGTGAGAAACAAAGAGATGTAAAAATAGAAAGAGCTTCCGGAATGAAGGGACTAAACAGGAACAAGGGAGATCCACTGAGAAGATCCTTCTCATTCCCTTTTTTTTGGAAGAAAGGTGGATCCTGACAATATCGATGAAATAGAAGAAATCCAAATGAATGGAAAGGAAGACAAATATGAAAACCGTCCGTAGGCGGATGGAGTCGCAGAGAATATAAAGGAAACTTTATCTCCTAAACCTATTCATTAAGAAATAAACAATTCTACATTAATTAACTCTTAAGAGGCCACCTTTCTCGGCTAAATAGCTCATTTTTAACCATCCAAAAAAGAAGAAAAGCACCGAAAAAAGCTTGCAGGTTCAAATATTTTAATTTTCACATAAAACGAGAAATATCGCCGTAAATTGATTTTCACCTAAACATCTTTCACCAGTTGAAAACGACACATATTTTGCATTTTCAAGTTTAAAATACATTGATGTTTTTCCTTATCTGTTGTTAAGACACAATATTAACAGATCTTTTGGATTTAAGACAATAAAGAAAAAGAGAGGAAAAGAAAGGGTGTTTTACAATGTATTGATTGGATGGGTTGATAAAAAGGAGAAAAAAATGCGTGTAAACAAAATATTTAAGGCATAATTATTTCAAATTATAAATTTAATCTGACTGATTGAATAAATAGTAATACGAATAGAGAACATTGATATCACACTTCAACCTATTGAAAGCATGACTAAATCAGGATTCTAGCTGATGTCGCCCTCATCAAGTTCAACATTTACCAAGTATATATCTTGCAGAATATATTTGATTAAAAGCAAACTTTTGTTTACGAACAAGTGAAATCGCATAATCCCATATTACAAGATCAGAGGGAACTTATGCCTTCTAATGAAATTATGTATAGCATGCTTTAGAGGGTAAATGGGAACACATAGTACACCTGAACAGTGGTATAATTCTATGAGTGAATGTAAAGTCTAGATAGTATGGACATAATTTTGATGCAGGGGCTATATATACATAACTCATTCAACTATAGCTAACTTGTCAGTGTTTCAAGATAGACTTAGAGATTATCTTAAGATGCCAGAAAGGACTAATCTTGTCTACATTAAAGGTAATCTTATGAATATACCAGTCATACTATCGAATGAATATTCAGCACTGAAAGGCGAAAAGCAGAAATGTATTTGCAATGTAAGCACCTATAGACGCAAACGGCCGGAAACAAAGCAGTGAGCCTGGAAAGTGCATAGATAAATGATTTTAGAGAAGGGTCTCTTAGAAAGGCTAAATTCTATGCCATTTCCCTCTTCTCCCCTTCTCATCCAGTAGACTAATATGCACATAAAATACAACATAGACATAGGAGAAATGATTCACAACAATTATGCAAAAAATGTAAGAAGTTCGGTAAGCAGATATGCTGACAAAGAACAACAACCGGCCAGTAAACTTCTCAGATAAAATCTTTTTGTATTGCTACAGCCACCTTGGCAGTCAAGATCAAAGGTACTGAATTTCACCCTTTCTCTTGGTACATGTAGCTTTTCAAATTAACCCACTGAGCTCAAGCATTAATCTTTATATAACACAATAACAAGGATAATATCAGGCGCTAATCTCAATTCTAGTCAATTCACCCTAATCAGCTATCACTAGAGCTCAAGCATTAACATTTATTACGCAACACCAGGTTAAAAGAAGAGCAAATCTCACATTGCATATGCCAACTTAAGATGTTTATAGCCAACAAAATCCTTAATACAACGACTAAAAGCAGGTCTGAAACAGAACATAAACCAAAATAAATCTAACAAAATCAATTTCATAAAGAGTATTTTAAACATCTCACGGCCTAAAAGACAAGCTCATGGGGTTTCATGCCCGACTTGAGGGAGAACCTAGCAGACAAATAAGCCTTCAATTCAGGAACACATTCAACGGCCTTGATCAATGCTTCATCCACAGCTTTCTGGTCATCCTTCTTTTCCTGTGGAAGCACATTCTTCTCCTACAATACACCAACACGCACAAAACAGATGAAAAAAATTCACCAAAAACTAAAAACAGTGATCAATCTTTAATCAAACAACAAACATAAAGATCATGGCCTTAGGCATATGAACATGAAGATCCATTCCTTAAGCATAAAATGAACAAATTGATTCAATCTTTAAATATAGAAAGAACAAACACAAGTAACAAAACAATTACTAAAACCAAAAACATGACTCAATATTTAATCATACAATGAACATAAGGATCAAATCTTTACGCATAAAATGAACAATGACACCCAATCCTTAAGCATATAATGAGCATAAAGTCCACTCTATAAACATAATATGAGCAAATAGATTCAATCATCAAAATTATAAATTGAAAAAAAAATACCTTAAGCATATAATGAGCAAATAGATTCAAATATTATTTTTAAAATGAGCAGGAAGATCCATTTCTTAGGCATATAATATAATGAACATAAAGATCCACTCCCTAATCACATATTGAACAAACAGATTCGACATTAAGCAGAAGATGAGAAAAATTAAAACTCTAAACTTAAGAAAAAGCAAACAAACCTCTTTCTTATCTTCAAAGAACTCTCCTTCACCCTTCTTCTGTTTCTTCTCAGCTTGCTTAGCAAAATACTTATCGTCAATCTTCTCAACATTCACACCAGAAACATCCACTTTAGTTGAAGTACCAATTACATAAGCTTGATTCACACGCCTCAAAGGAACCCCATTAAGCTTAAACGGTCCACTAACAAGTAAAAGCCCAGATTTAAGCTGTTTCAAAAACACAACTCTCTTACCCTTAAACCTACCGGCAAGGATAATTAAAACAGTACCGGGTGTAATACTTGCTCTGAGTTTCGTAGGTTTTGGTTTGTGTTTGTTGACAAGGGGTTTTGCCACGTCATCGGCTGGGTAAAATTTGGGTGGTTTGACGGCCGGCGGTGCGGCGGCGGCGGCTTTTTTGTGGACGGGAAAAGAGCCGCCATTTTTCTTCTTGATTGCCCATAGACCCTTTTTGTGGTACATCTTGGAACGGGAAAGTTTTCCCACTCCACGAATCAGCTCTGGATTGCGGGGACTCTTCTTTGCGGCCATTGCTGAAAGTTTTAAGTTCCCTCCTTAGCAGTTTGCTGATTCAATAAAACCCTAAACCTAGTAATGCGGTTTTATATATGGAGCAGTGAGGGTTTGTGTGAGAGTGAGTGAGATCTGGGCCTTTTGTTTCTGCATATGGGGCTAAATGGGCTAAGAGCCCAATTTCTTATGTGGGCTGGGCTAGATGATTAGTCATTCTACGATTTTGCGTAAAAATAGCACGGGCTAGCCAGTTTTCGAACTGGTAATTGAAAAATAGTCAGCGTTTGCAAAATTATTGAAAAATAACCACTATTTTGCTGCAACACAGAAAGTTCCAGCATAATATATTGAAGATTGGTGCACATGTATATGAACTTCCAGCATACCATATTATGCTGGAACTCCAACACGAAAATTTTCAGCATAATATATTGGAGATTGGAGTACCTGTGTATGAACTTCCAACATATTATGTTGGACCGGTATATTATGCTGGAACTCCAGTATATTATGTTGGAATATTTTCCGAATTTTGAACAGTGTTTTCGTTTAGATTTATCTTTACATGAAAAATGGCTAAATTTTGATTACTTTGAAACTGTGACTATTTTTCAATTATTATTTGTAAATCTGGCTATTTATTAATTTCACTGATGTTGGGCATATTTCGATATATGTTGATGTTACTTTACCCATGTTTTAACCGCTTTTTGATGCTATTTGATCTTTAAAATGCCCAACATGGTTTAATTATTGGTTTTATGACTAATTGAGTTGTGTGTGATGATTTAAGGTGTTTGGAGTGCAAAAATATGAAGAAAAGGTGCTCTAGCTAGAGGAAGAGGGGTTGGATGCGTCGCATCCAATCTAGAAAAAAATCAGATTTCGTGCACCCTTAGCAGTGAAGTCGGCCCATAGCATCCGCCTTAGCATCTGCACCTGGGCAAAGCTGAGAGGTGGAGGACGAGGTGGATGCGACGCATCCACCCTAGCATTAATCTCTGAAGCTGATTTGGATTAGAAATAGGAGAACTTTGGCCCACGACTTTTGTACGCAATATATAAGCCAAAAACGCCTCTTTTAGGGCATCTAACATATTGGGAAGAGGGAAAAAAGCCACGACAAAGCTGTGGAGGCCGGAATTCATCAAGTTTCATCTTTCTCCCATCAAACTTAGTAATTTTTATGTTTCTTTGTATGATTTGTTATTTGGCTACCATGTCTATATGGAGCTAAACTTCACGTTCTAAGGTTGTGGTTCTTTCATGACTATTGTTATTCGAATATTGATTTTGACTTCTTGATTTATCATATTAGTTTATTTATTCAATCTTGTACTTAATTATTAAATTGCTTGATCACCAATTGAATACTATCTACGAATCTAGAATTGAACTCGAAAGTGGGAATTCTAGAATGCATACAGGATTGAGTAGAGCAAGTTCTTGAACTCGGGCATCGGGGAACGGATTCGTGGTTAGGATAGACATATACCTAATTGCCTTGCTTGGTTGATTTACAGGAATTATAAATGCGTTCTTGTTGATTCTAACTCCATAGACATATAAGTGTTAGGTTAGCTTGAATAGGCGAGTAAGAACTCGACAGATTCTTATGAGCAATATTAACCCTGTCAACCAATAAGCTAGATAAATTAGTCGGGCAATTCAATTGAAGAATAAAATAGGATTGTTAGATAGCCCATAACCCTAGATCGTTTTCATTACATTGATATCATAAAAAATCTGCTCTTTCTCTGTTCAAAGTTTATTATTTATATTTTTTTATTTAATTAGTTTAGAATAAAATATTTTTAGGTTTAATTCTTGTTTAGATAATTAGGATAGTCTAATTTAGTTTATAGTTAATCATAAGTCCTCGTGGGTTCGACATCCGACTTTTAGTCACTTTATTACTTGACGACCGCGTATACTTGCGTGAGTGTGTTTGGTCGTAACAAGTTTTTGGCGCCGTTTCCGGGGGCTTAGAAATTAACTATTTTTCTATAGTAGGCTTTTACTTTTATCTTTACAATTTTTTTTTTCCTTCTCTTTTTGTAAATATTTTATTTTTGTAACTATTTGATTTTTCTCTTAGTGTGTTTCTAGTTCTTTCACCATGACATCTGGGGATGAAATATATGGAGGTAAGGTTATTGATGAAGACTCTTGGTTGACAGAAGACTTATATGGCCCGTCATTTTGGGCTTGTCATGACCTGAACTCTTGGAAAGCTGAATTTGAATATGGGAGTAAGGGTTGGTATTGGGACGAATATTCTCGATTAAGGGAATATGCGGAACGATATTGTCTTTTGACAACGTTGGTGAATGATTGGTCTAAGGAGAGAGATGATCTTGCACATAAAATTGATAATTTTGGCTTGGCTGTGCATAACCAGGATGCAGATTTGAATGAAAAGTTTGATGCGTGTAATGGCCAACAATTTAATGATGAGTTATGTGAAGCTGAAAAAAATCTTCTAGACCAAATTGAGGAGCTAAAACGAGAATACCAATCACTAGACCATGTTTTTCTTGAGGATGCCAATGTTGAGAAGAATGCTCTAGAGTCATATGAGGGAATAGATAACATTACTTTGGGAGACTTGAGTGTGTGTATACATGAGGATGTAAATAGTAGTACAATTCATGAGTTAAGGCGCATTAGACCTCATTCCAATATTTTTTCCATATTGTGTTTAGATAGTAAGATAGTAATCGAGCCATCTGAGCCAATGAGGGGGTCAAAAGGTGAGGATGAGAGTGCCTATATTCTTGAATTTGTCGTGCCAAAAAGCAAAAAATATATTCCTGGTCTAAAGGCCGAGAAGTGTAGAGTGAAAAATTTATTACTTGGCCTGGTTATCTTTGTAGCCCCACCACTGGAGCATAGCTGCAAACTGGATGCCATGTTAGGGGCTCAATTCATAAGTTCGAGGTGGAGGCAAAAAGTGATTCACGTCGTGCCGCGACGTTAAATCAGGCGCTTGTTGGGAGGCAACCTAGCTTTACTGCTTTCTTTTATTTTTGTTTACTTTTTATTTTATTTTATTTTTATTATTTTGTAGTATTTATTTTTGTTTTGTAGGATTATGAGCATAAGAAACAAAGCCATTAGAAGAGTGCAAAAGCGAGCTAGATGGTGAGGACTAAGTGTGGAGTGCCCACACAAAGGACGATGCCTGGGGGAAGTCTAAGTACCTCGTGAGCCGCTATTATTTCGGCCTTTGGCCTACCAGGGAGTCTCGTTTACCCTCTTATTATTTATAGTGTGCATTGAGGACATTGAAAAATTTTAAGTGTGGGGTGAGGAGATCGTTTGGATGAGTTTCTGTGCTATTTTAGCTTAGTTGTAGTACTCATTCTTAAGTGTAGTAGCTTTTGTGAAAAAAAAAAATAAAAAAGTAGAAAAAATGGACTTTTCCCGACGATTGATCTCCTAGACAGTTTTTTTGAGGGATTAAAGTCAAAACAAAAATCCAAAAATATGTCTTTTAGCTTTCTTTAGGTAGTAATAATCCTCTGTGATTTTTCTTTATGCCTCAGTTCTTTTCCATGGGATGTAGTTTGAACCGGGTAGCTTTTTTTCTTTCCAAGTAGATTAGAAATTTAGGAAATAAAAGGAGAAAGAATGATGAACCTAAGCACCCTTGACTTGTTTCATAGTAGCATATTTATGCTTTGGCATGTGTAGTATCTCCCCTATATTTTGATATTAATCTTGATGCCTTTATATATTGGATAACATGTTTTGTGACGACTATTTCTCGTTTTCTTGACTTGTGTTCACTTTGCGCTTAATGCTTAATATCTCCTGACTCTGTGAATACTTGCATTATTTGAGAGTCGGAATGGGACCGTCCCTTAGTGAGTCATGTGCCATGTGTGGTGAGATTTTTTGTGTAGTCCATGTCATTGTGCTTGTGTCTAGAACTTGCCCGATATGTGAGTTGAAGCGAAATTTTAGGTGATGCTCGGTTTGAGAATTGATTTTAGGCTTTCTTTGATCTTTTTGAGCTTAATTACTTATCACAAATAAAATCTATCCCTAGTTAACCATTTTAAGCCTGTAGACCTGTTATTTGGTACCCACATTACAAGCCTTTACCCTTTTTATTCTTAATTGACATTGTTTTGATCCTTTTACCTCTTAAAGCATTTTAATTATTTGATGAGCACTAAAAGAAGTAAGAAGGGGCTAAGTGTGGGGTGAATTTTGAGTGGAACCAATGAAAGGAAGAAAGGTGCACTTGTTTTGTAAAATACTACACCACTAGCGGAAATTGAAAAAAAAAAGAAGGAAAAATAGAAATGAATAAATTGTTGTCTTGTTCTTGCTAGTGGGTATGAACTAAAGTAGTGCTTAAAGAAGAAGGGACTATTTTTGGGGGTGATATTGTTTGTGAAATTGAAGTGGTGTTGAAGAAAATACGCTTAAAGTAATTTTGTGATGTATTAAAGTGCTTAGGAGGGTGAGTCACTATTTCTTAAATATATCCTACCCGTCCCTTAGCCCACATTACAACCATGAAAAAGTCCTAATTGATTTTAGATCGAGCGAGCTTACATTAGTAGAGATTTACATTAAGGGCAAGCCTATGGTACCAATTGCATGCATGTAACTTCTTTGTGAGAGTGAGCGATTTTCTTTGATATATGTGAGTCATTAAAAATATATTTGATCATGAGATTCGAATGTGTGGATTGAACTCGCTCTCTTGTTCTTGTTGTAAGGGCACATGGTTTCACGAGGGATAGGTAACATTATTAGACTTCTCTATGATTGGGTGTTCAAGCCATGAGTGCATTGTGACATTGAGTCGGTTTTTGAGGTTAGGATTGTTGTGAGCATGTTGTCTTTGTTTGAATATTTTTAAAGAATGGCACAAGTAAAGGGAAGTGTATGTGATACATATTCTAGAGCCTAATTGTAGCAAATAACCATGGTCATATGTGTAGTGTGCTTTGAATGATAAGAGCTTAATTTTGTTTCGTCTACTATATTGATGGTTTGTTCGAGGACGAACAAAGGTTTAAGTGTGGGGTGGTGATGTTGGGCATATTTCGATATATGTTGATGTTACTTTACCCATGTTTTAACTGCTTTTTGATGCTATTTGATCTTTAAAATGCCCAATATGGTTTAATTATTGGGTTTTATGACTAATTGAGTTGTGTATGATGATTTAAGGTGTTTGGAGTGCAAAAATATAAAGAAAAGCTGCTCTAGCTAGAGGAAGAGGGGTTGGATGCGTCGCATCCAATCTAAAAAAAATCAGATTTCGTGCACCCTTAGCAGTGAAGTCGGCCCATAGCATCTGCCTTAGCATCCGCACCTGGGCAAAGCTGAGAGGTGGAGGACGAGGTGGATGCGACGCATCCACCCTAGCATCAATCTCTGAAGCTGATTTGGATTAGAAATAGGAGAACTTTGGCCCACGACTTTTGTACGCAATATATAAGCCAAAAACGCCTCTTTTAGGGCATCTAACATATTGGGAAGAGGGAAAAAAGCCACGACAAAGCTGTGGAGGCCGGAATTCATCAAGTTTCATCTTTCTCCCATCAAACTTAGTAATTTTTATGTTTCTTTGTATGATTTGTTGTTTGGCTACTATGTCTATATGGAGCTAAACTTCACGTTCTAGGGTTGTGGTTCTTTCATGACTATTGTTATTCGGATATTAATTTTGACTTCTTGATTTATCATATTAGTTTATTTATTCAATCTTGCGCTTAATTATTTAATTGCTTGATCACCAATTGAATACTATCTACGAATCTAGAATTGAACTCGAAAGTGAGAATTCTAGATTGCATATAGGATTGAGTAGATCAAGTTCTTGAACTTGGGCATCGGGGAACGGATTCGTGGTTAGGATAGACATATACCTAATTGCCTTGCTTGGTTGATTTACAGGAATTATAAATGCGTTCTTGTTGATTCTAACTCCATGGACATATAAGCGTTAGGTTAGCTTGAATAGGCGAGTAAGAACTCGACAGATTCTTATGAGCAATATTAACCCTGTCAACCAATAAGCTAGATAAATTAGTCGGTCAATTCAATTGAAGAATATAATAGGATTGTTAGATAGCCCATAACCTTAGATCGTTTTCATTATATTGATATCATAAAAAATCTGCTCTTTCTTTGTTCAAAGTTTATTATTTATATTTTTTTATTTAATTAGTTTAGAATAAAATATTTTTAGGTTGAATTCTTGTTTAGATAATTAGGATAGTCTAATTTAGTTAATAGTTAATCATAAATCCTCGTGGGTTCGACATCCGACTTTTAGTCACTTTATTACTTAACGACCGCGTATACTAGCGTGAGTGTGTTTGATCGCAACATTCACCCAGCCTAATAAGTTGACAATTCAATTGAGAAATTTTAGCCACTCCCAATACTAATAGACGACAAAATGTGTATTTTTTTGTAAATATGAGTATTATATATAAAAAAAAAATTTTATACATTTTTCTGTTAACAAAACAATTAGTTTCAGCCAACCGACCAATTTTATATTTTGCCCAATTCATTTCAATCATTCAAAAGCGGGTAAAATTCAAAAATAGCCATTTTCGGACTTGTAACCGAAAATAGCCACAATTTTTTTACTTCAAAAGAATGGTGGAGTAATAACCTTTTTTGTTAAACAGTACCGCCTTTTATCTGATATTGAATAGTATGGGATAAAATGTATTTTGATTATGTTGTATTAATAATGGAGGGTGTTTGTGCTAACTTGATTTGACCAACTTTAATGCACCTTTTAGCTTATGTAAGAACCAAATACTCGACTACTTGAACGGCGACATTAACTGGAAAATTTAGAAAATAAAAATTTGCTAATAAACTAGCTAAATGGCAGTGTCGGGAGCAATTGTTGTCACACTAAACTGTATTCATTGACTTGATGTAAATACTTGGTGCGGATAAGTTTAAATTCTAACTCCCACCAACCACATTCTTGTTTAACCATCTCAGAAGAATAGGTTCAATAAAATCCATCAATGTCTAGCAACAACAAGCTACTTTCTTTTATAAATACAACATACCCGGTCTTATCACACACCGTACACCGTGGAGTCTGGGGAGGGTAGTGTGTACGCAGACCTTACCCCTACCTTGTGAGGATAGAGAGGCTGTTTCCAATAGACCCTCGGCTACTTTCATAAATGAAACATTAAAAAAAATTACCATATTGGTACAAAAGTTAAAAGGAGTACAATATTCATCTGCATCATAAAGCAAGCAAATTTTCTATGGTGTGCTGGTCAATTGAGGAATTAAGGAAATTGGTAGGCCTTCTATTAGGCACACGTACCAAAATTATGTTAGCATCAAGATAAAATTTCTGTAACGCCAAATGCAGAATTACTGGACTTTTGGCTTTGTTGATTAGCCATTTGCTACTTGTAGTGGTTGGGATCTTCTTTGCTCTGGATAAGAGGGACGCCATCTTGGCGCCACACTATTCTCTCTTCACATAATGCAGCCGCTACTTCGACGTATAGTTTATGCTCCTGCTAAGGAAGTGTGTTAGTACTAAATGTTACACGGAAAAGGAAATGGACAAGCGATCGAACAAAAGTGATTATTAATGCATGCCAAATAATTAAGCAGAAGTGCAAGCCACAGAGTGCAAGTAGTAGTTAATGTTGAAAAAAAGGGAAGATAATGGTTAAGATTCATGATCTAAGACCATACATGTTGATTAAAAAAACAAAGTTGCTAACCGTTTGCTTAATAGATACATAGATTAAAAAAGCATGGCTTTACTTACAATAAAACACTGAAAAAGCGCAGATGCAGAAATCCAAAAGGAACAAAGCCCTCTCCTATTAACATAGGAACTGGACGTGGAACGTAAGGTAAGATCCAAAAAGAAGGGGAAAGAAAATAAAAGATTGAGAACTATGACCGATAGGTTTTTTTAAGTGCCAACTTGATTACAACAACAATAATATTAATCATAACAAGAAATGTGTAAAAGAGATTTATGACCTCCTGAAGAACCCTCGCTGCAAGTGTATCTGCTGTGTCGTTAGCCAGCACAGGCACCACCCGTTGAGCAAGAATACGCCCGGTGTCATAATGCTCATCAACATAATGGATTGTTGGACCAGAATACCTACAGTTTGGCAAAGAGCAGATAGAAAAAAAATGAGTTGCTTATGCTCGGAACTTGAAACCCGTAGACACGTGTAGGAGCTAAAATGAGGATCCAAAGCATTAAAGACAGAGAAAACTAAACCCGTCTCAAAGCAGGTACCGAGGGTGGAGGACATAAACTGAAATATGTAGCAACTAGGTTACAGGCAACAATATCGGCATGGAACAATCAAGTAAACAATTAATCACCAATTCTGGTCAATTATGATAGGAGCTGTCTTTAACAGTTCATGACAATTCACTGGAAATTCCAAGATAATGGAGTAAGGACTCTCAACTCAAATAGGGGTCTAAATCTGCATGGTAAAAACTAGCAATAGAAATGGTTTGCTTGGAGAATGTGAATCCTCAACACTTCAACAAAAAGATGCTACATTGTCTGATAAGATCTTAAATATGTTCCCAGATCACATTTCACATGCATTTAAATTTAATAGAAATAGAAATAGATACTTCAAATCCAAAAGCAATGGGTTAAGTGATTGTTGGTATTTAACTTAATAGAGAAAACAAAAGTCACAGAGAGTATTAGCTCTTCGACTAAGCACTCAATTTACAATTTACAAGCTGAATGGTGGTACTATTTCTTGTTCAGCAACAAGCTAATGTGCTTTGGTTTTGCCTCCTGCAAAACCAGAGCTAATTTTGCATGTGTTTGCGATAATTGGACAGGAAAATTCATGCCCTCTATAGACTTGTGAAGGAGCGGATATCTTCCATCAGCAGTTCTTACAAACATGTGTTTCTGAAGAGTGAATACAAATATATCTCATGAGCTCATTCCCTTTATGCAGGGATTCCAAGAAAGAGCTAGTCATATCATATGTACTTATTTGAATTTTGGACGAAAACTAAAGTGTCTTCGAACTTGGATTGACTGCTCTTTATTGGATTTCAGGAGTTCACTTTCCAGGCATATATTTAATTGATCGAAGGGAAAAAATACGAAAAACCAGCTTCTGACATCTACTTTTTTTAGTTTCTTATATGATTGACTTGGATAGCATAGTACTCTGAGTTGGAGTAAGCAACCAAGGGGGATCCACATTATGAGCATTGATGTGGCTGCTTTCGACTTCCACTATAAACGTATAGCTGAAAATTGTTAAAATGTATCTGTGTGGGTGTCTAAAGTAAACTGCCTTTGTTAATCCTATTTCTGGACCTGCCTTTGCTAACAACTCGACATCATCAATGGACATAATAAGTCCAATTATATACAGACACGCTTTCAAATATGGTACAGCTGATGCACAATTCAGATCAGAAAAATAGCTGTTGCAGATCGATGGATTAGAAGTCTCAATTTAGAGAACCCCATTTAATGACTCTAGTAACAATCAGGAAATGACTTAATACAACTTTCTATGGGGCATAGAAGTAGGGAAGCTTCTTGTTGGCCGTCAGTCCAGCCAAAATTCAAACCAAGTTAAAGAGTTAAACAAGTTTACAGGTGACCATTACCCTAAAAAATGCAACAGAAACAGAACAAAGTACTAGGAGTGTAAGCATTCTTTCAGGGAACCCATAACGAGATGTAGAATCGTTGGAAGCAATGACAAGGAATTTAACATACTGGCTTATAAACCCAAATATTTTGGCAAAAAGAAATAATAAATCATTGGCTGTTACTGAATGCTCAAGCTTACTAAACTAAAATTTTCCCTCAATCCAACCTCTTTCTCTTTAGAATAAAAAAAGTTCCATATGGGCCAGATTTATAGTAAGATATATTCCTCATCATTGCATGTGTCCTAAAACATTGCACAGAGTAATAATCTCTCTCCCACTCGCCTGCCACCACCACCCACCACCACTAAAAGAAA
The DNA here is from genome assembly GCF_000715075.1 of Nicotiana tabacum. Taxonomy (NCBI): domain Eukaryota; kingdom Viridiplantae; phylum Streptophyta; class Magnoliopsida; order Solanales; family Solanaceae; genus Nicotiana; species Nicotiana tabacum. The sequence goes on from NC_134090.1 coordinate 2,464,889, forward strand.
AGAAGATAACGGAAAATACCAAATTAATAACTTTTTTATAAGGTAAGGCAAAAATGAAACAGGTATTGAAGGACTATTAGTGTTCTTAAAAGCCATTGCTTCGTTGCTTATAGCAATGAAGTGATGTGAAGTAAAGGTTCATCGCTTCATGGATGATGATATGTGCTTCAGAAAACTGTGCGCTTCAAACATCGATGCTCAAAGTGATACCAACGAGAAATGGCCGATTCCTTGAGTCTCAACTTTGAGGAGTCAACGATTGTGCTATTGGATATTGAAATTAGTAACTTGAATGGAATTTGATTAGTATGGTACTAACTTTTTTTTGTTTTTGAAATATTTTAAGAGATTACTGTAGTACTAAATTCTCATATGTATGATATTTTGAAATTTGTCTTAACTTCTACACTTCACTCCTTGTTTTTTACTTCAAACCCCACAGACCTCGTTGCTATTTTGTGCCTTTTACTTTTAAAAACGTTGGACTATTAGGCCTTCCAGGCCTAGTTAAGAATCTCAAACACATAATACTTTGAAGACAAAGTATAGCAAATGGCACCTGAAACAGACCCTTTTCAGCACACATGACAGTTTTTCTTTACTTTTTACTTATCTTGGCAAGGTAATTTTTTTAGTTTGAAGTTAACAACTGAAAAATTAAAGAGAAAGGAGATACATGATATTTGATTAACAAGAATAATTTCATTTTTATAGAAAACACATTACATACCTAGCTCCAGAAGCAATGACTGCTTTATGCACCTTCATGCCATAGTAGCCTTTGCCTCCAAAAGCTGGAAGAAGTGACGGATGAATATTAAATATTGATCTTGGAAATGCTTGGACCAACTCAGTAGGGATAAGCTTTAAGTACCCGGCTAAAAGAATGAAGTCGATATTATAGGTTCTGTAAACAAATGTTACTATAAGATAACTGGGAAGAATATGAAGTAACAACTCCAATAAAGCAAGGGAAAAAACAAACATCAACTTAACGGGGCACGGACAAGGTATTCAAAGTACACAAAGCTAAAGCAGATAACTTCAGAGAGCAAAGTCACTAGATAATTCATGTCATACTCATACACTAAATAATCAACCAATCCCCTTTTAGATGATTTATCTGTCGTCATTCAGATGACTAATAAGTGTGAAAAATATCCATACACAGAGAAGACAGCATAAAAGCAAGCAATGTAGACGTTATCATGATTTACTTGTTTTTGTTCACACTTAATTCCCCACTTTTTCAGTAATCGTCTTCTTGCTCCAAGTAGAAGAAAGCAAGGGCAAAACGAAAAGGATGACCAAAAATAAAGAAAGGTGGGCAAAAAGAGAAGTGCTTAACAGAATAACTCCAAAGTTTCAAATAACCAGAAGTAGTCTCCAAATAGATGAAAATTTTACAATAGTTTGCAGGTGAGCAGAAGAACAACAGTGAAAGAAGGTGACAAAAATAAATGCAGCTGAGAGAAAAACAGAAATATTTGGCAGATGTGCAGCTTAAGAAAACCAAAAGCATCGCCATATTGAGCACAAAGAACTACCATATCTTAAACCTCATCTATCTTTTGTATATAGAATCTTCATTATATCTCAAAAGCAAATATCCTCAGCAATCAGTAGCAGTACAAGTATATTTCCTTCTATTCAGATACCATTTTTCACCTGCTAATTAGTCAAAAAGAAAAAGAAAAGAAAAACACCAGACAAAGAGGAACTGATTGCGGCACGACATAATTTCAGGGAAGACAAAATCTTTTTTGCACAAAATACACAACCGCTCATGTGGTCAGGTCAATAGAGGAGTCGTGGATAGATAAGAACAGAACCTTAGAGCACCCACGAGATCCTCCTCCGACAAACCCTCAGATGTATCCGTTGCTTTAGGAAACAAAATAACAGGGATGCCTTGTTCCCTTGCATATTTTGCACCTCCACAATCTGCATTTCATTACAAAAAATATCTAAATGAAAGATGAGTGACAACTAGGAGAAGACAATTGAATAGGCATATCTTCGGGTATAAACTGCGCTAAATGTGAGTTTTAGACATTTCAAAAGCTTTACTGAGTAATTCTTCAAAGGATAGATAAGCACTTGAAAATCATGAGTATAATTCCACCAATCCATATATTCACAAAGTTATCCGTGCTACAAGCAAAAATAATAGCATAAGGGAAGCTTTAGTTGAAACAGAAATTTCTGAACTTTTCAAGTGATTCCACCATAAATTTATCAAGCTGATCATGTATCAAGAAACTTCTCAACATGAGAAAAAAAAAATGGTTGCTACTGATTTCAATTTTCAACACAGCAGAACACATTCATGAAGTCACAGAATAATAAAATATCAGGAAGAAAGAAACAAAAGAAGAAATACAGATGAAGGCTGACATAAAAACTTAAAATAAAATTTCATTCTTTGGCAATGTAATCAAGATGGTTGCAACACAAATAGGCTGAATTTACAAGTTTTCACTAACGCTCAGAGCTTTACTAAAATCTCAAATAGGCAGGACGCAAAAACCAACTACAAATAATCTTGAATTACAACAATACCAACAACTACTACTACGCCGCCTTAGTCCCAAACAAGTTGGGGTCCAGCTATATGGATCATCACTAACCATGTTACTCCATTTAAACTCATCTCACGCTAATATATGCAAAGATAAGTAAAAAAATATTAGAAGTTCTATGTATATTCTGAAGTATAAATCTCTGAAAGGCTAAACTGCTACTAGAAAGAATATGACCTACACTAAAAGTGGTAACGTCCAAAACATAATATCAACTAATATGTATCGCCTATATAGACCTACATAATTTGTTCAAGCTTAGAGCTTTAAAAAAATCTCGAATAGGCAGGGAACAAAAGCCAACTACAGATAATCTTGAATTACAACAATAACAACAACAATAACAATTACGCCTTAGTCCGAAATAAGTTGGAGTTGGCTATACGAATTCACTACCATGTTACTCCATTTAAACTCATCTCATGCTAATATTATGCAAATATAGGTAAAAAATATTAGAAGTGTTAACTGTCTAAAACATAACCTCAGCTAATATGTATCACCTATATGGACCTAAATAATCTATTAAAATTTACAGCTTTACCAAAATCTCAAATAAGCAGAGACCAAAAACCAGCTAAAAATTAAATCTTGAAATAAGCAGAAAAATAATAATTTCCCAAAAACCTTACCATGTTTATTGGTGACTAGAACAGCTACTTCTCCATGAACTGTACCCTCAATAGTTGCTTCATAAATTGACCTGAAATTTGAACCACCACCTGATACAAAAACTGCCAGTTTTTTCTTTCTAAGTTCTTTGCTCATACTATTATTAGGAACTGTAACAGATTCTTTTTCTATTCCCTCCAAACAATTTGTACACTGGAAAATTTTCTTAGGAGCAAAAGAAAAATGGGGTTTTAAGAAAAAACCTTTAAGGGTAAGATTATTTGGTGAAGTATAAGAAAAAGATGGTATCTTAAAGATTGGATTTTTTTGGTTTTGAATTGGTGAAGTGGATAAAGTGGAGGAAAGTCCAAAAGACAATCTTCGAGCTTCCATTCGTGACGTAGCAGAAGGCGGGGGGGAAGCGGAGGTGACCGGCAATAGTGGCGGCGGGAGGAGGAGGAAGGCGGGAAGAGGTGGTGCGGCCGAGGGAAGTGAATTTTTGTCCAATTATTATTTGCATATAGTAAAAAGTGGTACTAAAACGGTGCAAAAACAAAAAGGAAAAAACAATTATAATGTGGTGCTTTTTTTTTTTTTCTTTTTTTGATGGGGTGATTTTCTCAGTTAGCATTTTTTTCAATTTTTCCTGTCCTATTAGGAGTATAATTTTTTGTGGCCAAAAGTAGATATATTAACTATTTCCCTTTATTTAAATAATTAAGATATTAAGCTAACTTGTAATTAAAATAATTGGTAATGCAAGCAAAAAAGCGAAGTAATTCTGAAAATGACAGTTCGACGAGAAAATGCATCAAAAGATAATTTTGAATAATTATTTAAGTTTGACTTCAAAATTTTGTAAAAGCAATATAAATTTTTTATTAATACTTGAATAATGACATTGTGCAAATGTAGGTGTTTATGATGAATTGTATTTCCATTTCAATTATATGAAATTTTTTGAGAAATGGTCCTAATGTTGATTAAACCCAAACTTTAATGCATTGTTTATTTTACTTTACTTTCAAGCATATTTTACTTCGAAGACATCTTCAACAACATAAATTGTCAAAAACAAGTGTTTTGTTCTTTAAAATTGATAGCTTTTTAGAGTTTAGGGAAAAGGATCAAAATTGCCATGTTGGTCTTCGAAATGGCTTATATGTACCCTCCATTTGAAAATGAGGTCACGTGTAATTTTACCGTTAAACAAGTGGTCCACTGATATCCTTCTCGACTAACGGCTTCGTTTTGGGCCCTTTACTTTTCTTCAAAAAATCCACATCACAACACGTGTCCTCCAAAACTACCCTCAATTCTTTTTTACATGCCCCCTCGCTTATTTTACCCACCTTTCCCACCCTCTTTAGCCCATCCGCATCAGACCCCAAACAATAGTTCACCACAAAAATTACCATTCAATAGTAATACGTAGATGATGATTGTTTTGTTAAAATTTATTATCATGTCTAAATTCATTAGTAATCGAAGAATTTAGAAAGTAAAAAAGTAATACATAGTATAAAATTTAACCCAATAAAAAAATATCTGATCGACATATAAATAATGATTGCTTGAGTTGTTCTCGATCTTATGTTCTTCGAGATGGCAAGGAATGGTGTGATAGTACGCTTTGATTATAAAAGCTAAATCCAACACCGCCAACGGTGACCCTCTCTGCCCAATCCCCCCTCCCCCCCAACTCACCCCATTTCCGTCTATTATGCCCCGTTGAATTATATTACATGCAATTTCACTTGCAAATATTTATCAAGGAGTGTCAAAATATAAATAATTAAATATATCAAAAAATCAAATGGAGTCAACGTATAGTAAATATACATAAAATAAAAAAAAGTTATCTAGCAATATAGTATATATTTTCCAGCGAAGGGGTATCGCTTGACACCCCTTGGTTCAATATGGCTCCGCCATTGAAAGTAACTCTTGCTTCGACAAAAATGAAAGACTAATAAATGGTAATTTTTGTGGTAAAGTATTTTGGGGATCTGATGGGGATGGGGTAAAAAGGGTGGGAAAGGTGGGTAAAATAAGTGAGGGGCATGTAAAAAAAAAATAAGGGTATTTTTGGAGGACACGTGTCGTGATGTGAATTTTTCGAGGAAAAACAAAAGGCCCTAAACGGATCCGCTAGTCGAGAAGGATATCCGTGGACCACTTGTTTAACGGCAAGGTTACACGTAACCTTATTTTTAAACGTAGGGTACAAATAAGCCATTTCAAAGACCACGAGGGTAGTTTTGAGCCTTTTCTCTAGAGTTTATGTGATAGATAGTACCCCTATGTTCCAGTTTACGTGAACCTATTTCCTTTTTGGTCCGTTACAAAAAGAATGATCCATTTTTAAATTTGAAAATAATTTAGCTTAAACTTCCAATTATACCCTTAATGAGAAGTTTTTATAACCACACAAATACTCTGGATCCCTTTTTGACTTATTTAGTACCACAAATTACAAAAGTTTTTATTTGTTTCTTAAACAAAATCACATGAATTGGAACGGAAGAGTAGTACTAAATATGGATAGGCGATCACTAAATATACATAGGTGACACTAGAATATAACATAGGCGATTTCAAAAAGAAAAAAAGAAAACAAAAATCTGTAAATGCAACAAAAAAATGCAAATATAAGAAGAAAAGGTCAAAAAAAAAAAAATATTTACCAAATGACTAATTATCAGTTTGACGGTTCAGATCGCTTCTAAATTCCTTATCATATACCTTCTCACACTTGATAATTCCCAAAGGCTAGTAAACCATGAAACGTCTCTCAGAAAGCTAAACTATAAATACCCGAAGATCAAAAAAATAAAATAAAACAAATAAACAAAATTGCGGATCGGAAAAGAATACATCGCCGTGAATCACGACTGATCCGCCGCCGTTAATGGAAGGAGTAGGGGCTAGATTCGGCCGGTCATCAACTAGGTACGGTCCAACAACTGTATTTACCGGTCCGGTTCGTAGATGGAAGAAGAAGTGGATCCATGTTAGCTCAAACAAAAACAATCATCAAACGACGACGGCAGCTGCTAACGGTGGAGTTAACGGCAGTAACGGCTCTCATCTCTTGCTTTTGAAGTGGAGACCTATTACTGCCAGCCAAAATAACAGTAGCGACGAAAAGGGTGGCGATTCTAACAAAGACGAAGACGTTCCGATCGAGGAACCACGCAAGCGAAAATTCAAGTTTATTCCGGTAATAAATTATTAATCTTTTAAGTTTTTATTTTTTTAATTACTTAATTTGAGTACTTTTTAGAGATCAACCGTATGTATTTCCATGTATATAGTTTTTTTTTATGACGTGGTGCCGGTCCAGCTTGCCGCACCTCAACTATTTTCGGTAGCTCCTACCAACACATGTATCGGATAAATATGCCCTCGAAGGATTAGACAGATGAAAAAAAAAGTCACCTCATAAATTTTAACGTGTGATAGCAAGTAACTTAATATTTATGAAGAAATTTACCTATAATGACATAATAAGTGACCTAATTGTGTAAATATTTTTTGCATTGTCCGGAATTTAAACTTATAAATTTATAATCTTTCAAGGTTTTATTAGTTTTTAAAAAAAATTTAATTACTGAATTTGATTGCTTAGATCATCTGAGTATTTCCCCAATCTAATTGTATTAGTGTCTATAATTCATTTCTTATGTGTAACACTAATCGATTTGACCTCATTGGTAAGTGTTACAAGATCTCATGCATTGGAACCATAAGCTCTTGCACAACGTTGAGCTATTTCAACAGTCTATTGAGTTTGCTTTATTATTTCTTATTTTTGTTTTTATTTTTTTTAATGCTCTGCAATTTGGGAAATCAGATTATGGGGAATTGATTAGGTGTGGGACAACTATTTGGGTATTGGGTTTGTTAGAACAGGTTTAAATTTTATACATTGAGAGTGTTTTTACATTATTTAGTTACTTGAAAGCAAGGTAAGTGGCCTGCTACAACCAATTAAAATATAATGGAGTAACATTGCTAGTGTATATATTTTAAAACCTTATTGAAATATGGATTTGAAAAAAATGTATAGATACTGTATTGCTGGTTGGAATTTTGGAAAGAAGTGGAGAAATTGGTTCAATGTTGGAGAGTAAGGTTTACGGATCTGCCTTATGTTTTGTGTAGATCTGACATCAAATGGCATAGTTGTGGGGCTGTTATATAGTATTGCTTTTGATTAAACACAAAAGCTAATATCGTTGGTTTTAAATTGTGAGATTTAGGAAATTACAAGTTATTTAGGTTGGCAAGATGTGGATCTTTCATTGATAAAAGAAAATGTAAAAAATTTCCAACTGTATTGAGGTGTAAGAACTATAGAACCATTGTACTTCTTAGGCTGCAAGTTTTTTATCTAGAAATTGGTTCTGGTGGTGGATATATGTCTCATTGATCACTAAAACAGTTTTGAATAGTCATACCTTAACTACTAGATAAAAAAGTAAGTTTTTGTTGACACTTGACGGAACCTTTAAACTATCTTTTCATCTCCACTGGAAGCAACTTCTTTCCTGTCTGTCATCTCATTTTAAATCAGGATGCAAGACTAAATCTTTCTCTCTTGTCCGTCTCTCAGTTGCCCATTTACCTCTTGTCCGTCAAATATGGCGGAAGCAGTAGAAGTACTCTTAGACCTCATATGTTGTTCTCATGTTGCTTGTTGGTTTTTCATGTCAGTGTGGAGACTAGCTATATGCATGAGAGGGGAGAGGAAGTTAACATAAGCTTTCACAAATATGTTCCGGTTATAGTGAGTCTATTAGCAGAGAGAGTGTGTGTTCGGAGCTTGATACCTTTTATTACTGTTCCTGCTTTGTTAGTATGGACACTTATGTGCTTTTTGTTGGTTGTTTGAAACCCGAAGAGATGATAAACTTGTAGAATTTCCTTTAGCAGCTAGGTGAAGCTATTATATTATGCACCATTTTAGGTTATCTAGTGGTCCCTTATTTTAGTACCTCTAAAGATATGCTGAGATTTTCTTGGCCAATTATGCAATTGAGAGGAAAACGCTAATTTGGTTTCAAAAAGTATATTCCTCCAGTGATTATAAACCTTATATTATGCCTGGTGGATGTAAGGAGGCAATGCCAAATTAAGTCAGAGCTGCTAATTAAGAGCATAGGGCTTGTCAATTTTCTGGTTGAAAAGCTTACATGATCTTTCTTCCCATTTGGAAATTTGAATATCTATCCTTCCCCGTGTTAGTAATCATCACTCATCATTGATAAGAGTAGATACTACGCTTGTTACTTACCACACCTAATACCATTGGCAGAGCGGTCTTGTTGCTGTACTTGAGTAATCTGCGGAATGCCAAAATATTTTTTTATTTTTTCCCTCATCAGGAGTTGCTTCTGGTACGACGGCAATAGCTTTCGTTTTTGCTAAGTGATAATAATATTTATGTCTGACTGCATCTTCTTCGTTAATCCCTAGCAAAAAAAGAATTGATAATAAATTTCATTTTCAAATGGTTGAGATAGATTGCTGTGCTTGAAGATCAAAAGTATGAGACGTCAGAACAGGATGAGGATGAAGCTAAACCAATGGAGGCTGATGCCAATACCGGGGAGCCAACATCTCAAGCTGATTGTTGTGATGAAAAACCTGACATCAACGATTTGCCGATGGAAGAAAATCAGGTACTTTAAAACCTTCTCCTCTCCCAATGTGAAGAACTGTGATAGGGAGAATGCTCAAGGAAAAAAAAGATAAGGCACATAACTGACTGTTGTAACTTGTTTATTAGTTTGTTGTGTTCTCACTCGTTATACAAAATGACTAGTATGATACTTTTAAATGTATTTGGGGAAGACATGAAATAATGGTTTAGTCTATTGTTGCTATTTGTTTTCCCATCTTTGAATCGAGCAGTGGACTTCATACGGCTTAATATTTTGTGTTTTTGCGTAACACAGGATCTGTTCGATTCGTGAAAACACTTCCTATCTCCATTCTTCCAGCATGTTGTAGCCTTTTTGTCTTCTCAAGTTTCTATATGATTTCAGATTATTTTAGAAAGGTTTAAAATTTTCTTGAGAAGTTCTCTTCTTTTTTAACCCCTTTTGCCTCTTTCTTCTTCTAATGAGAACAATAAAAAACCTTTTATCAACCAAACAGTTTCGTCTTTCTTTGTATCTTTCTTTGGTTTGTTCTGTTTTGTTTGTACCTGGTGTCGTGTTTTTTAACTTTGGTGAGTGTAATGCCCAGGAGTGTTTTATAATTGTGTTTTAATGCATCAGGATCCACAGGATAAACCTCCAGAAAGACGAGATTTAAATGAAAGCACTTTGGACTTGTCTTTGGGCTTGACGGGTCATGACGAAAATGATTCTGACTCGAAAAGGGATCAAACAAAAGAGGTTTAATTTGACAGATTGAACTCCAGTAGCACTGTGTCATGATATCTTTTCTGTAAATGCTGCTCGTATCCGTTGGACGTCTTAACTGAATTTGGTCCTCACAGTTGACAATGGCCTTAAGGTAATTGTAACGTAAAACCATTGTACTAGAATATACTCACTAGAAAGTTTTTTCCCTATTGACTGAGTTCATAATTTTTTCTCCGGCAATGTAGTAAAACACTATGATATTGAACTTCGTTGAATGAAATTTAACGTGCATCACATTGAAGAAATTGTTTGATTTCTTATATTCCATTTGCAAATATAGGCATATTCATGTCTTGGGGAGCAAAACTGTTGCTTAAATCTTTTGTTATAAGAACAAACATAAGTTGTTGGGTGGATAAAGCAAACATTCCCTCTTTTAAGTGGAAAAGGTTGAGAGGTGTGTTCATTATCCACCTTGTTTTGAAGTTTGAACTATGAGCTTGCCTAGTCTCGAGGGTTTCTCGAATAAAAAGGAAAAAAGCAAAATAGGATGTACTTACAAATAACCAACACTTTTGCAGTTTCTTCTTATTCATAATTTTTGCTGTTTTCAATTTCCATTTCCTAAGTGAGATTATCCTAGGCACTTGGGAAGGCGGAAAAGAATCGAGGATCAACGCTGCTTTATTTCCTATCCTATATATCCAGTTAGAGCTACTTTCGAAAATGGTGAAATATAATATATACTATGCTAGCGTTTGACCATAGATTCTCAAATTTGTTTTGAAAAATCTGATTTGGGTGAAGTTTGATTTAAAGATGAAAATGTGTTTGGACATTAGTTTTCAAAATATATTTCCCAAATTTATTTTGGAAAAACATAAAACATGACTTATACCCACAAGTTCTAAAAACTATCACAAATACCCAACAGTTCCATTATCAATAACATTCATTATATTATCGCAAACTATTCTTGAACATAAATAAATTTGATACAAAATTATCATTTTTATAATGAACTACATGATACACTATCACATGACCGAGAAGACCAAACAACATTGTTATAAAATAATAAATGGTGGACTCTTTTATAAAATACAAAAATTTGGGGCAATTTTTAAAAAATATAATAGTGATATTTTGGCTGGGATTTGGGATTTGAAATTTTGCCAAAATGTAGGCAAAATCTATGGCCAAATATGTGTTTGCCAAATAAAACACAAATTTATTTTGGCAAAATCTATGGCCAAACGGGTCATATATTTCAACTAGGGGTGGCAAACGAACGGGTGGGTCAGATATAGGCGTGTCGAAAGCGGATAATGCAAAAAACGGATAAATTATCCGACTCAACTCATATTTAATACGAATAGAAAACGGGTTAACCGACGGATAATATGGATATCCATATTTTCCATGGCTTGTTGAATATGATCACTTTTGGGAGAATTTCTAGTCTCCCAAAACTTGAGAAAACTCCAATTTGAGTCTTTACAAATGTAAAAGTTAAACTCATTAGTTATCCATTGGTTATCCATTTTCTAATTGAATAATATAGTTCTTATCCACGTTTGATCCGTTTTTTAAAAGTTCATTATTCAACCCATTTTTAGTGAATAATATGAGTGAGTAACTATTTTTTTAATCCATTTTGCCATCACTAATTTCAATCGTCATCTCCCATTTGGTGAATAAATTTTACTTGTAAGCTGATAAGCTACACATATAGTGACATAAGTTAGCATAAAGCAAAAGGGACCATAGTCGTTTTGTGGTTAATGACGTTGTTGAGTAAACTTCATGTAAAGTAACATAATGTTATCGAGGATTAATGTTAAGCAAAGAGGAGAAAACAGAGATTGATTGATCCATCGTAGAAAATCGAAATGCAAAGGGTTCGAAAAATATTAAGGAATAAGGATCCTCATTCAACGAGAAATAGTTAAGAATGAACATAATATAATCAAATGACCAACTGGAGATGTCAATTAATTGGGATTAAGATTTATTGTTGTTACACTATTATACAAAGTTCAGGGTTTGCCAAGAGTCCTTTTAATTGGTATAGAATAGTATTTTTTTTTATGAAGAAGAGTTCGTCCCGCCGCATAATATCCTCACAAATGTCCAAAGGCTAAGGGAGTGACTGCATCCCTTACCTTCAATAGCTCATTCACCAAGTATTCGATTCCACCAGCACATAAATTAAGTAATTCTATTCCCCAAGACTTATGCGGATTGCAAAGAAATCATCTAATATTATTTTATCTCTGCGATATTTTAAACCTAACACCTCATAATTCTCCCCTTCCCCACTTTATTTTTGGTATAGAGTAGTATTTCAATGTATGGATAAGTGTAAGGCTTAAAGACATTAGTTTCAAAGAACTCTTAGTTTGTCCTAAGATAAATTATTTAGTATTCAAACGAATTGACGATGCTTAATTCCTAGATACCGTCATTGCTTCTTCTCTAAAAAAAAAAGAAGAAGTTCACGACCCGTGGGCTTTCTACCTTCAATCCTCTATGCGACATTGCTCGTCTAGAATGAATATAAAAGATTTATATAGTCAAGTTTAATTAGTTTGACACTTTGACACTAAGAGTTGATTGATTGACATTGTCCGAGACAAGCAATCAATCTAGGTGCTTTATTTGTTCAATTTTATTTTCCTCTTGCTTTCTCTACTTACTAAAAACAAAGAAGGGCAGGCCGATGCACTAAGCTCCAGATATGCGTGGAGTCCAGGGAAGGGTCAGATCACAAGGATCTATTGTACACAGCCTTACCATGCATTTCTGCAAGAGGCTGTTTCCACGGCTTGAACCTGTGACCTCCTGATCACATGGCAGCAATTTTACCAGTTACGCCAAGGCTCCCCTTCTACTTACTAAAAACAGAACTCTAAAAACATGATACCAATCTTTCTTCCCACAATCTACAAAGAAATTTCAGATTATCAACTGTGATTAAGCAACCAATCACTTATCAAATCGCCACATTAACAGTGGTAAGTATATAAGAAGAAGTATTGAGGAGAAGAACTAATACATCAAATTGTATTCAAAGCTCAGGATTTCAATAATCCTGACTTGTAACAATTTCATCATCCTTCTTTAGCTACCACAGGTTGCTCCTCCTCGTTAAAATAATCATGCCTGAACCAAGACAATAAAAAACTTAGTTATAGCTTCACCAAAAATGATGATGTTATCTACAAAAAGAAGCTAATCAAACGAAAAACCAAAGCTATAAGAATATCCGATATAATATCATCGGATTCCCTTCCATGAACATTTGCAAAGTCTTTCAATGATCTCCATATAGTAATGAGACAGAAATGACTCACCGAATTTTTCGTGAAAGTTGATATATGCCTGTTCCAGCCATTGCCACATTTACACTAAAGAGGTTCCAGTTTTTCTGTAATTCAGAATTATGGAATTACAACATAAAGAGAAAATGACATCAGAAAATGAAGAAGCTAATGAAAGAAAAAGATGTCCAAGTTAAAGGAAAAATTGCATCAAAGTGGCTTTAACATTCTTAAAACTTTAATGCCGCTCTTCAAACGACTATATGTCCTAAATCCAAATAATACTAACATGGAATGCTGTTGAGTTATTGCTTCCTTTCACTGTTCTTGAGCCGATGATCTGTCGGAAACAGCCTCTCCACCTTCATAAGGTTGAGGTAAGGTCTGCATACGCATTACCCTCCCCAGACCCCACTTGTGGGATTTCACTAGGTCTGTTGTTGTTACTAACATGGAATGCTATTGAAAAGATAAATCTGGCAAAGGACAATGCCATGGAACTATGCTATAGCAACCAGTTAAATAGTGTAACTTACATTTCTATGACGTAATTAGTGATGATACCCTACAATTGATTGCGTGAAAGAAGTCCTACTAAACTAAAGAAGCAGATGAAGCATCGGGTCTTGGAGAAGAATAAGATCACAGAGCACAGCAAACCGCTAAACCATGTGCGTGTAATTTCTCGCCTATCATGAGTTTGACTATTTATTTATTCTCCTTTGTAAGGTAAAGCCCTAGAGTAAAGTGTTAGGTCTGGTGATAATGGATTTTAACAATGTAAGAACTTGCAATGAATGTGAAAAGGATATACTTTAGTCTACAATTATGTACTAAAACCGTTATAGAAAATTCAGCTGAAAAAATAGAAAGGATTTATTTGTCTATCAATCATACTCTAACATCGTAAAAAGATAAACTACTTGTGCTGAGATCCAGAGTAATATTGAACTCACCGGAGTAATTACCAAACTATAGCGAGACCAGATAAGTCCAGTTGCTGTAACAGCTGCAATAACAAAAACAGCTATCTTAAGAATAAAACCAAATGGAAAGACAAAAGATCTAACAAATGGAAGATATCATATAATGAAAAGTTTAAGCTTGACGAGAAAGACCAACTATGAAAATTAACATGTTTTTCTGGATTCATGATAGATCAAGAGACAAAGAGGGAATATCGGAAGCTAATCACAGTAAAATAATACAAATGATTGTGAGGAGAAAATAATAAAAGGCATGAAACAAACCTATTTGCTGGGGTAATGAAATCTTTTCAGGAGGTTTAGCAAAGTCAGCAATATTTGCTATGCTGATGCCCCACTTGAAGGTTGGTGCCCAGAAATGAACTAGAAGAGCACAACGAGTGAATGAATTGGCAAACAAAGAAAATTGAAAAAAACAAGCATACCAACTTGAAGCTGCTAAATATAAACAAGGGAAAAACATTTAAGTCTGTACACACTTTGCAGGGCAATAGAGAAAGCTCAAGGAACAAAATGTGAACAACTTGAGCCAAGCATTTAAATGATTTCCAACCTCGAGTCATCATACGAAAACATCCATACATTGTAGAGTTAGAAATTTTTGAAGAAAGAACTCGTCAAATTATGCATTCATCAATTTAAGGACAAAATAAACTTGTCAAGATTGGGTAGGGTGCTTAGGCAGCTGCACTTGTTAAGAATGTATAGGCATTTAATTTTACAAGTCCGCAGTCCATAGTTTAAAAAAAAAAATGTTTTCCTCCTTTATTCAAATGCATTCTCTGATCATACAAATGTCACAGAAAATTTCAGTTGCTATCTAACTGCCCGGGAACTTTTGCAATGACCAAGCCAATCAGACTAGCCAAAAACAACAACCAACCCAGTCTAGCCAAGATTGCTTAATCGATCTCCAAGTTTAGTATCTCACAACGTAATCAGGACATATCTTATGTAAAATACTAGAACATGATTCAAGAGCATGAAATTACCGATGATTAACACTGACGTACAGCAATAAATGCATTACGTTATCCATCAATCAATCAACCGCACCTCAATCTTAAACTAGTTGAGGTAAATTATGAATCTTTTACAAAAATTTCCCTCTATCCGGGCTCATTTTCCAATACTAAACATATAATATAAGGGTTCTCTAAAACTTGACATTTTAAAACTGCAATGAGCTCATTTTCATGATCTCCGTTTTCAGCTGTCTATTTTTTCCTTTCATTTTCCCACTTTTTAGTATCACAATTTATAGTTCTGCTAAGTAAAATCTAACAACAATACAAAATAGAACCTAAAAATCTAATCTTTTTTCTTTTCTTTTCATTTTTGTTCACCTCTTCAAATAAATAAATAAATAGGCAGACAGCCAAAATTTTTAAAAAAAATACAAAATAAACGGAAGAAAAACCCAGATACAATATGGGATTTGCCAGAAGAATCAACAACTCAATCAGTTTCAAGCTGCGATGATAAATATGCAAATCAAAATGGTAAAAAAGAAAGATCTAAATCTAAGTATATAAAATTCAAGAATTGAAAAGAAAAAAAAACGAATTAACAGAAAACGGAGAAAGAACTCACTGGTTTTTGGGCCAGCAGGGTGATTCCATAGAGCCTGGAGTTTTGAAGTCGCCATGAAAGGGAAAGTTTTTGTATCGGACTTTTCTCTGTATAATAATATCTCTCGTATTAGTATTACAGTAGTGTTTTATTGACTTTTGGTTCAAAGGAATTTTCAATTTGGCAATTTAATAAATTCCTAGAATATAGGTTTAGCAGTAACATTAAGGACACTATTAATATTAAATGGTTTATGATAGCCCTACCTTTTTTTTGTTGATTTTATATTCTGTCTAAGAAATTTTATCAAGTTATATTGACGAAAGAATTATATGTAAGAAAAATAGAGTAATAACTTGTTATATCACCTTCAATTATACTAATTTATATATATATATATATATATATATATATATATATATATATATATATATATATAACATTTTTTGTTTTCTAATGTGGTAGTGAAGTGATGTATGAGCCAAGTGTTGTAGTGTTGTTCGGTGGATCTATATTATAGGACGTGATATAAAACAATAAGAGAAAAAGGAGAGTATTGCATAGAAAAGTAGAGAGAAAATTCTTATTGATTTGGGATGAATTACAATAGAATAGAACTACTTTATTTATAGGGGAAAAGTGACTTAGTCACCAAGTAACAAATCATGAAATCTCTCTAAAATATAGACATTCACCTTAAATATAATTCTATTTATAACACTCCCCTTGAATGTCTTTTCAACACATAATATGACTCGTTAAAACCTTAACTAAAATAAAACCCAACGGGAAAAAATTATAGTGAAGGAAAAAGAGTACACATATCTAACAATACGCCTTTTGGTTGTCTCGTTAAAAACCTTGCAAGGAAAACCCAGTGAGACAAAATCTTGCAAGGAAAAAAGAGTACAACGCGTATTAACTCCCCCTGATGAGAGCATCAATTCACATCTTTAAGCCTTTGCATTCCAATCGTGTGCACCATCTTCAAAAGATCGTTGGTAGAGATTCGATAGACAAATCAGTCATATCAACTTGTATGAATATGTTACACCTTGAAATTATCATTCATGTATATATGTAATGTCTTCATATAATATCGTGGAATAGCCTTTTCAATATCTCCATAGAGGTATTATCGCTATCACATTATCATGCTTATAGTTATAGCAAAATACATATGTGCACAAATTGCACTTAGGATATGGTACTTCAGAACCAAAAATTATATATGCTTTAAGCGATTTGATTCCTTCAAGGATTGTCATATAAGTTAAGTCATATAAATAGACTTAAGATTTACATCAGGTTTTCATGTCATGCTAGACATATAAGATAAATAAAGATGATTGCACACACCATTGACTTTATACTTTCAAGTGTTTGAACTTCATGTCCAAAACTACATGTCTTTCATATGAAACCAATTCTACTTGAATTGTTTCTCCAGACTTAAGATCTTATGTCATGTGTTTATGAAAAAATGAGGTTGGAACCGATATAAAATGTTCGTTGTATATATATGTAATCGACGAACATTTTATATCGGTTCCAACCACCTTTTTTCATAAAGACATCACATAGAGATCTCTTCATTCATATTTTCATATACCTGAACCTCTCATGAGATTTTATGAAGTATTATGTCATGTGATCCACTTGCCTCCTTATTATGTTCATTTGCTCATCTTCTCTATCAGGAATTTTATTTGAAACTGATTTGTCTATACGCTTTAAGCGTACCATAGACTTTGTCCTCCTAGGACTTATTCTAATATGAGCATTTGCAGTAAGAAAATAATTACTTTCTTTGGGTTGCAAATGCGCCTGGCATGCTTTGCAATATATTGCAGATGAATTATCTTTTTATGAACTTCAACTTCATATTATCTTATTCGAGGATCTAGATGTACAAATGATATTCATTCCGTAACTTTTTCTCAATTGTTTGTCATGTCTCCCCCTCATGTTAGAAAAACTAACTTGCTTCCTCAACTTTGGAAACTCACCTTTGTACATTATGGTGTTAATCAAAATACACACCACACATCAATAATAATAAGATAAAATTATTTGGTTCCTGACCCTGAATCACTTATGAGGAGAGAATGTAATATACTTTCGTATATAGCGTATATCAAACTGATATAAATAACTTTATTCTCATAAGAAATAGTCTAGCTATTAAGTGGAGGCACTCAATAAATTATTTTGCTATGTAAACCAACTTATCAAGATGAACTGTTTTGAACATAAAATCTGGAAATTATGCTCTAAATTAAATTTTTGAGCAAGTTACCCCGCAAATACTAGGTTGTGGGTTAATAATAATCGCACATGTAAACATCTCATAGATGCATCTTATGTGGTATGTATGGCAGGTGAATAGGCTCAGATTTACCATTAATATTTCCAGCATTCATGGGATTACAATTTTACTTGATCAATTAATTAATGAGAACAAGCAATGTAAGAGAATTCGTAAAGAACTTTCTAGTTCTTTAATATTTACATGATGTGTTGCTATAATTCCATAATTTCGTACATTATGTGCCTTGCATTTTACATGCTTTAATGATAAATTATACTTTATTTGCACATAATAGAATCTATTTTATGTGTAGGTGAATTGGAGATGAAAGTAGAGCAAAAGGGATACTTAAACGTTGAAAGTGTACTCGAGAACAGTGAAAAGGAGACCTGGTGAGGCCAGCCAAAATTCAGGCATTAGGCTGGCGACGCCATGCCTGAGGCCAGGTCCAATCCGAGTTTTGAAGACTTAATTCGTTTCCGGATTTGACTAGGACTTGGACTACATGTTTAGGGTTTCTTCTACACATATAAATAGACCTAAAAATATCACTTGGAGGGACTTTTGCAGCCAGAGGCAAGAAGAGCCGGTGGAATCACCCTTTGGGAGTTAGAATCATCAATTTCTACATCTTTTCATCTTTACTCTGTATTTTAATTATACAAAATATTTGGGATATTGTTACTATGAGTATGAGTAGCTAAATTCCTATTCTAGTGTTTTGATGGAACCTATTGGAGGATGATTTTCTTGTTACGTTAATATAGATTTGCCGTAGTATTTTCTCTATTTGTTCAACTATATTATTCTTGTGGTTGATTGAAGGCCCCTCAATTAGCTGTGCCTATTTAGTATGTATTACTCGGGAGAGAGTACATATTTAGGTAGTTGTTGAATAACATCACTCTTAAATGTATATGAGGGATCAATACGGAGGTTTAAAGGTGGGATTAGGGATAACGAAACCTTGGTGCGATCTGAGTGAGCTGTACTTAATGCCAGCTAGCGTAATTCGGGAGAATATGTCTAGTAAATTATGGTAATTACTCGGGAGAGAGTTACGACAGTTAGAGTGTTCATGGTCGATAGAGAAGACTTAGGCAAATTTGTAGAAAACGTAGCGGAAAAGATTCCGACAATAGGGAAAATCACAACCTTAGATCATTCCAATTCTTGTTTACAACCCGTTCGTAGTTAGTTATTAATTATTACATTTTCATTACGTAATATTTAGTTAATAAAAAAACATAAATTGTTACTTAAATATTCCTGAAGATTGATTGTGTGAATTTTTACGAGTCTAGTAGTTGTGTTTGATAGGTTAATTCCCTGTGGGATTCGACTCCGGACTTATACACCGGAATATATTTGCAACGACCGCTTATTCCTTTTTATAAGGCATAGTCGGGCGTGATCAAATTTTGGCGCCGTTGCAGGAGAATTAACGGTGTTATTAATTGCAGTTAAAAGAAGTGCTAGAATTTTTAGTATAGTCAATTTTCTCCATTCTAAACCAAATACATTGAAATTTTAATGTTTGTAGTCTTGGGTGTTACATGTGCATGCCTAGTAACTCCTCAAGAACTGGTGAATTGTTTGAAGCATTATTAGATCCTGAGAAAGTTTTCAAGGCACTAAATCATGCAAACAAGAAAAGCAAACAACAACGAAACTCGACAGAACAAATGAAACCAAACATGATTGACGGAATAGAAAATCCAATCAACAACAGAAACAATGAGAATGAACCAAACAATCGGGGTGTGGTGCCTCTTGTACCAGAAACAACATTATATGATTGGGCATAGCCCACCACCGACAATCTGGCAACCGCAATTGCAGTCCCTCAGATATAAGCAGAATCATTCCAAATCACAAATAACATGATACATTTGTTGCAGAACAAGGGTCTGTTCTCAGGGTCACACATTGAAGATCCTCAGCAGCACCTGAAGAATTTCCTGTCAATATGTTTAACGCAAAGGCAACCTAACGTAACACCGGATACAATGAAGCTTTTGTTGTTCCCATTCTCGCTGACAGGAGAAGCTCAGACTTGGATTAATTCTCTCCCTGTAAATTCCATCACTACTTGGGAGGAATTAGTCAAGCAATTTTTGAACAAATTCTACCCACCAAATAAAACAGCCCAACATATTGATGATATATTAAGCTACATGCAGAAACCAACTGAATCACTACAAGAAACATGGGAGAGGTTCAAGGTCATGCTGGTTAAGTGTCCACATTATGGTATTCTAGATCAGATGTTGGGGCAGAGATTCTACATGGGACTGGCCGACAGCTTAAAGGCCAATGTTGATGCTTCAATAGGTGGAGCATTTCTGAGTAAAACGTTTGTAGAATGCAAGATCCTACTTGATAAGATGGAAAAAAACTCAGGATGGATGACAAGAGCCTCCACGATCACTCCGGTAGTTCACTCAGTGGCTTTGGACCCAAACAACTCCATAGCTAAGAATGTGGCCACTCTAGTGACACAAATGAGTATCCTCACCAAAAAGATTGATGAATCAGGCCAAAAGCAGTAGGTTCACATAGTTGACACAACTAATGGGGGATTATGTACACCATGCATTAACCAACCATATGTTTGCTCGTGGAGTGCGGAAGGTGACAACCAGCAATGTCATGAAGATATGAATTATATAGCCAACTATGGGGGATAGAGGCAAGGTGGTCAGAATTGGGGTCAACACAATCAATAATATAGACCAGCGCAACAGCAGTACAATAACAACAACAATCCTGGAGCTATGCGACCACTGGGTCAAGTTGCGCCTTACCAAAGGCAACATGGCTACATCCAGCAAAATCAGCAGCTGACTTATCAACAACCTCAACAATAACAGATTATGAGACCAGATGATGGGTTTACTAAACTTGAGGGAATGCTAGACAGCAACAACAGAATGCTGCAACAATTGATTGGGTCCACGGGAAAAATGCAACAGAGGGTAGACTCGCATGAATCAGCGATAAAGGGTATTGAGATTCAATTAGGACAGATTTCTATGGCCCTAAACAATCGTCCCCAAGGGACGTTACCTGCAGATACATAAGTCAATCCAAAAGAACATGGCCCGAAATAGCTTATGGCAGTGAGTCTACGAAATGGTATAGACCTAGATCTGGAGCAAGAGATGGCTCGCGAAAGCCGGCCAACTGAAATACTTGTGCCTGTACCCATCGAGATAGATGACTCAACAGGGTTAATAGAGGTGACGGTACAACATGCACCAGCTGAAACAAGCAAAGAAAAAGAAGTCGCGAAGGAAACTGAGTCAGAGCAAGAGAAGGCAGTAGAAACAGTGTCAGGGCAGGTTCAAAATCAAATCACAGGAAAGAAGTGGCCTCCAACACCATTCCCCCAAAGATTGGCCAAATATCAAAACGATGAGCAATATAAGAAATTCTTGGAGATGTTGAAGCAAATTCAGGTAAACATTCCATTGATTGATGCCTTAAAGGAAATGCCTGGTTATGCAAAAATGATAAAGGACTTGATGTCTCGTAAGTTCGACTTTCAAGACTTGGCCACGGTTACACTGACTCAGACATGTAGTGCTGTTGTGACAAGACCCATAGCTGAGAAATTATCTGATCCAGGGATTTTCACAATCCCATGCACAATAGGCAACTATGCGTTTGCTAGGCACTTTGTGATTTGGGGGCAAGCATAAACCTGATGCTCTTGGCTATCTACAAAAGGTTAAGCATTGGAAGAGCTAGACCCACGTCTATGTTATTACAGCTGGCCGACCGGACAGTGAAGAGGCCCTCTGGTATCCTTGATGATGTATTAGTATAGGTGGGGAAGTTTGTTTTCCCAGCAGATTTTGTCATTTTAGACTGCCGGGTTGACGAGGAGATTCCTATAATTTTGGGAAGGCCATTCTTGGCCACTGGGAGAGCCCTAATTGATTGTGAAACTGGAGAGCTAAAGATGAGGCTGAACGATGAAGAGATAACATTTAATATGCAAAAATCTATGCGGCGACCCAGTGAGTTTTCTAACTGCTCTCTGATAGAAGCTGTGGATGTGATCTTGGAGGAGGAAGATGAGACTCTGAATGCAAAAGACCCTCTAGCAGCATGCCTCATGAACTTAGAAGAAATGAATGGTGAAAACTTGGCAGAGTGGGTTTTGGCCCTTGAAGGGCGAGGGTACTGGAAAAGAGAGCTCGAATTTGAGCCCTTACACTTAGAAGAAAAAAAAACACCTCCAGCTAAGCCGTTAATTGAAGAGCCACCACAGTTGGAACTAAAATCGTTACCTTCTCACCTCAGGTACGCTTTCTTGGGACCTAAATCCACTTTACATGTTATTATCTCATCCAGTTTATTAGATGTGCAGGCAGAATAGCTTTTGCAGGTGTTAATGGAATGCAAGACTGCAATTGGCTGGACATTTGCAGATATTAGGGGGATCAACCCGACATTTTGTATGCATAAGATTCTACTGGAAGATGGGCACAAACCTTCCAGAGAACATCAAAGAAGGCTAAACCCTAACATAAAAGAAGTGGTGAGGAAAGAAGTGATCAAGTGGTTAGATGCGGAAATCATCTTCCCAATCTTTGACAGTAACTGGGTTAGCCCAGTTCTGTGTGTGCTAAAGAAGGGTGGAATGACTGTAGTGCCCAATGAGAATAATGAGTTGATCTCGACTCGTACAGCTACAGGTTGGCGAATTTTTATGGATTATAGAAAACTGAACACAACCACCCGGAAAGACCATTTTCCTTTACTATTCATTGACTAAATATTGGGTAGACTAGCAGAGAGGTCTCATTTCTGCTTTTTGGATAGGTATTCGGGCTACAATCAGATTTCCATAGCCCCTGAGGATAGAGAGAAGACATCATTCACTTGTCCGTATGGCATCTTTGCCTTTCGGAGAATGTCATTTGGCTTATGCAATGCACCGACCACTTTTCAGAGGTGTATGTTAGCCATCTTCACTGACATGGTTGAAGATATTATGGAAGTCTTTATGGATGATTTCTCTGTGGTGGGGGATTCATTTAAAGACTGTCTGTACAATTTAAGAAGAGTGTTGAAAAGGTGTGTGGAGACAAATTTAGTGCTGAACTAGGAGAAGTGCCATTTTATGGTACAAGAAGGTATAGTGCTGGGGCATCGAGTGTCCAGTAAGGGTATTGAGGTTTACTATGCTAAGGTTGAGGTGATTGAGAAGTTGCCACCGCCCACTTTAGTTAAGGCAGTAAGAAGTTTCCTTGGGCACGCCGGGTTCTACAGGCGATTTATAAAGGATTTCTCTAAAATTGCTAACCCCTTATGTAAACTCCTTGAAAAGGATCATTCTTTTGTGTTTTCTGATGACTGCAGGCTAGCATTTGAGGAGCTGAAGAGGAGACTGGTGACTGCACTAATTATCGTTGCACCCAACTGGGAGCAACCATTTGAGCTCATGTGTGATGCGAGTGACTATGCTATAGGAGCAGTCCTGGGGCAGCGGAAGGACAAGCTGGTGCACCCAATTTACTATGCAAGTAGAACGCTAAGCGGTGCATAACTCAATTATACCGTGACTGAGAAAGAGATGTTGGTTGTGGTGTTTACATTCGACAAATTCAGGTCTTATTTGATTGGTTCAAAAGTGATTGTTTATACTGACCATGCAGCACTTAGGTACCTGATAGCAATGAAGGAGTCAAAGCCACGCTTGATCCGTTGGGTTCTTTTGCTACAAGAATTTGATTTGGAGATCCGCGATAGAAAAGAAGCAGAGAACCAAGTGGCAGACCATCTTTCAAGGTTAGAGGGAGCTGAAAAGAAAGTCGAGGTAGAAGATATAACTGAGACATTCCCAGATGAACAATTGCTAGCAGTGACATTGGAGGAAACTCCATGGTATGCAGACATTGCAAACTACCTGGCAAGCGGTATTGTCCCCTATGATCTTTCTTCTGTTCAAAAGAAAAAGTTCTTTCGTGATTGTCATATGTATTATTGGGATGAGCCTTACCTGTTCAGGATTTGTGTTGATAATATGATCCGAAGATATATCCCCAAGATAGACCAATCTTCTGTTTTGCAGGCTTGTCATGCATCACTATATAGTGGCCACTTCGGGGGAGTAAGGACCGCCGTGAAAGTGCTGGAATTGGGCTTCTACTGGCCGACAATGTTCAAAGATGCACACTTATGGGTGAAAGGTTGTGACGAATGCCAACAAACTGGGAATATTTCCCGCCGACATGAGATGCCTATGAACCCAATTCAAGAGGTAGAAGTGTTTGACGTGTGGGGAATCGATTTCATGGGGCCTTTCGTCAGCTCATATAGCAACAAATACATACTCGTAGCTATGGACTACGTGTCGAAATGGGTGGAGGCTGCAACGCTCCCGACAAATGATGCCTAATTGGTTTTTTGAGAAAGAACATATTCACCCGATTTGGCACTCCAAGGGCGATAATCAGTGACAGAGGCAATCACTTCTGTAATCGAGCCTTCGCAAAGCTATTAGAAAAGTATGGCGTACGTCACAAAGTTGCCACCCCATATCATCCACAAACGAGTGGGCAAGTAGAAGTGTTGAACAGAGAGATAAAAAGTGTTTTGACAAAGACTGTGAATGCTACAAGAACAGATTGGGCAAGAAAGTTAGATGATTCACTCTGGGCCTATCGTACCGCTTTCAAAACTCCGATTGGTATGACGCCATATAAATTGGTATTTGGGAAGGCATGTCACCTACCAGTGGAGTTGGAGCATAGAGCTTTATGGGCACTGCAGTAGTTGAATCTCGATATAGAAGCTGCAGGCACAAGTAGAGTCACAGAGCTGCACGAGCTTGATGAATTTCGTTACCACGCTTTTGAGAGCACAAGAGTATACAAGGAGAGAATGAAAATAATGCACGATAAAAATATTCTTGAGTGGAGTTTTAAACCCGGAGATAAGGTATTGCTATACAACTCAAGGTTAAGGTTATTCCCGAGTAAGTTAAAGTCACGATGATCAGGACCATTTAGTGTGGTGGAGATTCACCCCAACGGAGCCATAGAGATTGCTGCATCAAATGACTCTCGCACGTTTAGAGTCAATGGGCACAAGTTAAAACATTATTTGGGCATGGAAGATGCGAAAGTAGTGTTGGTGACTCATTTGCTCGAGTCACCAAGGTTAAGCGAGCCTTAAGTGCAATTATTTGCGTCGTGCCACGACGTTAAATGAGGCGCTAGTTGGGAGGTAACCCAATTCGTAGTTGATTTTTAGTATAGTTAGATTTTTTCTTTTTTAGGTACTAACAAGTTTGCATGCGAGTTTGGGCAAGTCGAACAGGGTTTCAGCATCACCTGACGTACACCATGTGCTGGGGCAGGCGACGCCAGGATAAAGCCGGCCAAAGCTGGCGTTTGGGATGGCGACGCCTGGCTAACGCCAGGCTCTGCTTGGCCTTAGGCTGGCGATGCCTGGCTAACGCCAGGTTCTGCTTGGCCTTAGGCTGGCGATGCCTGGCTAACGCCAGGTTCTGCATGGCCTTAGGGTGGCGACGCCTGGCTAATGCCAGGTTCTGCTGGGCCTTAGGTTGGCGATGCCTAGCTAACGCTAGGCACTGGGACAGACGACGCTAGGTAAGTTATTTCGGCCCAGTTTAAGTTATTTTAGTCGAACCTCCTCACATTACATGCCCTAAACACTGAACACAATACAAACAACCATAACCTCACTTAAACCAATCACACATCAAGCTTTAGAAAAGAAATTCACAAGCACACACATCTTCTCATCAGAGTTGCTCTCAACCAAACACACTGCATGAATTACTCTCACCCATAAACACTCAACAACACATTGCCATAGTGGTCTCCCCCATCCCCATCGAAGTCAAGTTTAGTCTTGCTATTCTTTCACACTCATCCAAAATTCTCAGGCAGCTCCCTCATCTCAAAAGCTTCAATGGTATGATTTGATCTCTTTCTTTTGTAATTTCGAGCGAGGTACAAGTATACAATTACACACAAAAATTGGTGGTTGTTCTTCATTGTAGTATTGAGTTTGTGTGCCCCAACCCCATGAAACAACATAGGAATGGTGCTGCAATTGTGGAAACATGTGGTAGTACGGAACCCCCAAGCCGATTTGGGAGGATGAGGCAATCCCTCATTTCCATAAGAACTCCCATGGCACTAATGCATGTTAAGTGTTTGATATAATGCCGCAATGGCATTCCTTGTCCCCATTGGAGCCCGAGTCTCCGGGATTAATAGACTAGTGTTATGAAGTCATACACTACAATAAAATCTTAAGTGTGGGGTGGCTCGCGGGTAGCCTATGTATTGTTCTTTGATTCTAATATTAAGAAAATATGAGGTGAAGTCTGAGTAACCTCGAAAAGTCGGGAAAAATTATGTGTGTAGTGTGTAATGCAGTTTTATCTGACTACTGCTTATTTGTGTAGGAACAACGATGCCTCCCAAAAAAGACACAGGCAAAGCCAAGGCTACTTCCACTGCGCCGGCTAAAGTAAAGGCGACCTCAGCACCTCCCCCAAAGAAGAGAAAGGGGGGGAAGCTACCTCCAATCTAAGTGGAGTACAAGTTGTAGCAGCTATAGAAGCTATGTGTCAAAAACCACAAGGCCAACGGGAGTTTGGCATCAATAGCATACCACCGCATACTAAGTATTGGTACAGGCATTGTAGGCCTAAACATGTACACCCGGAAGCAACTATCAATGAACGCAGCTTGAAAGCAAAGTATCAGGTAATTTGGAGGGGGCATTCAGGATATGGGGTTGAGCTATGTATTCAAGAACACAGGGAACATTAATCTCAACTTAGTCCGAGAATTCTATACAGGGTTTGATTCGCAGAGTACTAAACAGCTGGTGCCGATTCGTGGACGATTGATAGATTTTTCACCCACTGCCATATGTAAATTTTTAGGTGCTCCGGATGTTCCTCTGGAGCCATTGGACCACTTCATTTGCCGGCCTGCATACAGAGAGTTGAGACACATGCTTGTGGTGCCGATTCTATGGCAGCATGGGTCCCGGATAAGATAACTAATCGGCACAAGAGGTTTCCCAAGAAGAAGATGAGGGCGGAGGCTCAAGTGTGGCTTAAACTGATAAATGCATGGCTCCTACCGTGCAATCATGACACACTCATTAACCGTGAGAGGACCTGTGTACTCTACTTCCTCATGACGGGTCAAAGGGTAAATGTGGGTCATCCGATCCGCTACCAGATGTCTGTAGTCAGAAGGAGTAAAAAGATCGATCGAATGCCATTTGCCAATTTTCTAACTCAGTACTTAAGACACGAGGAGGTTGAAGAGTAGCCAGAGTTTGTCCACATCATCGATCAGCCCCTATGACAAACGGACATCACTAGCCTTCGGCTGAAAGAAGAGACTGCCATGACATCGTTGACAAGTACCGAGCGCAACGCTCGGGATGATATTTTTATGGCCCATCTCTATGGGATGATGGATTTGCAGCTAAGGATAGGAGGTCGACATGCCACATCTGAGGAGAGGACTGAATTGGAGCACTGGTACCCGCACAATGCTCATGCTCAGCAGCTGGTTGGGTTAGGAGATGGATACAGACTCCCCGATGATGAGGATATCAACACACCAGAGCAGTCTGAGGCTGAGCCGGAGCAGTCAGATGGTGAGGGAGATGATGAGGAGGAGGAGGACGAACATGATGAGGAGTGGAGAGCCTCAGAGGATGAAGGTGTTGCTTGATCAGGGAGTTTCTTTACACCCTACTCATTATTTTTCGTGTTTTGTCATTTTGTACATGCAATGAGGACAATACATGAGCTAAGTGTGGGGTGGGGACTTGTACATAGTTAATTTTAGCTATTTAGTTATTTAGTGTTAATTGTTTTAGTATGTGTTTTAGTAGTTTAGTAATTGATTTGGCTATGTGTTTTAGTTACTTAGTGCCATTTAAAAAAAATAAAAAAATTGGACTCATCCCGACGATGGATCTCCCAGACAGTTTTCTTGAGGGAAGTAAGTCAAAAGAAAATACCAAAAAGATTTTTTTGTGTGCAGGTGGTGTAGTAATTCCCCCTTGGTTTTTCTTTGGGCCGCAGTTCTTTTCCAGGGGCTTTTAGTTGAACCGAGTGTAGTTAGTTTTAATTTTTAGGAGTAGGAACCA
Organism: Nicotiana tabacum; assembly: GCF_000715075.1. Lineage (NCBI taxonomy): Eukaryota > Viridiplantae > Streptophyta > Magnoliopsida > Solanales > Solanaceae > Nicotiana > Nicotiana tabacum. The sequence continues at coordinate 2,492,822 of NC_134090.1, forward strand.
CGAAGCTATGCATTTAATTGTAGCAATATCTCTTAGCTTTGTTATGCCTTGAGAATAGTTAGTACTATGGTTGTGACGCTTAGGCTTGGTTTTTGACTCTCGCATAAGTACCTTAAATTGTAGATTCCTAATTTTTCTTAACTGCTTTGACTGGAGTGTCGCAATGAAACTAATCCTGAGTGAGTTATGTGCCATGTGTGTGTGAGTTTTTTATATATTCTGTGCATTGCATTTGATGTCTAGAACTTGCCCTGTGTGTGTGCAAAGCAAAATAGTAGTCTTGTTCAGTCTGAGAAGTGATATAGGCGTTTCTTTGTTAAGCAGATATATATAGTTTACCCACCTAAAAGTTATGTAACGTAGTTAACTCCTTTGAGCCTGTAATCCTGTTTCTTTGGCAACCACACTACAAGCCTTATCCAATTGTTTGAATTAACCATCTATTTGAACCTTTTCACCTCTAATGAGCAGTTGAATTGTTATGAAACTTGTAAAAGTTAAAGTGTGGGGTGATTGGTTTGGTTTTTGAGTGGAACTAAGGAAATAAGGAGAAAGGTGCACTGTTTTGAAAACGTAAGAGCCGCTTGAATTGAAAAAGAAAAAAAATAATAAAATAAAAAATATATAGTTGTATTGGTAGGAAAAAGAATATTCTCTAATAAGGGACGACTCTTAATGTAATTATGCTTAAAGAAATATGGGGTAATATAAATTGAAGTGAAGATGGAATGTTTGGTTTGGCATAAGTATGGGATGTGTGTCAAAGTATATGTATTGAAGTGCTTAAGGGAGGTGTAGTCACTCATATCCAAATGTATCCTACCCGACCTGCAGCCTACATTACAACCAATGAAAGTCTTACTTGATCTTAGACTGGATGAACTTGATTAGTAGAGTATTACACTATGGCAAGCCTATGGTGCATCATTTGTGGCATATGAATGTTATTTCTGAGAGCGAGTGAATTTTGTCTATCTTGAGTTCCTATGTTCTTAAAATTCATTGTGTGTGGAACTAAGCGCTTTGATTGAGTGAGGGCACATGATTCATAAAGGAAAGGTAATGTTGTTGACATCGATGTTAGAGTAAGTAAGTGAATTGTAAATAAGTCATGGTATTTGTGAGTCGAATCTTGAGGCGAGGATGTCACACTTGTGTGCTTAAACTATTTAAAAAAAAATAATTCTTGGTGCAATGAGTTAAGAGAATTGCTTAAAAAGGTCGTATCTACAAGTGTAGTTTGATTGCTCAAGGACGAGCAATGTTTAAGTGTGGGGTATTGATGTGTGGCTATAATTCCATAGTTTCGTACATTATGTGCCTTGCATTTTATATGCTTTAATGATAAAAAACACTTTATTTGCGCATAATGGAATCTATTTTATGTGTAGGTGGATTTGAGATGAAAGTAGAGCAAAAGGGATACTTAAACGTTGAAAGTGTGCTCGATAACAGTGAAAAGGAGAGACCTGGCGAGGCCAGCCAAAGGCCAGGCTGAACCAGGCTTTAGCCTGGCGAGGCCAGCCAAAATCCAGGTGTTAGGCTGGCGACGCCAGGCCTGAGGCCAGGTCCAATCCGAGTTTTGAAGACTTTATTCTTTTCCGGGTTTGACTAGGACTTGGATTACACATTTAGGGTTTCTTCTACACATATAAATAGACCTAAAAACACCACTTGGAGGGACTTTTTCATCCAGAGGCAAGAAGAGCCGGTGGAATCACCCCTTGGGAGTTAGAATCATCAATTTCTACATCTTTTTATCTTTACTCTATATTTTAATTATGCAAAATATTTGGGATATTGTTACTATGAGTATGAGTAGCTAAATTCCTATTCTAGGGTTTTGATGGAACCTATTGGAGGATGATTTTCTTGTTACGTTAATATAGATTTGCCGTAATATTTTCTCTATTTGTTCAACTATATTATTTTTGTGGTTGATCGAAGGGCCCTCAATTAGCTGTGCCTATTTAGTATATATTACTCGTGAGAGAGTGCATATTTAGGTAGTTGTTGAACAACATCACTTCTAAACGTATATGAGGTATCAATACGGAGGTTTAAAGATGGGATTAGGGATAACGAAACCTTCGTGCGATCTGAGTGAGCTGTACTTAATGCCAGCTAGCGTAATTCGGGAGAATATGTCTAGTAAATTGTGGTAATTACTCGGGAGAGAGTTACGACAGTTAGAGTGTTCATGGTCGATAGAGAAGACTTAGGCAAATTTGTAGAAAACGTAGCGAAAAAGATTCCGACAATAGGGGAAATCACAACCTTAGATCATTCCAATTCTTGTTTACAACCCGTTCGTAGTTAGTTATTAATTATTACATTTTTATTACGTAATATTTAGTTAATAAAAAAACCTAAATTGTTACTTAAATATTCCTGAAGATTGATTGTGTGAATTTTTGCGAGTCTAGTAGCTGTGTTTGATAGGTTAATTCCCTGTGGGATTCGACTCCGGACTTATACATCGGAATATATTTGCAACAATCGCTTAGTTCTTTTTATAAGGCATAGTTGGACGTGATCATTACCCATGTAAATTCTCTTTTATTTTTGCACATCATACTTAAATTAACATGGCTAAATCAATTATGCCAACCATATAAATTATCAATATTGATAAACTTCATATTCACACCATGACGTGTGCAATTATCAATAAACTCCAAGTTTATTATGATATGGATTTTTATATCAATAAACTTCCACTTTATTGTGGCATTCTTTTATTTATGTAGTACAAACTGGAGAATAAAGCGGGTATCTTTTAACATACATATTACCCGTTACAAGTTGTAGTAATATAAAATATTAATTTTTTTCTTTATTTATAGTGTCAATATAACCAACCACTTTCGCGAATATTTTAGAAACTAAATAAGTTTCTTTGCTAATTAATTTTATTTCTCTAAAATAGTATAATTGACTCTTCCAGGACTTTCAATTAATTTTGTACAAGCACATATTCATCAACATCCATATGGTGAATATCTCTTTTAAGGAGAAAGTTATACCATTATGGTCATGGTCAAAATCATTATAGGCAAGATATGTTGCTTCTATTACTTTTGCCCTGTAATAATCACACTGCCACAATATTTTGGCATAATCACAATAGGTACGTGATCAATGACCATTCATGCCATAATAATGAAATTATTTTCTTATTTCATCTCAAACCTCTTTCTAGAGGTGACGAGCGCAAAATACACACTTAAATTGTGCTCGCTAGTCAAAGATAGTATAGTATAATATCGTGTCCACATGGATTGGATTTAAATAGTATTCTCGTAGTTTCTAACTTGATTGCTATCCAGGAGGATCAACAATTGAAATTTTATATGATTAATAATAAATTTTAACTAAGAATCTAAAATCTACAGTTATTAACTAGTGACTATCGAAACAAGGAATAAGCAATGAAAGTTATCAGTGGAAGAGGATAGGGGTTTGACATAATAAATGCAAGATAATTGTTCAGGATCTAACTCTAGATAATTCACTTCCAATGTTCAAGTGAGTCTCTCTAATTCACTCTATTATTAGTTCAAACTTTCAGCAAAAACTCCTCTCAAGATGAAGTGTTAACCTCACGAGATGAATCAATTTAAGCATTGTGAAGATATGCAAGAATTCGTAGTGGATCGGTCTTTAGGAAAATCTCTTTCGATTATTATTCTAACTAGATTTAATCAATAATTCAACTAGCCTCTTTCGATTACTTAAAAGAATCTATGAACTCAACCAACAATATAATACAAAGATATCACAAGTTATGCCTCTTTCGATTACAAGAACAAGTGAATATAGATGCAACAATTAAATCTTCCAAAAATGACTCAAATACATAAAAATAGAGTTATAATCCACAAAAAATCATCAATACACCAAATCCATCAAAACCCAAAAGGAACTACTCCATAGACATGGAGAAGTTCTTCACAAATATAACTAAAGTATAGGAAAACATAAATTCAATCCAAACCCGGATCTTGAGTGAAGAAGGAATGATCAAATCCTTGTGCTTGTGTTCTTCCAACTCCTCCATAGCCTCCTTAGGTCGAAATTGTGTCAAAAGTCCCGAAAATGGTATTTTCCCATGTATTTAAACCATCCCCTAATAATCCCCGAACGAAAATATCCCTTTTAGTGAATATGGGAAGATACTCTAACATTTTTGTGCTACCGCGCCGCTACATGCGGGCCGCTTGTGGGAAATTCTAGAATGTGTTGAAAAATTATTTCTGGCCATATTTTGCACTGGGCGACGCACCGTGCCCAGTGTGGGATATCACACTGGCCTCTTTCGATTACTTAGAAGAATCTATGAACTCAACTAACAATATAATTCAAAGATATCACAAGTTATGGCTCTTTCGATTACAAGAAAAAGTGAATATAGATGCAACAATTAAATCTTCCAAAAACGATTCAAATACATAAAAACAGAGTTATAATCCACAAACAATCATCAATACACCAAATCCATCAAAACCCAAAAGGAACTACTCCATAGACATGGAGAAGTTCTTCACATAAATAACTAAAGTATAGGAAAACATAAATTCAATCCAAACACGGATCTTGAATGAAGAAGGAATGATGAAATCCTTATGCTTGTGTTCTTACAACTCCTCCTTAGTCTCCTTGGCCTCCTTAGGTCGAAATTGTGTCAAAAGTCCCTAAAATGGTGTATTCCCGTATATTTAAATCATTCCCTAATAATCCCCGGAAGAAAATACCCTTTTTAGCAGAAATGGGAAGATACTCTAACATTTTTGTGCTACCGCGCCGCATGCCACGCTGTGGCATGCGGCGCACTTGTGGGAAATTCCACAACGTGTTGAAAAATCATTTATGGCCATATTTTGCACTGGCGCACCGCATTGGGCGGTGCGCCACACCGGGCGACGCACCGTGCCTAGTGTGGGATATCACACTGGCCTCTTTCGATTACTTAGAAGAATCTATGAACTCAACAAACAATATAATGCAAAGATATCACAAGTTATGCCTCTTTCGATTACAAAAAAAGTTGAATATAGATGCAACAATTAAATCTTCCAAAAACGATTCAAATACATAAAAATAGAGTTATAATCCACAAACAATCATCAATACACCAAATCCATCAAAATCCAAAAGGAACTACTCCATATACATGGAGAAGTTCTTCACAAATATAACTAAAGTATAGGAAAACATAACTTCAATCCAAACACGGATCTTGAATGAAGAAGGAATGATAAAATCTTTGTGCTTGTTTTCTTCCAACTTCTCCTTAGCCTCCTTGGCCTCCTTAGGTCGAAATTGTGTCAAAAGTCCCGAAAATAATATTTTCCATGTATTTAAGTCATCCCCTAATAACCCGCGGAAGAAAACACCCTTTTAAGCAGAAATGGGAAGATAATCTAATATTTTTGTGCTACCGCGCCGCATGCCACGCCGCGGCATGCAGCGTGCTTGTGGAAAATTCAAGAACATTTTGAAAAATCATTTCTGGCCATATTTTGCACTGGCGCGCCGCATTGGGCGACGCACCGTGCCCATTGTGGGATATCACACTGGCCACTTTCGATTACTTAGAAGAATCTATGAACTCAACCAACAATATAATGCAAAGATATCACAAGTTATGCCTCTTTCGATTCCAAGAAAAAGTGAATATAGATGCAACAATTAAATCTACCAAAAATAATTCAAATACATAAAAATAGAGTTATAATCTACAAACAATCATCAATACACCAAATCCATCAAAATCCAAAAGGAATAACTCCATAGACATAGATAAGTTTTTCAAAAATATGACTAAAGTATAGGAAAACATAAATTCAATCCAAACCCGGATCTTGAGTGAAGAAGGAATGATGAAATCCTTGTGCTTGTGTTCTTTCAACTCCTCCTTAGACTCCTTGGCCTCCTTAGGTCGAAATTGTGTCAAAAGTCCCAAAAATGGTGTTTTCCTGTGTATTTAAACCAACCCCCAATAATCCCCGGATGATAATACCATTTTTAGCGGAAATGGAAAAATACTCTAACATTTTTGTGCTACCGCGCCGCATTCCATGCCGCGGCATGCGGCGCGCTTGTGGGAAATTCCAGAACGTGTTGAAAAATCATTTCTGGCCATATTTTTAACTGGCGCGTGATGTCGCCCAAACTCACACCACTAATTTAGGTTGCGAGGCGGTCGATGCAATAATAAAAACCCAATGCAAGTCGGGGTCGATTCCACAGGGAGCTTGATATGGGATTAGGTATATACCCAGTGTGAATATATGACGTGCCTAAGATTACACTTCTACATTTTCAATTGTTGTTTCTACTTCTACTTTTGCGCTAATTCTTGTAATTGTAAAGCTAAGAGACAATGTTTTTGGTTTTGGTTGTTTTTCAAGTTATAAAAGATCTAGGGTTGCGACTTCCGCCTAGTTAGTTACATAATGGATTTATAGCTTTAGGGCATGTTTGGTTGATCGGGATACAATATAGCAATCACACGCAATTACTCACTCTATACCTCTCGGTAGTTTGAGTAATTTTGCCCAATTTGGCTTTCTCAAGTCCAAATGGGTATCTCACGAAACAAGTGATAAATGCTCAAGTCGGGTCTTACTCTCTCTAGATTCGACCCTTTAATTGGGGCTATCAATTTCTTGAGTTCACCCCAATTTCTTATTAGCCAAGTTTTCCTAGACTTAGTCTCACTTTCTCAAGTATAGACTAAGTCAATTAGGCATGAATCAATATTTGCAACCATCAATTCTCAAATTCAAGCAAGAACTAGGCTAAATATCATATACCCAATTATAAATAAGCCCTAAATCAATCACCCATTAAGTACCCATACTAGGGTTGGGTCCCTAGCTAAGGGTTTAGCTACTCATGGAAAATGAAGAAATTAAAGAAGAAACTAAGATAAAATACATAATAATTGATTAAGGAAATAAAATCTAATGTTTAAATGCTAAACTAGTACAAAGTTACCCAATACAATAAATAAAAATGGCTCTAAGTGTTCAGGTGCACAAAAACTTAACCTAAAAATGACAAAAAGATCTATTTATACCTAGTTGAAAATATCTGACAAAATTGCCCCTGCGAAGGTTGTGCGGCCGCACAATTCTGTGTGTGGTCCGCACTTTGAGACTGATTGATTAGGTTGGCTTTCTGCGGTCCCATAAAAGTAAGATGCGGTCGCACTTCCTCTAATTGTGTGAACCACACATTTCTGAGTGCGGCCGCACTTTTGCTCTTGGACTGGATCAGGGTTTCATTCTGCGGACCGCACATTTATGAGTGCGGATGCATGATGCCAATAGTGCGGTCCGCACACCTTCAAGCTCCCAAATTATAGCTCTCTGAATCTAGTCTTCTGCGGCCGCACAATAATTGTGTATTCCACTCTCTGTGAAGAAATTTCATCAGTGCATCTCCGGAGTTTGCGACCGCATACGTTATTGTGCGTTCCGCACTATAGCCTTTCCCCCCTTGTTTTGGTTCTTGTCCAATTTTACTCCTTATTGAGTTGATTTTCACTTCTTTGGCTCGTTTCCCAACATTCCTGCAAGAAAGCACATTTCATTAGTTCTCGGGAATACCTTTAAGCATTTTTGAGCTAAAACTTAAGTAAAAGAGAACAAATAAACGGTCAAAATCCCTACTTATAACCTCCCCCAAACTTAAGCGTTTGCTTGTCCTCAAACAATTAAGGCAATTTCCCACCTCCACTAGAAAAGGGCTATTTCAGCTGGCCTAAGTTGAATCAAACACAAATCAATTGGGACCTACAATTACCCACATGCTCAGGAATCATTAACAAGCCTATGATTTGAATGTTAAAGCATAATTGGCTCTAATGTGACGCTTGAGCATCAAGTGTTGAGTTTGTTCATCAAGGAAGCTCACACTTTCATGCAGGTCACTGTGGATCCCAAACTCCTCCTCCTATACTCTGTGGAATCTCATCTCACTCACGAATGAAGAATTCAATTCAATGACTCGAGAAAGATTCGCTCATTACTCTCAAAAGGATGTCATAAGCCCGGCTCTAAGTACCATATTCTTTTCCCTCATGTAGATCACCACTAATGTAAGCTCGCTCGGCCTGAAATCACGTAGGGCATTTTCGGCATGTAATGAAGGCTTTTGGACTAAAGAGGGAAATATAGGAATGGAATTGGTTCATCTTCCCTTTAGCACTTCATATTCGCTTCTTGGCTCTTATTTTGCCGACTCTTTGAGTCATTTTCTTTTCCCTTAGGGGGATTAAAGAGATTTGACATCACTCTTTCTTTGTCATGTTATTCATACTTTCCTTCTTTTTTATCTCCACGCTTTGAACTTTTGCTTTCTTTTGCATCTTTTCAACCCTTTCACATTTTCGCTTTCTTTTTGTGTTTTTCTTTTGTTCTTCCTTTCTTTTTCTTTTTCTTTGCCTTTAATCTTATTCATTTATTTTCTCTTTCTGTGCCTTGTGACCATCTTTAAACTCCTCATATCTTCCCCAAACTTATGTTTTTGCCTTTTGAATCATATGAGTGCTAAAGAAAGTTCGGGTGCCAAGAGAGAGAGTCACTATAAAACGGGTAAAGGCATGTAATGTGGTTATCGAATAAAAAGGCGTTAGGCTCAAAAGGGTTTTTTAAGGATGATATCATTGGTGGGCCATGAAAGGTTTCAAAACGGGTCAAGGAAAGCCTACAATCACTTCTCAAGCCAGGCTAACTTAGAATTTCGCCTAGAAACACATTCGGGGCATGTTCTAGACCACTCGCACGGGTACTTGGACTTGTAACAAAAGACCTCACCTCTCACATAACCGGATTGTCAAAGAGAATAAAGTCGAGGGACGACAACAACCGCATTCAAGATTGAAAATCGCTAATGGTTCAACTAAATCACCCGATGATTGCCTAAGTTAACACAAGAGTCACAAGGTCACTAACTAGGGCTATTTCTTTACAAAAACTTGCTTTTAACTATAAGCGCATAGTTAAGTGTGTTGGTACCAACTAAAGCATGCTTGACCCTTATTTATTCATTAATACTACTTGTTTCTACCTAATCATCAAAAACTGACTCGATCCCTTAAGAAGGTTATCACGCCATCTATCGTTGGGAAGAGCCACCCGGTTCACACAAGACCCACATTTGGAAATAACCGTAGCATTAAGAAAAACAAAGCCTTATTGTTCACTAAAACATAAAAAGAAACTAACAAATCAAAAAGAAGCTAATAAAGTAACTAAGAAACTATACTATTAAGAAAAGAAAATGAAGAAGCTATGAAATAAACTACTGAAAGTAAGGCAAATGAATATACAAACCGAGAGGAATAGAATATATACTAAAGGGATGAATATATACATAATGAGGGAGAAAATAAAAATAAAAGAAAAAGAGTATTAAAGTTATTACAGGCCCAAAAGTAATCAAATATCATCACAGTCATCCAAAATGAACCAAAATAGTGTCGTCCAAACTCACACCACTAATTTAGGTTGCGAGGCGATCGATGCAATAATAAAAACCCAACGCGAGTCATGGTCGATTCCACAGGGAGCTTGATGTGGAATTAGGTATATACCTAGTATGAATGTATGACGTGCCTAAGATTACACTTCCACATTTTCAATTGTTGTTTCTACTTCTATTTTAAGCTATAAAAGATCTAGGGTTGCGACTTCCGCCTAGTTGGTTACCTAACGGATTTAGAGCTTTAGGGCATGTTTGGTCGATCGGGATACAATATAGCAATCACATACAATTACTCACTCTATAACTCTCGGTAGTTTGAGTGATTTTGCCCAATTTGGCTTTCTCAAGTCCAAATGGGTATCTCACGAAACAAGTGATAAATGCTCAAGTCGGGTATTACTCTCTCTAGATTCGACCCTTTAATTGGGGCTATCAATTTCTTGAGTTCACCCCAATTTCTTGTTGGCCAAGTTTTCCTAGACTTAGTCTCACTTTCTCAAGTATAGACTAAGTCAATTAGGCATGAATCAATGTTTGCAACCATCAATTCTCAAATTCAAGCAAGAACTAGGCTAAATATCATATACCCAATCATAAATAAGCCCTAAATCAATCTCCCATTAAGTACCCATACTAGGGTTGGGTTACAACCCTAGCTAAGGGTTTAGCTACTCATGAAAAATGAAGAAATTAAAGAAGAAACTAAGATAAAATGCATATTAATTGATTAAGGAAATAAAATCTAATGTTTAAATTCTAAACTAGTACAAAGTTACCCAATACAGCAAATAAAAATGGCTCTAAGTGTTCAGGTGCACTAAAACTTAACCTAAGAATAACAAAAAGATCTATTTATACCTAGTTGAAAATATCTGACAAAATTTCCTCTGCGAAGGTTGTGCGGCCGCACAATTTTGTGTGCGGTCCGTATTTTGAGACTGACTGGTCAGGTTGGCTTTCTGCGGTCGCATAAAAGTGAGGTGCGGCCGCACTTCCTCTAATTGTGTGAACCCCACATTTCTGAGTGCGGCCGTACTCTTGCTCTTGGACTGGATCAAGGTTTCATTATGCGGACCGCACATTTATGAGTGCGGCCGCATGATGCCAATAGTGCGGTCCGCACATCTTCAAGCTCCCAAATTATAGCTCTCTAAATCTAGTCTTCTGCGGCAGCATAATAATTATGCAGTCCGTACTCTGTGAAGAAATTCTATCAGTGCATCTCCAGATTTTGCGGCCGCACACGGTATTGTACATTCCACATTGTAGCCCTTTTTGCCTTATTTTGGTTCTTGTCCAATTTTACTCCTTTTTGAGTTGATTTTCACTTCTTTGGCTCGTTTTCCAACATTCCTGCAAGAAAGCACATTTCATTAGTTCTCGGGAATACCTTTAAGTATTTTTGAGCTAAAACGTAAGTAAAAGAGAACAAATAAGCGGTCAAAATCCCTACTTATAACCCTCCCCCCCCCCCAAACTTAAGCGGCCTCACTTCCTCTAATTGTGCGAATCACATATTTCTGAGTGCGGTCGCACTCTTGCTCTTGGACTGGATCAGGGTTTCATTCTGCGGACCGCACATTTATTAGTGCGACCGCATTTTGGCATCCTGCGGCCTCACAATAATAGTACGGTAAGCACATCTTCAAGCTCCCAAATTATAGCTCTATGAATCTAGTCTTGTGCGGCCGCACAATATTTGTGCGGTCCGCACTCTGTGAAGAAATTCTATCATTGCATCTCCAGATTTTGCGACAGCACACAGTATTATGCGGTCCGCACTATAGCCCTTTTTGCCTTGTTTTAGTTCTTGTCCAATTTTACTCCATTTTGAGTTGATTTTCACTATAGCCCTTTTTGCCTTGAGTTTGTTCATCAAGGAAGCTCACACTTTCACTTTCTTTTTGTATTTTTATTTTGTTCTTCCTTTCTTTTTCTTTGCCTTTCTTCTTCATTTCTTTTCTCTTTTTGTTCCATGAGACCATCTTTAAACTCCTCGTCTCTCCCCCAAACTTATGTTTTTGCCTTTTGAATCACATGAGTGCTAAAGAAAGTTCGGGTGCCAAGAGAGAGAGTCACTATAAAACGGTGAAATGCTTGTAATATGGTTATCGAATAAAAAGGCTTTAGGCTCAAAAGGATTTATTAAGGATTATATCATTGGTGGGCCGTGGAAGGTTTCAAAACGGGTCAAGGAAAGCCTACAATCACTTCTCAAGCCAGACTAACTTAGAATTTCGCCTAGAAACACATTCGGGGAAAGTTCTACACCACTCGCACGGGTACTTGGACTTGTAACAAAATACCTCACCTCTCACACAACTGGATTGTCAAAGAGAATAGAATTGGGGGCCCACAACAATCACATTCAAGATTGAAAATCGCTAATGGTTTAAATAAACCACCCGATGATCGCCTAAGTCACCACAAGAGTCACAAGGTCACTAACTCGGGCTATTTCTTTACAAAAACTTGTTTTTAACCATAAGCGCGCAGTTAAGTGTGTTGGTACCAAGTTAAGCATGCTTGACCCTTATATATTCATTAATACTACTTGTTTCTACCTAATCATAAAAAACTGTCTCGATCCCTTAAGAAGGTTGTCACGCCATCCATCGTTGGGAAAAGCCACCCAGTTCACACAAGACCCACCTTTGGAAAGAACCGTAGCATTAAGAAAACCAAAGGCTTATTGTTCACTAAAACATAAAAAGAAGCTAACAAATCAAAAAGAAGCTAATAAAGTAACTAAGAAACTATACTATTAAGAAAACAAAATGAAGAAGCTATAAAATAAACTACTGAAAGTAAGGCAAATGAATATACAAAACGAGAGGAATAGAATATATACATAATGAGGGAGAAAATAAAAATAAAAGAAAAAGAGTATTAAAGTTATTACAAGCCCAAAAGTAATCAAATGTCATCACAGTCATCCAAAATGAACCAAAATAGACCACCCCCCCCCCCCAGAACAAGAACAAGCATTGTCCACAATGCTTTGCAAAATCAAAACAAAAGAGGATAGAGAGTAAAGAAAACTCCCTATGTGGTCTCAAGGTGACTGGCAACATCACCACCCTCAGTCTCTTCCAACTGTATCTCATCATCACTGGGCTGAGGGACAACATGGTTGATGATCATCTGAAGCATCTCCTCAGCGGTGAAGGCAGTGAGATCTGGCTCATCAGACTGGTCAGTTGGTGCCTCTGTTGATGGTGCTGTTGGGTTAGCTGGTACTGATGGATCTGTCTCCATCAGTAGGTCAAAAGGCAAATCACTTGCTGCTGCTATCTTCTTCACCTCCATTCTCAAACTCTCCACTGCTTTTTTTGAAGCCTAGGATTTCCTCATCTTCTTCACCTGCTTGGTCAACTCCTCAATAGCACCCCCGTGAGCCACCAATGTATCCATAACACTCTTCTGGTTGTCCAGAATCTTCTTCAATGTATCCTCCACTAACGGAGGGACCTGTGGTGCTGCTGGAGTAGAGGATTGTGCTGCAACAGTACTGGATATGTTAGATAGCTTAGAAGTGGTTGTCTGCATCCAGTTATTGAGGCTCGCCAAATTCTAGGTGACTCGCAGCGCAGTGAGAGGATAAGTGAATAAGGTTGGCACTGGTACTGCAACTGATGGCCTAGAAGATGAAGATGGTGGCATTGCAGTTGTCCTGGTGGAAGACCCGACTATTGTGGAAGGGATGTGAGTTATAGATGGCTCAACAGCAACCTCAAAATAGACCACCGATGGCTCGTCAGACTGACCGATGATGGTAGTGACCTTACCCTTGAACTTTGGGTTGTCCGCACTCTGCAGGTGGTACCATGAGAAAGGCTTCTTGGCCTTTACTTTTGAGTCATATGGCCTCGGCTCCACCTTGGCATCATTGAAATACTCTGTGAGGGTGTTTGGATAAGGGTAGGACTTTTCACTTTTTCCGATCGCCAATATGATGTTGGTTGACATGATGGCACCCACATTGATCGGGTACCCCACCATAATAGAAGCCACCAAAACTGCCTGGGGAAGTGGGAGGTTGTTCTCATTCAAACTCGTATCAATCCGGCTACACACAAAGGTTTGCCACCCTTTAGCTTCAAAATTGAGGGTGACCCGGAGGATAGGAACTCCTGGTGTAATCCATGGTGATGATGGTCCTCGGGTGGCCAACATATCATCTAGCCAAGGAGAGCTGCGTCAACCAGAGCCAACTTCTCTAGGTACTGGACTGCCTCCACTTCTTCGAATCCCACATAAGTATTCAAAGAGCCGGCGTCGAAGCAGAATTTCAAATTTCTCACCTTTGTCACTTTTGTCCCCTTCTTGATGTGAGCCACATTGGCGTAGAGCTCCCTGACCAAGTGCTCATTTGCATCGATGACACTGTGGGTGAAACACTTCCACCCCTTGCGCTCGTAAAACTGTCTAAGGACATTTGGATTATGAATATCCAAATCCTTCATTAAGAACTGTCGCTCAAGTGTGAGCGACCTCTGGGGCCACCATTCCTGGAACCTGTTGAAAGCTGTCAAGCTCACGAACCAATCCTCCCACATTTCCGTTTTCTTCGACCTCTCAAGGCCGCCCACTTGGGTGTCCCCCCTTCTACCATCATCCGGGACATTATCATCGACATCAATAGCTACTAGTACCGGAGGAGTAGGTGTAGAGGAGGGCTTGGAACCATGGCTTCCCGCATCAGAACCCCAAGAAGAACTAGATGTAGGTTCGTCGCGCAATTGATAACGCCCAGTGGGTTAGGATGGATGGGACTAGGCCTCAGGTTGGGACTGGGCTTCAGGTTGGACCTCCATTGAATGTCCCTCGGAGGCTTCCCTGGATTGGGCATAAGAGCTGGATTTTGAGGGCTCTGTGGCCCTTTCTCTCATGGTGGTCGGCTTTTTAGTAATAGGCTTTGATTGCACTCGCAGAGGGCAAATGCCTTTTCCTCTGCCTAGGATTCACCTCTCCCTTTTAATGTATCGCCTCCACCACGTGAACTAACCATTGTCAATCATGAAGGATGCAGGTAAGAATCTACACTGATGAAATAAAGGAAGATTGTGAACTAATTGATCGTGCATTGTGTTTGCTTAGGGTTCAAGAACTCAGAGTGGTAAAGTTGTGAATAGTGCCTTGAGATTTTATTTATAGGTTGACCAAGTCGCCCCAAACCTAAGGCGAGTGCGGCCGCACAATTTTGAGTGCAGACCACACTCTTTACTAAGACCTTGAAGCAACTCTACGGTCCGCATAAAAGTGAGTGCGGCCTTAACATTTGTGCGGAGCGCACAATTTTGTGTGCGACCGCAGATTGGCTATGAATTTTGACATGCCAACTTCAGAGAACTTGCAATTTTGGTCTTCCAGTTGTGCGGCCGCACACAGAATTGTGAGGCCGCAAAGTGATTTCTCCTGCTGCATTTAGAATTGTGCGGTCCACACAATTAATGTGTGGTCTGCACTCTTTCAACACTTAGCCAAAAATTTTATGACACAGCCCATGCAATGCACATCCATTCCTGCATACACTTCAAAACTAGTTAGCACAAAACAAAGCCTATCTAATGAAAAATAAAAATAAAAATACACATGGGTTGCCTCCTATGAAGTGCCTGATTTAACGTTACAGCACGACGCATGTTACCATCAATCACTTGAAATGAATTAACGCTACAACGTGGACATCATCAACTTTGCCAAGATAATGTTTCACCCGGTGACCATTGACTCTAAACACTTCATCATTTTTATTCTTCAAGTCTAATGCTCTAAAGGGTGTCACATGCACAACCTCAAATGGACCACTCCACTTGGACTTCAACTTTCCCGAAAACATCCGCAACCGAAAATTGAACAATAGCACAAGATCACATTCTTTGAACTCCTTGTTCCGGATATACTTGTCATGGAGGTACTTCATCTTGTCCTTGTACAAGGACGAACTTGAATATGCATGGAACCAGAATTCATCAAGCTCATTCAATTATGCCACCCTTAAGTTGGCGGAGACATCCCATTCAAGATTAAGCTTCTTCAATGACCACATAGCCTTGTGCTCAAGTTCCACCGATAGGTGACAAGCTTTCCCGAATACTAACCGATATAGAGACATACCAATCGGTGTTTTGTAAGCCGTCCTATAAGCCCAAAGAGCATCATCAAGTTTCTTTGACCAATCCATCCGGTTGGCATTCACGGTCTTTGACAAAATACTCTTGATCTCCCGGTTGGAAACTTTAAGTTGCCCGCTTGCTTGAGGATGATAGGGGGTCGACACTTGGTGAGTAACACCATATTTTGTAAGTAAGGTATCAAAAGCTTTGTTGCAAAAGTGCGATCCCCCATCACTAATAAAGGCCTTTGGAGTACCAAACCTTGTGAAGATGTTCTTTTTCAAAAATGCCACCACACTCTGAGCTTCATTGTTGGGCAAAGCCACGGCTTCAACCCACTTTTACACATAATCCACAACTACCAATATATAAGTGTTCCCACAAGAGCTCACGAACGGACCCATGAAATCAATGCCCCACACATAAAAAATGTCAATCTCTAAGATGGTGGTGAAGGGCATCTCATTTTTCTTAGAAATCCCACCGGCCCTTTGACATTTATCACAACGCTTGACGAGATCGCTAGCATCCTTGTAAAGAGTAGGTCAATAGAATCCACAACTCAACACTTTTGTTGCCGTTCTAGCTCCACCATGGTGACCGTCATATGGAGAAGAGTGGCAAGCCTCAAGGATTTCCATTTGTTCCTCCTCCGGTACACATCGTCGAATCACACCATTGGTACAAATCCGGAAGAGATAAGGCTCATCCCAGTAATAGTCAAGGCAATCCCGTTTGAGTTTCTTCCTTTGGTTCGAAGAGAACTCATTCGGTACAATGCCACTCACAAGATAATTGGCTAAGTTGGCAAAACATGGCATCCCGATCATATAAATGACTAGGAGTTGCTCGTCGGGAAATAAATCATTTATCTCAAGGCCATTATGTGGCCTCCCCTCCTCCTCCAAACGAGACAAGTGGTCCTCTACTTGGTTTTCACTACCTTTGCGATCTTGAATCTCTAGATCAAACTCTTGCAAAAGAAGCACCCACCACATTAGTCTTGCTTTAGAATCTTTCTTGCTCATCAAATATCGAAGCGCCACATGGTCGGTATGAACAATCACCTTTGTACCCATCAAGTACGGGCGAAACTTCTCTATAGCAAAAATAATAGCAAGGAGGTCTTTTTCGGTCATTGTGTAGTTGACTTGGGCATCATTCATGGTCTTACTAGCATAATAGACCGGATGGAAGATTTTGTTGATACGTTGCCCCAAAACTGCTCTGACCGCCGCATCACTTGCATCACACATGAGCTCAAAAGGCAATCTCCAATCCGGTGTAGTGATAATAGGAGTAGTAGTCAACCTGAACTTGAGCAATTCGAATGCCTTCATATAATCCTCGTTGAATTAGAACTTGGCATTCTTCTCCAAAAGTTTACACAAGGGGTTCACCGCCTTAGAAAATTCCTTGATGAATTGGCGATAGAACCCCACATGACCCAAAAAGCTCCTCACTCCCTTCACGGATGTAGGAGGAGGGAGTTTGGAGATCACCTCAATTTTGGTCTTGTCGACCTCAATACCATGCTTTGAAATTTTGTGGCCGAGGACTATGCCTACTTCGACCATGAAGTGATATTTCTCCCAATTCAAAACCAAGTTTGTCTCCTGACATTTTTCCAAGACCTTATCCAAGTTGTTCAAGCAAGCATTGAAGGAATTCCCAACCATAGAGAAATCATCCATAAAGACCTCAAGAAAATCCTCCACTATGTCGGTGAAGATGGCCATCATACACCGTTGAAAAGTCATCGGTGCATTGCATAACCAAATGGCATCCGCGAGAATACGAAAGTACCATAGGGACAAGTGAAAGTAGTCTTCTCTTGGTCCTCAGGGGCAATGAGAATTTGATTGTAGCCGGAATATCCATCAAGGAAACAATAAAAAGCTCGTCCGACTAACCTATCAAGCATTTGATCAAGAAATGGAAGCGAAAAATGATCTTTTTGAGTGACTTTGTTGAGCTTCCGATAGTCCATGAACACTCTCCATTTGGTCACCGTTCTTGTAGGAATAAATTCGTTCTTGTCATTGGTGACCATAGTCATGCCCCATTTATTTGGGACACATTGCACCGGAGAGGTCCACGAGCTATCGGAAATGGGGTAAACTACCCCGGCATCCAACTACTTTATCATCTCCTTCTTCACTACCTCTTGCATTGCTTTATTTAATATTCTTTGATGTACAATGGAGGATTTTGAATCCTCCTCCAAAATAATCTTGTGCATGCAAAGGCAGGGCTTATACCCCGAATATTCGCCAATGTCCATCATATAACTTTCTTCCTCTTTTGAAGCACCGCCAAAGTAGAATCTACTTGCACATTAGTCAAGAAGGAGGAAAGAATAACAAGTAAAGTAGAACATGGGCCAAGAAACTCATACCTGAGATGTGAAGGCAATGGATTTAACTCCAAAGTGGGAGGCTCCTCGATTGAGGGATTTGTTGGAGGAGTCTTCCGGCTCTCAAGATCTAAGGACAATTTTCGGAGTTCATAAGTATACGACCACATTCCTTGTAATGCATTTACATATTCCACATATCCATCCTTCTCATCATCATCATCATGATTAAGCAATACGGCCTCCAAAGTATCATCAACATTCATCATATCACTAGGATCATCAACAATCACCTCGGTCACTAAGTCCACAAATGAACAAACTTCGTTGCTATTCGGTTGCCTCATAGATTTGCACACATGGAAAACCATATTTTCATCGCCCACCCGAAAGGTGAGCTCACCGGCTTCCATATAACCAAGAGCCTTCCCTGTAGTAAGGAAAGGTATACCCAAGATAATAGGCACCTCATAGTCCATTTCGCAATCAAGAATCACAAAGTCCGTCGAGAGGATGAACATATCAACACGAACCAACACATCATCAGTAATACCCAATGGTCTCTTCATAGTACGATCCGTCATTTGTAACCTCATAGATGTGGGTCTTGGTTGCCCAATTCCCAAAGTTTGAACACTGAGTATGGCATCAAGTTGATACTTTCCCCTAGATCACATAGAGCTTTGGCAAAGTCGGCGCTTCCAATAGTGCAAGGGATTGTGAAAGCGCCGGGATCTTCCAATTTAGGAGCCATTGAGTAAACAATAGCACTCACTTGATGTGTCATCTTGATAGTCTCACAATTCATAGATCTTTTCTTTGTCACCAAATCTTTCATGAACTTTGCATAACCGGGCATTTGTTCCAACGCCTCAACCAATGGCACATTAATGGATAAGCTCTTCATCATGTCAATAAACTTCTTGAATTAGCTCTCACTATTTTGCTTGGCGAGCCTTTGAGGGTATGGTGGAGGAGGCCTTGGCATTGGTGCCTTGGCCTTTGGCACTACTATTTCCGGTATGTCAATCACGTGTTCCCTAGACGGGTTCACTTCTTATGGGGTCTCCTCCACATTCTCATCAATATAAATTCTCACTTCTTCATTATCTTGAACCACATTGCTTGGAATCTCATCTTCTTGAACCATTACATCATCATCCACAATTCTTCTTTGATTTGAGGTGGTTGCATCTCCACTTCTTCCACTCCTTGTTGTTAAATCCATGGCATGTCCCGTGTTGTTTCCACCCTTCGGGTTCACCACCGTATCACTAGGTAGTGCCCCTTTAGGACGAGTGTTTAAATCTTGCGAGATTTTCCCTAATTGAACTTCAAAATTGCGGATTGAAGTGTTGTGAGAGGCTAATTGAGCATCAGAGTCGGCATTTTTCTCCATCATTTGTTTGAACATATTTTCAATCTGTACCATCTCATTATTGGAAGAACTAGAACCTTGAGACGGATAAAGAGGCGGGTTTTTTGGTTGTTGATACATCGGGGGACTTTGAGAGCACGACCCCCGATTCCCTTGGTTACCATTCCAACCTCCTTGGTTGTTGCCTCCCCAATATCCTTGATTGTTGCCACCCCAATTGCCTTGGTTGCCTTGATTGTTCCAATTTCCTTGGTTATTGTTATTGATCCAATTACCTTGATTATTGGTACCACCACATACCACTCCAATTGCCTTGGTGGTTTTGATTGTTCCAATTTCCTTGATTTCCTTGAGATCGCCATTGTTGTTGATTCGGGCCTTGAGAGTTGTTCTTTTGCCCTTGGTAGTTATTCACATATTGCACTTCTTCCTCTTGCTTATTATATGATTCGACTTGGTCGAACCCACTATCATCTTGCACAAATTGTTCTACACGGTTTTGCACTTGTTGACCCTTTTGCCTTCGCTTGTTCACCATCATATTGAAACCTCCCATTGCATTTACTTGCTTAGGACCTTGAACCTGTTGAAGTTGAGCTTTGGCCAATTGATTCATTGTAGTGGTCAAATCGGCAATAGCTTGCAAATGATCGTGCAATTCTTTATGTAGGTGAATCACGTTTGGATCACCTTGAAGAACATTTGCTCTACTTTGCCATGCCGATGAAGTATCCTTCATTTCATCTAAGATTTCGCAAGCTTCGACATATAGTGTTGTCATGAAATTTCCATCGACAAGTTGGTTGACCACGCATTTATTGGTGGTATTGATCCCCTTGTAGAAGGTTTGTTGAATCATATCTTCAGTTATGTCATTATTCGGGCACTCTTTCACCATAGTGTTGTACCTCTCCCATATCTCGTGCAAAGGCTCATTGAATTCTTGTTTGAATGCTAGAATTTCGTCTCTAAGAGTAGCCATATGAACTTGGCAATGAATTTTTCCGCCAATTCATCCCATGTATGGATAGAATGGTTTGGCAATCTTTCTAACCAGTCCAAGGCTTTTCCCCATAGAGAAAAGGGAAATAGTCTCAACCTTAAAGCATCCTCAGAAATGTTGGTATGTTTACTCCCCCAGCAAATGTCCACAAATCCTTTCAAGTGCTTGTACGCATTTTGATTTGGAGCCCCGGTGAAGAATCCCCATTGCTCAAGCAAAGTAAGCATAACATTTGTGATTTGCAAGTTGCCCGCCCTAATACGGGGCGGGACTATGGCACTTGCGTACCCTTCATTCGGCAACACCCGGTGTGGAGCCGCTCTTGATGGGTTTGGGGGAGGAACAAGAATGTTGTGTTGAGGTGGTCGACCTTGTCTATTTGCTTGAGGTTCAAGAGGAACCTCTTCAACTGTGTCATCTTCCACGCCCACATTCCCCAAAGGCATGTTTCCGAGAGGTTCATTGTTGAGAGCCATTTTTGTACCTACAATCGATTCACAAAAAGGTTAATAACCCAGAAGGAAAAGAAGACAATTCACACACAAAACCAAATATATAGCTAAATCCGTTTTTAGCTCCCCTACAACGGCGCCAAATATTGATGTCGCCCAAACTCACACCAGTAATTTAGGTTGCGAGGCGATCAATGCAATAATAAAAACCCAACGCGAGTCGGGGTCGATTCCACAGGGAGCTTGATGTGGGATTAGGTACCTAGTGTGAATGTATGACGTGCCTAAGATTACACTTCCACATTTTCAATTGTTGTTTCTACTTCTACTTTTACGCTAATGCTTGTAATTGTAAAGCTAAGAGACAATGGTTTTGGTTTTGGTTGTTTTTCAAGTTATAAAAGATCTAGGGTTGCGACTTCCGCCTAGTTGGTTACCTAACGAATTTAGAGCTTTAGGGCATGTTTGGTTGATCGGGATACAATATAGCAATCACACGCAATTACTCACTCTATACCTCTCGGTAGTTAGAGTGATTTTTCCCAATTTGGTTTTCTCAAGTCCAAATGGGTATCTCACGAAACAAGTGATAAATTCTCAAGTCGGGTATTACTCTCTCTAGATTCGACTCTTTAATTGGGGCTATTAATTTCTTGAGTTCACCCCAATTTCTTGTTAGCCAAGTTTTTCTAGACTTAGTCTCACTTTCTCAAGTATAGACTAAGTCAATTAGGCATGAATTAATGTTTGCAACCATCAATTCTCAAATTCAAGCAAGAACTAGGCTAAATATCATATACTCAATCATAAATAAGCCATAAATCAATCACCCATTAAGTACCCATACTAGGGTTGGGTTACAACCCTAGCTAAGGGTTTAGCTACTCATGGAAAATGAAGAAATTAAAGAAAAAACTAAGATAAAATGCATAATAATTGATTAAGGAAATAAAATCTAATGTTTAAATTCTAAACTAGTACAAAGTTACCCAATACAGTAAATAAAAATGGCTTTAAATGTTCAGGTGCACGAAAACTTAACCTAAGAATGACAAAAAGATCTATTTATACCTAGTTGAAAATATCTGACAAAATTTTCCCTGCGAAGGTTGTGCGGTCGCACAATTTTGTGTGCGGTCCACATTTTGAGACTGACTGGTCAGGTTGGCTTTCTGCGGTCGCATAAAAGTGAGATGCGGCCGCACTTTCTCTAATTGTGTGGACCGCACATTTTTGAGTGCGGCCACACTCTTGCTCATGGACTGGATTAGGGTTTCATTCTGCGTACCACATATTTATGAGGCCGCACAATAATAGTGCGGTCCGCATATCTTACAACAACAACAACGACCCAGTAAAATCTCACTAATGGGGTCTGGGGAGGGTAGTGTGTTTGCAGACCTTACCCCTACCCCGAAGGAGTAGAGAAGCTGTTTCCGAAAGACCCTCGGCTCAAAAAAATAAAAGGACAAAATGACAAAATGACAAAAAGGAGACAATATTAGTATCACAACAACAATCATAGAATAAATAGGAACACCATGAAATCCATAAGAAAGATGCAAAGCAAATGGAGACAATATTAGTAAATATTAGTATCACCACAAAAATCATAAGAAAAATAGAAACATCATGAAATCTAGAAGAAAGATGCAAAGCAAAAGCGATAGCTAGTAAATAGGACATGCACTGAAAAGCGAAATAGTAAGCCACAACATTGCCACTAGCTATCTTAGACAAAAATCCTACATGGCTAGTCCCACAATGATACGAATTAAGGCATGACTCAACTACCTCCTAACCTACAACCCTAATGCTTGACCTCCACATCTTCCTATCAAGTGACATGTCCTCGGAAATCTGGAGCCTCGCCATATCCTGCCTGATCACCTCTCCCCAATACTTCTTAGGTCGCCCTCTACCTCTTCTCATGCCTTCCACAACCAGTTGCTCACACCTCCGTACCGGAGCATCTGGGCTTCTCCTCTGAACATGTCCGAACCATCTAAGCCTCACTTCCCGCATCTTGTCATCAATGGGAGCCACATGCACCTTCTCCCGGATATCATCATTCCTAATCTTATCTATCCTAGTGTGCCCGCACATCCACCGTAACATCCTCATTTCTGCTACTTTCATCTTCTGGATATGTGAGTTCTTAACGGGCTAACACTCAGCCCCATACATCATGGACGGTCTAACAACAGCTTTATAAAACTTTCCTTTGAGTATAGGTGGCACTCTCTTGTCACACAGGACTCCAGATGCTAACCTTCACTTCATCCATCTTACCCAAATACGGTGTGTGACATCCTCGTCGATCTCCCCTCCCCCCTGGATAACCGAACCAAGGTACTTGAAGCTGCCTCTACTCAGGATGACCTGTGAATCAAGCCTCACATCCACGCCTTCTTCCCCTGGCTCAGCGCTGCACTTACACTCTAGGTATTCCGTCTTCGTCCTGCTCAGCTTGAAACCCTTAGACTCAAGAGCCTGTCTCCAAACCTCCAGCCTCTCGTTAACACCGGCTCGCGACTCATCAATCAGAACTATGTCATCGGCGAATAGCATGCACCATGACACATCCCCTTGAATATGGTGTGTTAACGCGTCCATCACCAGTGCGAATAAGAACGGACTGAGCACAGAACCTTGGTGTAACCCCATTACAACCGGAAAATGCTCAGAGTCGCCTCCTACTGTCCTAACCCGAGTCTTAGCCCCATCATACATGTCCTTCACAGAGTTCGCATATCTTAAAGCTCCCAAATTATAGCTCTCTGAATCTAGTATTCTGCGACCGCACAATAATTGTGTGGTCCGCACTCTTTGAAGAAATTCTATCAGTGTATCTCTAGAGTTTGCGACCACACACAGTATTGTACGGTCTGCACTGCAGCCCTTTTCGCCTTGTTTTGGTTCTTGTCCAACTTTACTCATTTTTGAGTTGATTTTTACTTCTTTGGCTCGTTTCTCAATATTCCTGCAAGAAAGCACATTTCATTAGTTCTCGGGAATACCTTTAAGCATTTTTTAGCTAAAACATAAGTAAGAGAGAACAAATAAGCAGTCAAAATCCCTACTTATCAGCACGCCGTACTGGGCGACGCACCATGCCTAGTGTGGGATATCACACTGCCTCTTTCGATTACTTAGAAGAATCTATGAACTCAACCAACAATATAATGCAAAGATATCACAAGTTATGGCTCTTTCAATTACAAGAAAAAGTGAATATAGATGCAACAATTAAATCTTTCAAAAACGATTCAACTACATAAAAATAGAGTTATAATCCACAAACAGTCATCAATACACCAAATCCATCAAAACCCAAAAGGAACTACTCCATAGACATGGAGAAGTTCTTCACAAATATAACTAAAGTATAGAAAAACATAAATTCAATCCAAACCCGGATCTTGAGTGAAGAAGGGATGATCAAATCCTTGTGCTTGTGTTCTTCCAACTCCTCCTTAGCCTCCTTAGGTCGAAATTGTATCAAAAGTCCCGAACATTGTGTTTTCCCATGTATTTAAACCATCCCCCAATAATCCCTGGACAAAAATTCCCTTTTTATCGGAAAATGGGAAGATACTCTAATATTTTTATGCTATCGCACCGCATGCCATGCCGCGGCATGCGGCGCGCTTGTAGGAAATTCTAGAACGTGTTGAAAAATCATTTCTGGCCATATTTTGCACCGTGCGTTGCGCTAATACATTTCCTCTTAAGCTTATTTTTTTAATACTTCTTTTGCCTAACTTTTGTTGCCTTTCATAGTGCATGACAACAACACTATATTAAGCCATTCATAAAGTAGATGAGCCACGCTGTCATAGGCCAATTTTATGGCCTTGAGGAATTTTCTTCTATTTTTCATATATACTTAGTTTTCGGTCCTGAACTCGATCCCGGGTTAATTTTTTGGCTTCTACTCAGACTTCAAAGCTTCAAATTATTCGATTTAGCTCCAAATTATCTTCTTAACTAGGAATTATTTCTTGCAAGGCATAAAATACATAATAAGTTTAAAACAATAGCGATTAATGCTCAAACTCAATTAAAGTGCAGTAAATTAGAGTGAAATAAGCGACTAAAACATGTAATTATTGTCACTCCCCGAACTAGGGGAGCGCGACCGGCGCTAAACCGAGAGAACCCGGCCGAGCAAGCCTGTTAGATTTTCTTCTACCCAAACTCATCCATGAATAAAGAGGAGATGTACTTTATTAATCAAACACTGATAATGTTCTATTAAGAGCCTCCTTTCCATTCCCATTAGCAACTTCATTCATAATTTCCAAAATATTACGAGTTTATAGAATTAATGCAAAACATGATTTCCACCACAACCTGTCTACAGAGCCTCTAAATATAATAGAAGAGTAATATGGAAATACCGGCAACAAGGCCCTGACTATACCTCAAAATACAGTACATGAGAAACAAAAGATACATGACCCCGAAATGAATTGGGGCTACCAAAGCAGCTGAAAAGAGTGTACTGCTATCACTGATCAATGTTGCATGCTGTAGAACCAACTGCATCCATTAAAGATGCAGTGCCCCCCGCAGATGGGACGTTAGTACTGTCGAATATCACTAGTATATATAGCTAAAAATCCTATTTCAAAATAGAATGCCCATATAAGAAAAGACAACACATGGAAACAGCAAGTCACAATCAACGATATCCAAATGTCCAGTTAAAACATAATAATTTTCCAAATACGACCTTCATATACAAATTTGGTTGGGAGATCATTAGCACTGATATACCACAGTATTTATTAGCACGGAGTCCGAACATGCCCTATCGGCTAGGCCATCTCCCCACGAACAATGTGGTTTGGCATGTGATGCGAAAGAAAGTTGTTACCAAGAGTAGTACCACCATATGCGCAATATGGCGTCTGATCTCCACCCGATCAGCTAGGCCTCCTTCTCACATATGCCGTGTGGGTTGACTTTTCCCGTCCACAAAGGTTCCAGTTTCATCCCAATTAAGGGGAATAATATCACTATTTCCCAAAGGTTCCAATTTTATCCCAAATAAGAGGAATAATCCCAATCCACCTCTACACCGGCACGTGTAGTTTCAGGTGTGGGCCTTATGACTCACCCTTCCTCGGTTTTGCTAATGACGCTCCCAAAATTATTTTTGATTTTATTTGCACACAGAGGTATCATAAATACAATTGTACTCACCTCAACATCTTTCACATTGTATAAATTCTCATTAGTATTTCCAGTCATTCACAACGATAATATTTCCTTGGCTCATTTGGCCAATCACAAGATTTTTTATTCCTGGCACGATGGCCGTATTTCATATTCCACACTTTCACACATTTCAATTTCAAAGATCACCATCAAATATCAACATATAGAATATTTCAGAAATCATATACTTCAAATCCATTTATAATGGGAACTTTAAACACAAATGATTTCTTCCCAAAGAATGGGGCATACCAACCAACAATAGAAACACACATCAAAATAAAAAAGAATCAATACACCATTTATTCTTACAATACTCTTACCCGGAAATGATAATGTGCAATTTCAACACACGAGTATGTAAGAACTCGAATCACAATGGGTATATTTATAAAGCAAAGCATTAGTTAAAGCAGCCACTTATGGGCATGAATTGAGTACAAAAGCCTTTAGGCAGTTCTATTTTCAAAATCATTTTTAAACAATCGAGTCGAGGCTCATTTCATATTCTTTATCGCATCCTCTCAAATCATTTACACTACTAGCCACAATCATAACTTAAATTCTTGGCACGCTGGCCACACTCTATATCCCCAATTCACTTATTTCATTTTCAACCACTTTTATAGGTTATCAACAATAAGACATTTCCAACCAAGACTTTAGGTACACATATGAGCAATTAAGAGTCTTAAGAATGTTGAGATTTCCTCACACGATTTGGCATACTAGCTTTCATTTGAAATACGATTCAAATCCACAACATTTTAATACGCAACCCATACTTTAAAACTCACGGGAACATTATGGAATTTGATTCTAAGAGAGAAAGTTTAGCCAACATACCTAAAATTCATCCCTTAATGATACTACAATGATCCACTACACTAAGCAACTTCAATCTATAATAAAAACATCCAATGGGACCAAAATTAGTAACAAATTTCATAATTTAGGCCATTTAGGTATTTTATCAAACACCTAGTAGGCATGAATCTCTACACCTCTTAACCATAGAATTAGTTCATCCAGCTACTACCATTTACCAACAATTTATCCCACCATCATTCTTAACCAATTCATAACTTCCAACATCACATACATGACCATCCATCCACACCCAACCAACAAATATCCATCAAATAATCACCTTTCAATCTCTACAATGGTTATGTATTTAAATTGGGAACTTATAGCTTCCAATCACCATACCATAAGTTCCAATACTTAATTCATACTCATATTACCATAATATATCCATACATGTAAGTCTAAGGGTGTAGTATTACCTTTTAGGAGAAATCTTGCAAAACCCTCCTTTGAGTTCTTGAAGAAATTTCTTGAAGATCTAGGTATTTTATGTGTAGATCTCATCAATACTAGTGTAGGAATGATGGAATTTAACACCAAGATAATGGGGATTGCTTACCTTGAAGAAGAGGGGAGTTGATGGTCTTGAGAGAGTGGAGAAAAGCTCCAAAATCCGTCTAAGTGAAATAGGGGAATGAACCCCCAAGGTGAGTACTTACGGGAAAATCTTCAGGTGGGGGTAGCGTGCCCGTGCCAGCGCCAAATGCCTATACTTCACTGGTTTTCAAAGTTGCTGAGAGGGATGGCGTGCCATAATCCGCGCGTTGCGCTGTCCCTAGCACGCTCCCAGTTATTTTCTTTTCCATTTCTTTCTTATCCACTCACCCTCAATTGATACCTTGCTATGATATAGACCCGAATTGACTTCCAAACCTTCATATAAGTATGAAATCATGTTTACATAATAACATCCTTTCTATTTAATGTATCCAACATGTTACACACAAATTCTTCCCATTCACAAAACTCCTTAATATGATCCAACACACCTTAAACATATATTCTCATTTCAAAATGACGTGGTTCAACTCACAGACTTCAACACAACACACAACGGAGGCAATCTCGACTTCCGAACTTATCTAACAAGGATAAAAACTAAGTACCTCTCATAGGCCAATTATCCAATAACTTCACCTTCACTAGCTTTCAGCGGAACGATAGACAAAGGATTTCCAACTACCTTCTTAGACATAGACACATGAAACACCATAGTTCGACATATCTCCTTCAAGATTTCATAAGGCCTAATGGGACTACACATACTTTACCTTCCTTAACAATTCACCCAATATATTCATAGAAAAAATCTTGAGAATAACCCGTTCACTTTCTTTAACTCTAAATCCCTACGCCGAACACCCAAATAAAACCTTTGGCGACCTCCAACAATCACTCTAAGATGTGCTAGCTTGAATATGACCATAAAACTTCCTATCCAATATATTTGATCACAGGATAATGCTCCTTCTTTGATATGTTTGAACCTACAACTCTCGATAGATTTGCTACAAATAGGAACAACGAGGTTCGAGATTTTGCTAGAATTATTCAAGAATCCATTAATGTGCCGAGAAGGGTATTTCAGGAAGTTATGTTCTAAGAGACACGAAGGTTACTACCAATAGTGCTGACATGATTAATCATTGTGATAACATCATAAATTTGACAAATGAGGCATAGAGTTGCCTAGTACACATTGATAACGTGGAAACATGTACATGATCCAGATATGTAAAATAAGTGAGTCCTTTTAGACATGTGACATATGGGAGGCATGATCGGGAGGATAAATACATTAGCATCCGTAACTCTTGGATGACTATGAGTTATGAAAGGGACAGTAACAATTATTTCATTCCATATGTGCCTTGTTCGGCAATAGTAGGACTCAAAGAGAAATAGCCAAGTACGTGATACCAGTTGCCTCTTGGAATGTAGGAAAAATCAGTTTATCTCAAAATGAGAATATTCTGGCACCCTGAATGTGATATGGGTTTCAAAATACATGAAGTTGTATTATGCTCTTAACAGTAACTAGCACAAGGGATCTATGTCACAAGCCCATAGGGATGAAAAAGAAGTTGAACACTGGTGAGATTATTATCATTCTGACATCTTAGCCCTTTGCAATAGTTGATCCTATATGAGAGGACTAGAGATACAACAAACTTATCATTCAAATAAATATGCTCATCATAAGGCCATTTAACTTTCAACCACACACGAGTGAAATCATGTAGATAATACATCTTAACGTTTGGATGAAATCATGTATTAGTTAGAGAGAATGTACACTTTTCTAGCTAGACATATTTCTACCATAACAACTCTCAAGCCGCTATATCAGGTCACTTCACGGGCAACCACCATACTGGGAACAAAGTGAGTTACTCACTAAGGCATGATATATGTGGACATAAAAGTCATACTGAGATGGGTAAACAACAAGATCTCCCTGTGACAAATTTGTGATAAATCTCAGATTGCTCAGAAACTTTATGCGGATAAGTGGACCCTTTCAATTGGCATGTATGCACATGATAGGTGCTGAGATATGATCTCATGTTACTAGACAGTGAAATGGATTCATGATAATGCTCACAAAGGAGTAAAATGATTGTTCTAATCATAGGAGTCACATACACCAGAGAGAAAAACAGTGACTCAAGAAGGATATCAACACTAGGCTGCTTTTCATTGGATATGATACCACATAGGTAAATATTTTGATGGTGTGTGCATAGGCACATGTGAGCAGATGTTATCCATTTTAATCAAAAGGTGTTGTAAGAAATTCATCAGGTATAGTCCTTTATTGAGAATTTAGGGAAGCAAGTGGGATGTATTAATCCTAGAGTTATAACTCAATTCAAGGAAAGATTTATAGAGTTTGATCTCTCAAGAGGTTGTAAATACAAGGAATTGTGATAAAGAAGCTTCATAATTGATAGGTCTCGTTCAAAGAGTAGATACAGAGAACGACTCATAAAGTTATTCCGGTTCTATCTCAACATCCATAACAACATAATGAGTTACATATAATAAAGTGGAATCGGGATCAATAAGAGCATACACATAATGAGATTAGACAGTCAATATACCTGTAACCATATCTGGAGAAGCCTTAAACTTTTGACGCCTCCTCATAGCATAAAACCTGTTGGGCCCTCCCGAGCTCTGAATACCACCCCTAGCTGCTCGACGCCCTACGGGCGATATAGTGCTTATAGCTGGGGGAGGCATTATGAATGTAGTAGCTATGGAACTGGATGGTTGTGTTGCTCCCCTGCCCATGCTCTGGCGAGACGAATGACAATCTCTCTGAATGTGACCCCTCATACCACACTTGTAACATACATAGGTATCATAGTGACATAATACTGGATGCCATCTCCCACACTTCACACAACGGGGATGAGGTCCACTAAACTGACTCGTCCCATTGACCTGATATTTACCCTTTTTGCATACATTATAAGCATCCCCCTTATCCTTCCTCCAAGCTTCCAATGCGGGAGTAAATAACCTCGTATCGGTTTGCTGTATGGGCCTTTGGAATTCCCAAACCTACCACCCCTAACATACTGCTAAGCATACTCACTACACGACGCCAAATGTTCCTTCCCGCACATCGGGCAGACCGGGATGGGTGTACCCAACCTAGGGCATTTGTTCTTCTTGTGCCCCCTCTTTCCACAACCGTAACATATTTCAAGAGTCATCCAACATCTCCCCAAGTGACGCTTCTTGCAAACCAAACAATCCGGCTCATTATTACCAACAACCCCTTTTTATTTCTCAGATACACTCACCACATGATCCGATGGTGCGGTGACATTGGTAGGAACAATGATACTTCGCCTAGCAGCAAGTTCTTCCAATACCTCCACGGTTCGACGCATTCTCCCAACGAACTCTTGTGTAATCTCCCCCAGATTCAATGGCGTGGTCATTCCCTCCTTGCTACTTCGAACTCATGGTTTACTCATCTAGAAAATGAGACATGGCGAGAAAATTAGCTTCCTATCTTGAGCTCTATCGCACGATATGGAGTATCAAAGAAGTGTGAAATTCTTAAATGTCCAAGTAGTCTCCTCATTGTAGATGTGGTCGATAACACACCGATAAGAAGGACTCTACTAGACACGGCTCTGAGACATCCTAGGACACTTTAAAACCTTAGGCTCTGATACCAAGTTTGTCATGCCCCGAACTCGGGGAGCGCGACCGGCGCTCAACTGAGAGAACCCGGCCGAGCAAGCCTGTTAGATTTCCTTCTACCCAAACTTATCCATGAATAAATATGAGATGTACTCCATTAATCAAACACTGAAAAGGTTCTATTAAGAACCTCCTTTTCATTCCCATTAGCAGCTTCATTCATAATTTTCAAAATATTACGAGTTTATAAAATTAATGCAAAACATGATTTCCAAATACCAACATTTCTAGTTCAACTCCCAACATCAACCACAACCTGTCTACGGAGCCTCTAAGTACAATAGAAGAATAATATGAAAATACCGGCAACAAGGCCCCGACTATACCTCAAAACACAGTACATGAGAAACAAAATATACTTGACCCCGAAATGAAGTGGGGCTCACCAAATCAGTTGAAAAGAGTGTACTGCTATCACTGATCAATGCCACCTACCATAGAATCACCTGCATCTATTAAAGATGCAGCACCCCCGACAAAAGGGACGTTAGTACTGTCGAATAACACTAATATATATAGCTAAACATCATCTTTCAAAATAGAATGTCCATATAAGAAAAGGCAACAGATAGAGTCACAATCAACAATATCCAAATGTACAGTTTAAACATAATAATTTTCCAAATACGAACTTTATATACAATTTTGGTTCGGAGATCATTAGCACCGATATACCACCGTCTTTGTTAGCACGGAGTCCGATCACGTCGAACAATGTGGTTTGACATGTGATGCGAAAGAAAGTTGTTACCAAGAGTAGTACCACCGTATGCGCAATATGGCGTCTGATCTCCACCCGATCACCTAGGCCGCCTTCCCACATATGCCGTGTGGGTTGACTTTTCCAATTCCCAAAGGTTCCAGTTTCATCCCAATTAAGGGAAATAATATCACAATTTCCCAAAGGTTCCAATTTTATCACAAATAAGGGGAATAATTCCAATTCACCCCTACACCGGCAAGTGTAGTTTCAGGTGTGGGCCTTATGACCCACCCTTCCTCGGTTTTGCTAATGATTCTCCCAAAACTATTTTTGATTTGATTTGCACACAGAGGTATCATAAATACAATTGTACTCACCTCAACATCTTTCACATTGTATAAATTCTCATTAGTATTTCTAGTCCTTCACAACGAAAATATTTCCTTGGCTCATTTGGTCATTCACAAGATTCTTTATTCCTGGCACGATGGCCGTATTTCATATTCCACACTTTTACCCCTTTCAATTTCAAAGATCACCATCAAATATCAACATATAGAATATTTCAGAAATCATATACTTCAAATCCATTTGTAATGGGAACTTTAAACACAAATGGTTTCTTCCCAAAGAATGGGGCATACCAATCAGCAATAGAAACACACATCAAAATCAAAAATAATCAATACATCATTTATTCTTGCAATACTCTTCCCCAGAAATGACAATGTACAATTTTAACACACGAGTATGTAAGAACTCAAATCACAGTGGGTATATTTATAAAGCAAAGTATTAGTTAAAGCAGTCACTTATGGGCATGAATCGAGTACAAAAGCCTCTACACAGTTCTATTTTCGAAATCGTTTTTAAACAATCGAGTCGAGGTACATTTCATATTTTTTATCGCATCCTCTCAAATCATTTACACTACTAGCCATAATCATAACTTAAATTCTTGGCACGTTGGCCCCACTCTATATTTTCAATTCACTTATTTCATTTTCAACCACTTTTATAGGTTATCAACAATAAGACATTTTCAATCAAGACTTTAGGTACACATATGAGCAATTAAGAGTCTTAAGAATGTTGAGATTTCCTCACACTATTTGGCATACTAGCTTTCATTTGAAATACGATTCAAATCCACAACATTTAATACGCAACCCATACTTTAAAACTCACGGGAACATTATGGAATTCGATTCTAAGAGAGAAAGTTTAGCCAACATACCTCAAATTTGTCCCTTAATGATACTACAATGATCCACTACACTAAGCAACTTCAATCTACAATAAAAATATCCAATGGGAACAAAAATAGTAACAAATTCCATAATTTAGGTCATTTAGGCATTTTATCAAACACCTAGTAGGCATGAATCTCTACACCTCTTAACCATAGAATTAGTTTATCCAACTACTACCATTTACCAACAATTTATCTCACCATCATTCTTAAACAATTCATAACTTCCAACGTCACATACATGACTATCCATCCATACCCAACCAACAAATATCCATCAAATAATCACCTTTCAATCTCTACAATGGTTATGTATTTAAATTGGGAACTTATGGTTTCCAATCACCATACCATAAGTTCCAATACTTAATTCATACTCATATTACCATAATATATCCATACATATAAGTCTAAGGGTGTAGGATTACCTTTTGGGAGAAATCTTGCAAAACCCTCCTTTGAGTTCTTGAAGAATTATTTTGAAGATCTAGGTATTTTATGTGTAGATCTCATTAATACTAGTGTAGGAATGATGGAATTTAACACCAAGATAATGGGGATTGCTTACCTTGAAGAAGAGGGGAGTTGGTGGTCTTGAGAGAGTGGAGAAAAGCTCCCAAATCCGTCCAAGTGAAATGGGGAAAATAAACCCCCAAGGTGAGTACTTACGGGAAAATCTTCAGGTGGGGGTAGCATGCCCGTGCCAGCGCCAAATGCCTATACTTCATTGGTTTTCAAAGTTGCTGAGAGGGCTGGCGTGCCATAATCCGCGCATTGCACTGTCCCTAGCACGTTCCTAGTTATTTTCTTTTCCATTTCTTTCTTATCCACTCACCCTCAATTGATACCTTGCTATGATATAGATCCGAATTGACTTCCAAACCTTCATATAAGTATGAAATCATGTTTATATAATAACATCCTTTCTATTTAATGTATCCAACATGTTACACACAAATTCTTCTCATTCACAAAACTCCTTAATATGATCCAGCACACCTTAAACATATATTCTCATTTCAAAATGACGTGGTTCTATTCCATAAGTCTCCTTTAATACTCGAATACGTTATTCCCAAATATCGCTGGTAAAAGTTTTAAATCTTAAATCATTAGAAATTTTTTACGGGGCCTTACAATTATAGCCTACCATCAAGAGGTTAGTGTGGTATACCCACTACCACTAGCGCGTTCATATTCTTTCAAGAATTAATATGTATTCATAAGTCACATGTTGTCACATTCACGTCATGAATGGACCATAATCATCTATACGTTCTTTACAAAATCTCATGTCAAATTGATGACAAATATTACTTTTACAGAGTGAATGATTATTTTAATTCTTATTATTCTCATTACCACAATGATGACGATTATAATTTCGTCTATTGCCACGTCCACATCCATTGATACCTTCACGATAATAATTTTGTCATCTTTTAGAGCACATATTCCTATCACATTCTCTTAAGGAAATGAGAATGAAGCAA
The DNA here is from genome assembly GCF_000715075.1 of Nicotiana tabacum. Classification (NCBI taxonomy): domain Eukaryota; kingdom Viridiplantae; phylum Streptophyta; class Magnoliopsida; order Solanales; family Solanaceae; genus Nicotiana; species Nicotiana tabacum. The sequence goes on from NC_134090.1 coordinate 2,527,393, forward strand.
ATTCAATGGGGCGGATTTCCACTTCTTCTGCTCACAATCATACATGAATTTGATCATGGCAAGACATATAAATTTTATCACTTCGGGTGGTTATAATTTCTTACAAACTCCATTAGAGTTATAATCAAAATTTATTGTATTTGCTTGTATTTAAAATCAAATTATAGAATGCCAAGAATTTAAAAGAGAAAATAGGTAAAATACTTACCTTAAATCCAAAATTTATTCCTGAAAGAAGTTCATGGATCAATTGACAATCATTATGCTCAATATTATGTACAAGTTGAGCACCATGCACGTATCCCAAAGTCTGGTGACCAAAGCATATGTCTAGTATAGGAATATCAATACATTCACGTAAGAGCCTCACACAAATTCCTATATCTTCTCTGCACGGGTTGTTTGATTTCTCAAACATTAGACAACTAATTAATAGTATGTCTACAAATTAAATCAACCGCCTCTACTCAATTGGTTAGAATCTCGTACCGATAATGTGATATAAAACAATAAGAGAAGAAGAAGAGTATTTCAGAGAAAAGTAGAGAGAGAGAATTCTTATTGATTTGTGATGAATTACAATTGAATATAACCCCTCTATTTATAGGAAAAAAGTGACTTGGCCACCAAGTAAAACACCATAAAATCTCTCTAAAATATAGATATTCACCGTAAATATAATTCTATTTATAACAGGATAATCATATTTAATTATAGGGTGTTTGGAAAATGTAGAACTTTTGTTTTTGATTGGAGAGTTGTTGAAGAAAATATTGGGAAAAAAGTAATTTTAGATGGTCATATACCTCATAGCTTATAAGTTAATGAATATTCATAGGTATCGGGTACTTTGTTTTTTCTGTGTTTATATGATTCAGTATGCTGAGCACAACATATGTTAGTGAATCATGGACAATAAATATTAAAATTTGAACTTGTTAATTTTAGATATTTTAGGATAATTATTTTTTTGACAGAAAAGATAGATATTTAGCATAACTAAATAAATCTTCCTTTACTCTAATTCTATTCTTTCATGTTTTTTTTTGTTTAAATTATTCCCTCTGTAATTTATGTGACACCGTTAAATTTCGAGACTCAAATAAATAATTCTTTAAGTGCGACTTTTTCATATGCTTTTTAAATATTTTAAATTATTAATCATCGTGACTTATAATATATTTTATGTAATTTTTAGATATATAAATTTTATTTTAAAATATAAAAATTCTATGTCTGAATTTACCATTAAAATATGTCATATATATTGTGTTTAATTTTAAAGAATAAAAGAATGGATAGTGTTATTAAAGCAAAAAAGAAAAATTAAATTCTCCACCAAACTTGATGACTAAAAAGCACAAGACTAACCAAATAATATGGAAGACCAAAGATGAAATTCATTCCACTACTAAAACCCTTACTAGTACTTGTAATCACCTTTGGTTTCACCATTTTCTGTGTGCTACTCTCTCAGCCAACAACAAACCCATCTTCCACCAAATCCAATCCCATGGCTTCTAGAAGTTTTATTCTTTGGCTACATGGGTTGGGTGATTCTGGCCCTGCTAATGAACCAATAAAGACATTGTTCACTTCTCCTCAATTCAAGAACACAAAATGGTCCTTCCCTTCTGCTCCTTCTAACCCAGTTACCTGCAACTGTAAGTTATAATTTTTCTTGTACTTGTAGTGTTATTACAGGTTGTGGGTTGTTGTTGTTTCTTTTGGATTTGGTTATGGTGCGATCACTGTGGAATTGGTGTTTTTGGGTCAAATGGTGTATTTTGATTGCATAAAGATTCCATTTTTAGCCTACTCCTTGGTGGGGTTTGTTATTGGTTGTGTATTGTTTTGTTTGTATTCTGTATGATCACTGTGAAATTGGCATTTTTGGGTCAAATGGTGTATTAGAATTGCATAAAGATTCAGTTTTTAGCCTACTCCTTGGTGGAATTTGTTATTGGTTGTATATTGTTTTTGTTTGTATTCTGTATGATCACTGTGAAATTGGCATTTTTGGGTCAGATGGTATATTAAAATTGCATAAAGATTCCATTTTTGGCTCACCCTGTAGTGGGGTTTGTATGGTGTTACTGGTTTTGTATTGTTTTTGTTTCTTTTGGTTATGGTGTGATCACCATTGAAATGATATTTTTGGGTAAAATGGTGCATTTGGATGGCCTAAACATTCCATTTTTGGCCTACTCTTTGGTGGGGTTTGTATGGTGTTAGCTGCTGTGTATTGTATTTGTTTCTATTGGTTCTGTGTGATCACTGTGAAGTTGGTGTTTTTGGGTCAAATAGTATTTTGGAATTGCATAAAGATTCCATTTTTGGCCAAACCCTTGGTGGGCTTGTATGGTGTTACCGGTTGTGTATTGTATTTGTTTCTATTAGTTCTGTGTGATCACCATGGGAATGGCATTTTTGGGTCAAATGATATATTGGAATTGCATAAAGATTTCATTTTTGACTACACTGGGATGGATGGGGTTGGTAATCGGCATGTCATATTTATTATCTATGGTCATAATTGATTAATTATGAAGTGTTTGATTTGGTATAGTGTTGCAGGTTGTGTATTGTAATTGTTTCTATTGGTTCTGGTGGAATTGTCGTTCTAGGGTGTATGATGGAATTGCATAAAGATTTCATTTTGGCCCACGCCTTGATGGGGTTCTTAGTTGGCACATCACCTGTATCATCTATGGTCACTGTTGATATGATAATTTTTATAACATGAGTCTTTGTTTTGGTAAAAAATATGGAATTATTTCAGGTCCAAACAAATTGAGGCAGAGTTGTTGTTCTTATTGTGATTGCTTTTTGGGTCTAGTGGATGGGATTGCTTACAATGTAGAGTAGGTCCACTTGCATCGGCTGTTTAATCAAAATTCTAGCTCATTTTCAAGGTGTGAATGGATATACATGTCTGGTCCTTATAAGATAATTTGCAGTTTGAGGAGATGAGAGAAATTTGCTAGACTAGAGTCATTTCAATTTAAGGATGCAGTTTCTGCTTCAGTATTATGTCAGTAGTTGTGATTCAAAAATTTTAAAAGAAAGAAAAAATTGAACAGTAAAGTGTAAAATAGCAAAACATGTAGTTTTGTTGTTCCTCTAACAATGTGTTAACAGAGAAGTTCTGAGAAATCAACCGAATGACTTTCTAGGAAACATACGTTAGAGGGAAAGTTAGCCCTCTGGGTAGGGATTTAACCTTTGTAGTGTAGTTCCCCTTTGTTGGTGAACCATCTTAAATTGAAGCTTCACCAAGCTCCTTTATTTTTGGTTGTTTTTACTTTTCGTTTTGATAGTTAATGCTTGCCAGTTTAGGCAATGAGCAGCTTTAGCTCTTAGATGACTAATATGAACGCTCACACTTGTGAAATACTGCTGGGAATAGCCTTCTGTATAATGACAGTTATTCAACAGCAAAGGCAAATTGATAAATTTAAGCAATTCTTTCCTTGAAGGATATCTTTAGCTACTAGTATAGATAATCTTGCATCTCATTCTGGACATATTGGAGAGATTGTGAAGCAACTCAAGCTGAAACAACCCAGGCTAGTTTCAGCCTGATTAGTGCCTAATTACATTTGAGGATGTGAAAAACAGCTTCTTAACGATAAGATTAGCTTGGCGGTGATTTAGGTGCAATTGGCCAACAACGTCAAAGAGCATTCTCCATAAACTTTATGATGTATCATATTATTGTATCTAAGAATGGTACAAAGGAAGTTTGTAAGAAGAACATAGATTTTTAACGCCATCTTGTTTGCTGAAATACCATGATGCCAGTCTCGCTTGGTTTTCTACCGGAGTTTCATTTCCATGAGAGAATATGTAGATTCTCCATTTAGGACAATAATGTTTGAGCAGGTTTGATACACTAATGTTTTATAAGATGTTGTACCTATCCGATGTTCCAACTTTTCTCCTACTAAAGTGACAGTATGATTGTTGGTTCTTTACTGGAATTTGCTTTCTCTAGATATTTGGCCTTTCCCATTAATTATCGTCACGCAATTTAACAAACTTAAAGTTTGCTTTGTTAGCCAAATGGGTTCCCAGCGGAATAGTGATTGTGTAATTCGTAAATATTATGGTAACATTGCCAACTTTTCACTGTAGTAATGGTGATACTTATAATATCTAAAGTCTAAACTTTTTCTTGTCGTACTTTACTGTAGATGGTGCTGTCATGCCGTCATGGTTTGACATTCATGAAATACCAGTGACAGCTGTAAGTTCTTCTCTTTCACACCTTTCATTCCTCGTATATCCTTTTACTTTTTCTTTTCTCAAAGTTTCCTTGTAATCATCCCCAACTGTGTTATCTGCATGGATGATACTGAGAAATCAAAGATAGAACTTTATTATACTTCAAACTTATTCCTCTTGACGTGTAGACAATTAGCAATAGTGTCTCATCTGGGAAACAAGCATGTTATTGAATACTATGATATTTGTGAGGAATAGTCATACTTTACCTCCATCAAAATTCTTATATTTATGTTGCCTGAGAAATGGCTTCAGAAACAAAGAGATGGTTGTACTTACGCTTATTGATATTGCTTCCATATAATTTAATGTTTAATACCATGTACCAGAGTTCGCCAAACGATGAGAGTGGTCTGCTCAAAGCGGTTAAGAATGTTCATGCAATGATCGATAAAGAGATCGATGCTGGCACTAATCCTAATAATGTTTTCATATGTGGATTTAGTCAAGGAGGTCTCTCTCTCTCTCTCTCTCTCTCTCGGGCAACTTTTTGTATTGCTATTAAATACACTGAGCTTTCAAATTATACTTGATTGTGTAGGTGCCTTAACATTAGCAAGTGTTCTTCTGTACCCAAAAACTCTAGGAGGAGGTGCCGTGTTTAGCGGATGGGTCCCCTTTAATTCTTCTATATTAGAGAAACAAACTCCTGAAGCTAAAAAGGTAATTGTCTGATACTAACTTCTACTCATAATTTTCTGAAGTTTAGTTTTGAAGTAACATATGTTAATCTTGTCCTAAAGTTGGTTGCTTTCTTATGTGGAGGGAGTGTTAAGAGTGTGCAAAGGGCATGGGTTTCATAGGACTTTCTTAATATGATCCCTGATCTGCTAACTGTTTCACTACTTAGGATGTGTATATGAACACTACGATACAGCACAACTGAACGGACATAGCACTTGTTCCTCATTTCTGTTTTGTGTGAAAGTAAATTACTGTGACGTCATGACAGTGCTAATGTTAATGAATTACCTAGTCGCTCGAAGAGATTTCTGGAGAAGCAGTGTTATTATAAAAGCTTGGTACTACCTACATATATAAAACAGTGCCTCCTTCTCCCTGTATGGAGATGCCCGTCAAATAATATTTGGCTATTTGCGATTTGAATAATGATGTTGATGATTGAAAGATATGTTATCTCAAGAAACCTTTTTTCTTTTTAAATAATCGAGAAATTCTCGAGGGCCTGTTGGTGCACCATTCGAAACTCGGTGGATAATTTGGTTTGCCCCTCGACAATTCTCCACTTAATTACCAGGGGGTTCAAACTCATGACATGCACCTAACCTACACATCACAACTGCATTCTTACCATTTGATGTGTGTTTCTTGATTAGTTTCCATGTTTTTATAGCATCTAACACCAAAACGCTTTGAACAGACCCCTATTTTGTGGTCTCATGGTATCGCTGATAGGACTGTACTGTTTGAAGCTGGACAAGCAGGGCCACCTTTTCTGGAGCGAGCTGGTATGACTTGCGAATTCAAGGTAATTACTCATGTTTCTTGATCGTTTTGTTTATCTTTCACGAATGTATCGCCAATAAACCATTGTCTACCATATTCGTTAGGCTTACCCTGGTCTTGCTCATTCGATAAACAATGAAGAGTTGAAGAACTTGGAATCGTGGATCAAGACTCGTCTTCAAAGCAATTCTTAACGGTCCACAGGGTATTCGATTTCATTTCATACGATCAATCTCTTGAGTTCAAGAACTGCTGCTCATTTGCTGCTTACTTGTTTGTGTAATGAGCAGCTTGTGTTATATCACAAAAGTTGTAGTTGAGTTGGTGCAAAACGCCTTCTCATTCACTTATTAATTCTTCTACTGTATTTCTCGACTCATTTTACAGTTATAGTTATGAAATATGGGACAAGTAGTTGAACTGTTAAATTGAAAGAAAAATGTTGGATTATAGTTTCGGTTTCGGAATTATTACAGAGAGTTCTTCCATTTAAGAGCTTGAGAATTATAATGAGTTGGTAAATACAAATATAAAAAAAATTGAGAAATGTATATTATTAGCCGTTCCAAAAAATAACAGTCAATAAAAAAAAAATATTTTTTATTTGTATGTAGGTGTATTATATATATATTTTATACACGTTTTGGCTAGCGAACGTAATTAGTGTCATGGGCGGCTTTCCAACCATGCCCCATGACCCCTTGGACGCGCCCCGTGGCGTCCTGGCCAGCCTCCCAACGCCCGTCGTTACGGTCGGCCCCGTGGTCTCGGCAGCTCCAAGTGACAAGCGCGCATGTGCCTCTGTCGCCCCACCGATAGCCATCGCCAGCGCCCAGCCACAGGCAAAAGCCAACAGCGCCGCGCGCGCAGACCCTGATGCTAAAGATAAAGTTGCTGCCAACGGACTTGTTGCTGCTTTGTAGAAGACTAAGTCCTTTTCATTGTAAATATAGAGTAGTTTTGCTGCATTTTCTTTAAGTGTGATTTTCCAGCGTTCATAGGTCTAGTCATGTAACTTTGGTTTATTTTTTTTAAGCATTATTAAGGGGGACCAAGCAATCAAAACTTTCAAGCAAGCAAACAATTCTCTGTACTGGTGTCTCTCCCCCCGACACCGTCTTATTTTCTGTAATAGCTTTCATTCAATGCAATCAAGCTTTCTTTCATTCTCAATTCTCTTTTCTGCTCTCTTTCAATTGCTCATGACATTGGTTTTCCCGTACGGCACTGACAATCTAGTCTAGCGTACGGAGGGGACCTCAGTTGGCGGACAGCAACCGTACTGACATCGGTTGCCTAGCCTTACATCGCCCTTCCAAGGAACTTCAGGAAGGCGCCGCGTAACAGTTGGTATCAGAGCCTAGGCTCGACATCGGACGTGGGATTACATTGCAATTGCCACCATTTCTGACCATGGTGAATTATGGGGATCGCATTGCGACCCTTGAGGGAACGGTTGACGCATTACGGCCCATCGTGGAAATGGTGCCCGATCTAAAGACCAGTCTAGTGCAAAGGTTGGACGACCTGGACCGCAGACTCATCCAGGCCGAAGTTGACATAGAAAACATCAGTCGCGACTCTGAAGGAGACCGGCAAACAGCAGCCACAGAGGCAGCTGAAATTTTTGGTAAATTTGAGGTCCTCCAGCAGGAGCGTGCCGAGGATTTAGCCAACAGGGAACAAGAGGCAGACAGGGTGACTGCCATGCAACAAACCATAGACAACTTGACTGGCCAGCTCAATGTTGTCAATGCTGCTTTACAAGGCCTACTTCGAGGAGGCGGAAACCAATTTGGGGGTGGTGTGAACCTCGCCCCCATGGCACAAAAGCTGAAAATTCCTGAGCCAAAGCCATACAGTGAAGCTCAGAATGCCAAAGAAGTGAAAAATTTCATTTTCGACATCGAGCAATACTTCGATGCCGTGGGAAGCCTAGAAGAAGCTAAGAAGGTAGCAATTGCTGCCACGTATCTTCAGGGTGATGCCAAACTCTGGTGGCGGGTGAAGTACGAAACCATCAAGGCTGGTGAAGATGCCCTCGAGACATGGGCGGAACTGAAGGCAGCCATACGCCTACAGTTCTTCCCCGAAAATGTTGAGTACAATGCCAGGAGAAAGTTGCGGGAGCTCCGCCAGACCAAATCAGTGCGAGATTACGTGCGGGAATTCTCCGCGCTCATGCTGAACATCCGTGACATGGGGGACAAAGACAAACTCTTCACCTTCCTGGAAGGGTTGAAACCTTATGCCCGGATGGAGTTGCAGAGACAAAGGGTAGACACGTTGCCTAAGGCAATCCAAGCAGCAGAGTGCCTTGGGGATTACCAAGTGGAAGCCCGGAAGGATAAGCCTCAACAGCCTGTCCGAGGAGGATACAAAGGGGGCCAACCAAACACTGGTGGCCCTAGCAGAAGTGGAGGAGACCGGAGTGCACCCAAATCCAAGGCTCCCTCTTCCAGCAGTACTAGTGCTGCATCTAACAACAATGATCGGGGGAGGAAGCCCCCTCAGGATGTCGTCATTGCGGCAGACCACATTGGAATAATGAATGTCCACATGCACAGATGAACGCCCATCAAGCTTTTGAGGATGGGACGGATGACGATGCCGATGATGCGGACCAGACCGAGCCAGTAGGTGCATTCAGTGCAATTGTTGGCTCCATTTCTGAGCCCTTAGCGGGAACCAGTGCCGGTATCCGCAAGAAGAAGGACCCCTGTCCAATTGCCAGAAAGGAAATAAGAAGGCGAATTTAAGGACTCCTCCTCATCAAGAGAGGACCCTAATGTTCGTTGACATGAAGGTAAATGGCAAGCCCATTCGGGCAATGATAGACACGGATGCCACCCACAACTACTTAGCCTCGACTCAGGTGGAGCGTCTTGGACTAGTTGTAGGAAAGGGCAAAGGTCGTGTGAAGGCTATAAACTCACCACCTCAACCAGTGGGTGGAATAGCCAAAGAAGTACCAGTGAAGCTTGGCCCTTATGAAGGAAAGTTCAACCTGCGCGTAGTGATCATAGATGACTTTGAGTTAATAGTGGGGTTGGAATTCCTGAGACAGACCAATACCATGCCCGCACCGTATGCAGACATGCTACTGATGATGGGGGCAAATGGGGCCAAGCCCTGCATTATTCCGTGCATTCCCATGAAGATGGCAGCCGAGAACATCTCGGCCTTGCAGTTGAAGAAGGGGGTAAAAAGACATGAACCCACGTTCCTGGCTACCCTCTGCATGGAAGATATAGAACGCTCCTCGGGTCCCATTCCTGCACCCGTGAAGGAGTTACTTCTGGAATTTGAAGAAATCATGCCACAAGACATGCCAAAGCGTCTTCCGCCTAGGCGAACTGTGGACCATGAGATTGAGTTGGTGCCGGGTGCGAAGCCACCTGCCCGGGCGCCATACAGAATGTCACAACCCGAACTCACCGAGCTTCGGAGACAATTGACGGAAATGCTAGACACAGGGATCATTGCGCCCTCCAAGTCCCCATACGGGTCCCTTGTGCTATTCCAAAAGAAACATGATGGTAGCTTACGACTCTGCGTGGATTACCGGGCTCTAAACAAAATCACCGTGAAAAACAAGTACCCTATTCCGCTAATGGCAGACTTGTTTGATAGACTGGGTGGTGCGACGGTATTCACCAAAATAGACCTGAGGACAGGTTATTGGCAAGTTCGGATTGCAGATGGTGATGAGCACAAGACGACCTGTGTGACAAGATATGGGTCGTACGACTTCCTGGTTATGCCCTTTGGCTTGACTAACGCGCCAGCCACATTTTGTACCTTGATGAACCAAGTCTTCCGAGAATACATTGATGAATTCGTCGTGGTTTATTTGGATGACATTGTGGTATATAGCCAGACACTAGAAGAACACCTGGAACATTTGCGGAAGGTCCTAGCCCGATTGCGGGAGCACGAATTATATGCGAAGCTATCCAAGTGCTCCTTTGCTCAGAAACAAATTGACTTCCTCGGACATGTCATCGAGGAAGGGAGGATCAAGATGGACCAGCAGAAGATTCAGGCCATTACAGAATGGACGCCTCCTAAGGATATACATGCCTTGAGGTCATTCCTTGGCCTATGCAACTTCTATCGGCGGTTTATGAAAAGTTACTCCCTCATTGCAGTGCCGCTGACAGAACTTCTCAAGAAGGCCACCCCGTGGGATTGGGGCCCCAAGCGGGCAGAGGCCTTCGACGCATTGAAGATGGCTATGTCTAGTAGCCCAGTCTTGGCCCTCCCTGACTTGGCCAAGCCATTCGAAGTGCAAACGGATGCCTCCGACTATGCACTTGGTGGAGTATTGCTACAAGAAGGGCATCCCGTAGCGTACGAGAGCCGGAAACTGAAGGATGCAGAGCGGCGCTATGCCGCCCATGAGAAAGAATTATTGGCTGTCGTTCATTGCTTACGCCTTTGGAGGCATTATCTACTGGGAACCCCATTCGTGGTCAAGACAGACAATACAGCCGTTAGCCATTTCATGACCCAGCCAAAGCTGAATGGACGACAGGCTAGGTGGCAGGAACTCCTAGCGGAATTTCACTTCAACCTGGAGTACCGAAGTGGAAAGACCAATCATGTTGCTGATGCACTCAGTCGGAGAGCTGATCTAGCATCGATGTGTGTACTCGCCGCCCTAAAGGGAAGCAAAGTAACCACCACCATAAAAGACCAGATACAGGATCTACTCATCAAGGATCCTACTGCACAGTATTTGGTTGATCTGGTGGGACAGGGTAAGACTCGCCAGTTCTACACCGAAGATGGGTTCCTGAAGGTGAAAGGGAACCGACTTTATGTTCCTAAAGGAGGAGATCTGCGACGGACTCTTCTTGCAGAATGCCACGATACTTTGTGGGCCGGTCATCCCGGCGAGGAACGCACCATGGCATTACTTCGCCGTGCATATTATTGGCCTCAAATGGTCGATGACGTCGCTCAGTATGTGAAGACTTGTCTAGTATGCCAGAAAGATAAGTCAGACCGCTTGACGCAGGCAGGGCTCTTGGAACCACTAGCTGTACCAAAAAGACCTTGGGAAAGTGTTTCCCTGGACTTCATCACCGGATTGCCCAAGGTCGGAGATCTCACAACTATCTTGGTTGTGGTGGATCGGTTTTCCAAGTATGCTACCTTTATAGCAGCCCCACAATATATATCAGCAGAAGATACATCTCGACTATTCTTCTCTCATGTCGTCAAATATTGGGGCTTACCTAAAGACATTGTTAGTGATCGCGACTCACGCTTCACTAGCAATTTTTGGACCCAACTCTTTAAGTGCCTCAGGTCAAAATTGAGTCATAGCTCAAGTTTTCATCCGCAATCTGATGGCCAGACGGAGCGATTCAATGGCATACTAGAGGAATATCTCCGGCACTTTGTGACCGGATCGCAGAAGAATTGGGTGAAGCTTCTGGATGCTGCTCAACTGTGTTTCAATTCACAAAAGAGCTCAAGTACCAACAAAAGCGCTTTTGAAATTGTTACCGGACAGCAACCGCTACTCCCACACACAGTGAACGCACCAAACATGTCAAAATCTCCTCGGGCTGCTAGCTTCTCAAAAGAATGGAAGCAAAATTTGGAGATAGTGCGGAGCTATCTTGTCAAAGCCCAAAAGCGGATGAAGAGGCATGCTGATCAGAATCGCCGCTTTGTGGAATACCAAGTGGAAGACAAAGTGATGGTCAAAATCCCAAAGCGGTACTTGTTTGCAGGGGTCCATGACCCTCGCCTATTGCAAAAATATATTGGACCCTTGTCCATTGAAAGGCGCATTGGGAAAGTTGCATACCGGGTGGATACCCCAGCTTGGTGGAAAATCCATCCTGTTTTCCATGTCAGTCTCCTGAAACCTTTTCGGGAAGATATGGAGGATCCTTCACGAAGCCAACTCACAATACCAAGTATTCGAGGCCCCAATTTAACCGGAAAAAGGCGTGTTGAAGCTATTCTTGATGATCGAGTGATTCACGCCTCAAGAAAAGATCACCAGGAATTCTTGGTAAAATGGCAGGGATGTGATGCAGAGGAGAATACTTGGGAGAGGGGAACAAACCTCAAAGCCTACAAGAGCCTGATTGATGATTACCTTGCAAGGAAGGCGCCGAGGACGTCGCCAACTCAGGTGGGGGAGAATGTCATGGGCGGCTTTCCAACCATGCCCCATGACCCCTTGGACGCGCCCCGTGGCGTCCTGGCCAGCCTCCCAACGCCCGTCGCCACGGTCGGCCCCGTGGTCTCGGCAGCTCCAAGTGACAAGCGCGCATGTGCCTCTGTCGCCCCACCGATAGCCATCGCCAGCGCCCAGCCACAGGCAAAAGCCAACAGCGCCGCGCGCGCAGACCCTGATGCTAAAGACAAAGTTGCTGCCAACGGACTTGTTGCTGCTTTGTAGAAGACTAAGTCCTTTTCATTGTAAATATAGAGTAGTTTTGCTGCATTTTCTTTAAGTGTGATTTTCCAGCGTTCATAGGTCTAGTCATGTAACTTTGGTTTATTTTTTTTAAGCATTATTAAGGGGGACCAAGCAATCAAAACTTTCAAGCAAGCAAACAATTCTTTGTACTGGTGTCTCTCCCCCCGACACCGTCTTGTTTTCTGTAATAGCTTTCATTCAATGCAATCAAGCTTTCTTTCATTCTCAATTCTCTTTTCTGCTCTCTTTCAATTGCTCATGACATTGGTTTTCCCGTACGGCACTGACAATCTAGTCTAGCGTACGGAGGGGACCTCAGTTGGCGGACAGCAACCGTACTGACATCGGTTGCCTAGCCTTACGTCGCCCTTCCAAGGAACTTCAGGAAGGCGCCGCGTAACATTAGTTTCGCCCAAAAAGATTTCGCTCTTGATTTAAAAATAACTCTTCTTCAAAATCTACATCCTATGTGGTACAAGGGATTCCCAGCATCTCGTAGAAAAAGAGTATGTAATGGAGAATTTGAAGAATGAGTTGGTGAATACAATCGATTGTAGAGGAAATCTGTGTCAAACTATAGTTTGAAAAATGATGCTATATTTACCATAATTACTAATTATGACCTATGATTGTATGAGAAGAAATCGTGGCTTAGGCACCGAATATGAAAAATTGAAAATCATTACTTCACGTTCATATGATCCACTTAGGCCCATTAACTTTTAAAAGGAACGATCCAAGCCCATTACTTTATCAGCCCAAGGGGATCTTTACACAAATAGTTGGTTGGATTCGCTGTTTATTTTTTCTAACCGGTATATATAAATTATACACTAATTATATTATATATATATGAATTATACGTATATTATACATTTGTCAGCTATTTTTTGTTTAAATGATTGGATTTGTGGCTATATAAGTTAACTCTCCCTTCCTAAAATGGCAAAGATCATTTGACTGATTAGAAAGTGAAGAGAGGAAAATAATGCAAAAAATAATGCGATTCTTATTTTGTCTACTAAATTGGGAACAGGCTCCTGTTTTCTGCTTTTTTCCTCACTATAATGACTTTCCAATAGTTAATAACCATGTATTGATAAATTAGTATACTATTTAGTAAATTTAATTATTTTAGATGTTTATTTGTTTTTTTTTACATAGTTGGCATAAAGTATGAAATTTAACTATCGTTTTGCCATAGATTCTTAAATTTGTTTTAAATAATAATAAAAAATACACAACAATACCAAACAAACAAACTTGATAAACCTGTATATGCAGAACCTTCATCGATGCTATTTATTATCATTATCACAAACCATTTGGCATAAAATTATTATTTTTATAATGAACTATATAATACACTATCCTAAAATCATTGGCTGATATTTTAATATCAATTGCTAATAACACAATTACTAGCAACTATAATTCGTCAAATTGCAATAATATTACAAGATCCATCAGTCCAAAAGAAAATGAAAGTTAGCTGGTGGATTAGTTGGGTATGGTGGGTTTTTTTTATTTATAAAATATAAAAGTTTGGGGTAATTTTTAAAATTATTAAAAAATCCAACAATAATATTTTGGGCCAAAAACGTTTCTATAGCTAGTTTTGAGATTTGAAAATTCTGTTTTCAAGATATGCCAAAATATTGAATAAAATCTATAAACAAATATATTTTATCAAAAAAAAAATTGAAAGAAACTTGACAAAATCCATAGCCAAATGGGGCTTAAACTCATGATCTATAAGTCTTGATTTCATAATTAAATGGATTGTCCCTTTAACAAACAATGATATAAATTGATCAAGGATAAATAAAGCAAAACAGCAAGACATGTCAAATCAAAACATAGAGAAACAAGTATCTTCCCCTAAGACAAAAATACACACCAAAAAAAGAAGAAGATACATTTCCACTTATGCGGAATTATAATACATGATTTGTTAAGTAATAACGAATAATGAATGAATTGTTATGTAATAATTAATAATAAAATTATTGTTATACATGAATTACTTATTTTTAAAAGGTATTTTATCTTTAAGTAGATTAATTTATATATTATTAATATATATATTCTTACTTCACTTTCTATTGCATATATATAATTTCTCGTATAACTTAATAGGATTATTACTAAATATCACCAACCGAATATTGCATTAGTTATGCAAAAACTATTTCTTTTTTTAAATATTGTATTATCTAATACTACAAGATTATATGCTAAAATTAATTGCTCCAATACCACAACCAAAATCCTAAAAGCTTTTTTTTTTCCTTTTCCTTTTTTGCCTAAAATTTACTCTCTCTTAGATTTGTTCTACTAACTTCATCTCTTCCTTGGAAAGTGAAGGGAAAAGAGGAAAAATTCTACAAAAAGAAGATTGATCATTAGATTCTGTAATAAGTAGGGTCCATCACATAGCCCCCACTATTAACCAATCAAAATTCAACAAAAACTATCAAAATTCTTTGAAATTGATGCCCTAAACTCTGTAAAATACACTGTCCCACAGATGAACCATTCCCCAATGCCTTTTCCCTTTATTTTTACTAAGTCACATAAAATTATGTAATCAATTTCTATGCTCTTTTTCTCTTACCATAAACTCTTCAAAGTCCCCACAAACCCTCATTCTCTTTACTTCAATTCAATCTTCCTTACACCCACCCACCCTATTCAACTACCCCACCCTCTCAAAACTCTCAAAAAAATCTCCATTTTTTCATTAATTATGAAGAAACTTTATAGAAAAGGCACAGTTCATCCAACTCCTCCTTTGGTTTCTGACCATCTTTCTTTTTTACCAGCTGCTATTTTAACTCTTGCTGCTGCTTTATCTCAAGAAGATAAAGAAGTCTTAGCTTATCTCATTTCTTGTTCTCCCGGCTCCGGCAACTTCCCCGGCGACGTTTCCACCAATCGGAGAAACATCCACAAGCTAAAAACACCCAACTCAGCTTCTGAAACCGCAGTTTCTGGTGCAAAAAGTTGTAGCTCCGCCGTGAGCGGCGGAGGAAGAGCTGAACGTGTACTTTCCGGCGAGTTTTCTGGAAATCGGAGAAACACCCACAAGTTGAAAACACCCAACTCAGCTACCGAAACATCCGGTGGTGGAACAAAAGGTGGCGCTGCCATGAGCGGCGGCGTTAGCGGTGGTGCTGACCATCCAGCTTCTTTTAACTGCGACTGTTTTAGCTGTTACATGAGTTATTGGGCGAAATGGGATTTATCACCTAACCGTCAACTTATTCATGAGATTCTTGATGCTTATGAAGAAGGTTTACAAAGCAAAAAAGAAAAGAGCAAAAAAGAAAGGAGAAATAAAAACAAAGGCTACAGCTCTAATAGTAGTGGTTCTGTTGAGCTAAAAAAGACATCATCTGAGTCAAATTTGAACATAAACGGGTCTGTTCCGGACGGGTCAGGGGAATCTGACCCGGTGGAGGAAACTTCCGGCAACCATGGCGGCGGCGATGAAGATGAAAGTGGTGGAGAAGAGGGAGGTGAAAAAGGTTCTGTTAGAAAGTTTGTGAGTTTTATTGGTGAAAAGATTTGGAGTGTTTGGACCTGAAAAAATATTTTTTGAAGGTAATTTTCAAGAAATATTTAGGTTGGTTTTTTGCCATCTCCACTTCTACTTAATCTCATATTAGTTCTTTTTTTAATTTTAAATTTTTCTTGTGGTTCCTCTTTTGGGGTCTGTAAAATACCCTTTTACTTCACAATGTAAAATATGGTAGTGTTTTGAATGATCACTTCATTGGTTTTTTCTTATTTCCACATTTTGTATAAATCTTTTGTTCTCTCCCTTGTGGTTAAAAGTTGCTTATGGAGTAGTTTGATTAAAAGAATAAAATTTTTGAAGTTAATTCCAAGAAATATATATATTTTTTGCCATCTTCATTTCCACTTTATAGTTTTTGATTCTTTTTGGGTGAATATGAGTAGTTTTCATTTCACATTTTGTAGAAAATGTTTGATTACTCTATTTGTTAAAAGTTGCTTATGGGAGTAATATATCTATATAAATTTATACTAGTATTTCTTTTCTTGGATTTTATTGATTGTAAAGTTGCAAGATAGTGTTACTCAGAAATTTTTGTAATTAATTATAGTTTTCTAAAAGATGTTAGATTGGAATTTTATTTGTTTAATGGCCGAAAGTGGGGGGCTAGGGAATTTTAGGTCATATATGGACGGTTTGAAGTCTGTACTTTGAACAAGTGACAAAAAAAATCGGCCATTCTTGAAATTTCTTGGATATAGAGAAAGGTGAACTTTTTTCTAGGCCATAGAAATTAACAGTGGTCTAAAAATAATTTTCTGCAACTATAGGTGTCGATTTTTGAATATTCAAAACTATTGCCCTTTTATTTTCTTACTTTTGAGTAGTACGAATTTTTTTTTAATCTCATTTGGCTCGAGGAAACACAGGTCGACACTTTTCAAAATTTTGTCATATTGCCAGGAATGACTTAGACACTCATGTACTGGTCTTTTTGTGTGTGCTTGTTCTTTTCTTATTGGAAAAGACAAGGCGGACTCGGAATTTAATACATTTTTGCATTTAATAAAATTTATTTTATATATGAAGTGTAATTAGTAATATATCATTATTTTTTAAACTGTATATATATAACACACGAAATTTTTGTCGAATTTTTGTCTGTCTGTGATTCCTCTCTTTACAACGTAGGTCCGCCTCTTGAAAAAGGTTTGAATAGGTTGGCTCATTGTTTGAAATTGTTCAATTTTATCTTTTGTATCATATGCTTATGATGTTCAAGCCATTTTGTATGTATCTAAATTAATTTTACTGAATATTTACTAGGATGCGACCTTTTATTACTATTAGTATCGCCTAACTTTGTTTATTAATTTTTGGACTGGTTAGAAAAAAATACTTACTTTCTCCGTTTCAATTTACTCCTAATTTATTCAATAGCGGATATTGAAAAGCAAATTCGATCATTTATTCTTTTTGTTTATATGTTTAATAGAAATATTTAGCTATGAACTTGATTATAATAGTGTACATTATAGTACCAAATACTAATGTGGGTTTGGTGATACTAACACTACCAACTCTATTGAATTTCTTGATTCAATAGTACGTTTGATGTGATCAATGTAAAATATTCAATAATCCAAATTGGAGAACTTTCAATTTCGTGATGTGATATAATTATCTACCACGAGTACGATTATCTACTAATACTATTTTAGTCCAAAAAATTTATTTAATTTAGAGATGATCATATACATTTTGGCATTTTCTAGTTTAATACTTAATTAGGGACACTTGGAAAAAGAAAATGCACGTGAGGTAAGCTTGGAGGATAATATTCATCTCCATTTTTAATTCTAGCATAAGTTTGTTTTATGCTTATGGATGAAATGTGTTCGATATGAAATTTCAGGTTCAAATTTTAGCAGAGACAAAAATACGTAGAAATTTTTTTCATATCTATCTAAATTTTAGTGGATAGAGTTATTCGATATTTAATTGAAATAAGGTTATCAGGAATAATGAATCTTAGGATTAAACAAATAGAATCAATTTAAGAAATCTGAAAGAACGATTCTTTACTGTAGAAGAATATAACACTTTTATTACAATGTAAGCCTGAGAAAACTTGTTTTACAGAAATGGTAACCAAGCCCTTTTATAGTGGAGGGATTTGGCTCTAAGCATAATAAAATAAACATTCAGTACGAGACCCATGATAAGTCAGTTTTTCTATAATTTCTGCCAAGATTCTCTCTAGTGGGATTGCAACGGCTTTTGTCTGCGAGCTCGATCTTGCTTAGAGCCCTCAATTTTGATTTGAGCTTGATTTCGGCTCGAACTCGTGATCTTGGTTCGAGCCCGATCCTGGCTCGAGCCCTCGAATTGATTCGAGGTTAATGTTGGTTGGTCTCTGGATTATCAGTATGATAGATCTACTCTGCATCATGGTTCGATTTCGATTCGAGCTTGATGATGATATCGAACTCGACACGGATTGGCTTCTCCGGGTTCGAGGTTAGTTTGTTCAACCTTCGGGGTCTTACTTCGATAGATCAACGTTCGAACTCGATCGGACGTGCTAAGGCCGAAATCTATTTCGACCGTATACAGATAGTCCCCTCGTTTCTCAGAAAGAATGTGGCGAGAAACGATATGATTTTTTAACAGTTCGATCGGATTATAACCTGTCGTTTCCATCGGGTTCGACCATGACGCATCTGGTAGCTGTCCCGTCGGTTTAGTCTTTCAAGGCATTTAATGTATGTCAGGCGGTGGTCGGCCACTGCTGATACTGAACCGCCATCGCTTGAACCTATAAATAACCCTTTCTTTTATCTTTTACCACTTTTACATCTTTTATCTTCCAAATTTCCCAAGTTCTTCTTCGTACTCTCCAACTTACTAGTAAATCTGTGATTTCTTTCTGCAAAAGCCCCTCTTCAATTCTACCAAATCTTTGTCACTTTCTTCTATTCCTCACCTTTGAATTCGAAAATGGCGAAAACATCGCAAACCATTCCTCAGAAAGAGAAGGCTTCATCTTCACAGTGTGCCGCCGATGAGACACCAGCAGAACTATGGCCTGAGGAGTGTGTTCTCGGGGCGTGTGTCCTTACTGCAGATTTTAAGGTCGATAAAGCTTCATCGATCCCTGGCCGGTGTGAGCCAGTATCGAGGTATATGTGTTCGATAACCGAAAAACACCTCGAACAGCTAAAGAAGGATTGCAATTGGGGTGAAAAAGAAATAATAATTCCTACCCTTGACGAAGATATCACTTCTTATGTAAAACGGTTTTTGAATGTGTATACTTACCCTTTCACTTTAGGTCCCCTCGATTTCGTTATTATTGACTTATGTCGATAATACCAGGTAACCCTAGGCCAGGTCCATCCTTCTTTGTGGCGGATCGTTATCCTGATCCGATATTTTGTGAGCAAAATCGAGGGAATGCCGTTCACCCTCGACCATCTTATCCCATTGTACCGTCCTTGACTTTTTCGAGGAAGGTTAATAAAACTTCAGCGTCGGGCTACCAAGGCTCTATTCTCGAGTATTGATGAGGACATGGACCGGGGTTGGATGGGCAGGTTCGTTCGAGTAAGGACTTCGGACCTGATTCCGACTGAAAAGATGCCCTTTCCCGAGGAGTGGAATATGAAACATAAGTGTAATCTTGCTGTTACTTCTACTTTGTTCTTTCATTTATTCTCTCATCGACACTCCTCTTTTTGTGATGTAGCGGTTCCCTGGATGCTCGGAGCAGTTTCCGATCTCAAGAATTGGGTACGAGCCCTTGTTTCGACCTCCACATACGCCGAGCGCTCATGGCGTGATTTATCAAAGGGTCGGTGGGAGGCCAAAAATCACGGTAAGCTCATTTCTCGGACTCTTTGATGATCCGAACGAGGTGGTTTTCAAAATATTTTATTAAGGTTTTCCATATGCAGGTTTGGTTAAAGACGCGGTTTAGAGGCCCTTGTCCAATGAAGAGGAAATTTCGGCCTCTGTCCCAAAGCCGACGAAGGAAAATAAAAAGGAAAAGAGCCTCGGTTCCTGAAGATCCAAAACCGAAGAAGAGGATGGCTCGTAAGCCGAACAAGATTGTCATTCCTTTGACCGTGGAATCCGTTCTGCGTCTAAGGGATGAAGATAAAGAAGAAGAAGAGAACGATGAGTCTGCGCTGGCGGTCCGAATGAAGAGAACCACCGATGCTTCATCGCCGGCTGGATCGATGATGCTCCATGAGGCTACGCCTCGAACTGAAGATATACCGGAGAAAAATTCGGGTAGAGTCCCCATACTATCAGATATCGAAGATGCATCTCATCGGAGTCGACCGACAGGGGATATGAGCGAAGAGGCCCTCGAACCCCTTCGAACCGAGGAGAATGCTCCAGGCGATTCATTTGGGGCAGCAGCAGTCGAGGATTCGCCTACCTTTCTCGCTTTTTCCGCAGGGGTGATTCGGGAAGCTCAAGCTCTAGGAGCCCTCGATCTAGACAGGCCTCACGATGAAGAAGATCCCTTTCGTGACTTGTTTACCGGCATTGAGGATGTTGCCGGTGCTGGTGATGAATCGGATCTTTTTCACGGATTGCGGCAGGCTTTGAATCAGGTGAGCTTTTAAAATTATTTTGTCGGTACTATCTTTATGTTCATTTTTCGTTAACTTCGCTTCTTGTTTCTTTGTAGGCAGCGACAGTTCATCGAGAACAATGTTCTCGATCCCAGAATGAGCTGCATCGATACGAGGCCGACCTACACCGGGCTACTTACGAGAGGAACTCCCTTAGACTTTCCTTAGGGTAGAGAGAAGAGGAAATAAAAGACCTCCGAGCTGAGCTAGCCAAGGCTTATCGAGATCAGACCGATTTGTCTGAGCAGGTAATTATGCTTTTGAAAGCCTATGGCTTGATACCGGAACAATAGCTAACATTTCGGTCTCACAGCTGCAGCAAAAAATCGAGATGATCGGGAAGCTTTGTGATGAGGTCGACGTCATAAGAACGGAGTCTTTGCGGTGAAAAGAAGGTATGGACCACTTTGCTGCAGAAAAAGAGACTGCTCGAGCCCAGTTATCATTGTCCGAAACCCAACTTCAGAAAATGAAGGAAAAACGCCTGGTTCAAGCAAGAAGAATTGAGGAGCTTGAAGCTCGGTTGGCCTCTGTACTTGCCAAGGCCGAATCCGATGCCGAAAAGGCAAAGGCCGATGCGGATGCGCTCGTGGCCGTCTATCGGGCCGATGCTGAAGCTCCCCAAGTCCAGGCAAGAGAGGCAGCCGAGTCCGCCGATATTCGAGCACATTGGGTCGCCGAACTTGCTAAGTGCCGATCCAGAAGGGAAACTCTCGAGGAGATCCATGCTCGTGGTTTCGATCTCGGTGAAGAGATAAAAAGGGTCAAAGAACTCGAAGCCGATACTGAAGCTCTGGTTCTGATGGCGATGACGATGACGATAGGAGCAAGAGCGGATCCGAAAACGAGGGGGGGCCTGATAAAGAAAAGACCGCTCCTGATCCGATGGAGAAGAGACTGCCCCCGTAGATAACCAAGAAACTTAGCCCTTAGTTTTCATTTTGGTTTTTTGTGTAGGGTCCTGTTCGGACATTTAAACATTCTTGTATATATATAAAGATCTTTTATTTTCCTAACTTCCCTCTATTTTATTCTCTGCCTCGTGAAGATTTTGTTTCACTCATGCCTTATGAAGATTTTCATAAGGCTTTAGGCAATTTGATCGTATTTGGACCTTGTAGCCTTTATAACCGAGTGAGTGCTTGCTCGAACTCGAAATAAGGTAGCCCGTAGGCTTAGTAGTCAAGTGAGTGATTGCTCAAACTTGAAGTAATATAGCTCGTAGGCTTATTAGTCGAGTGAGTGATTCGAACTCGAAGTAATATAGCCCGTAAGCTTAGTCGAATGAATGATCTGAACTCGAAGTAATGTAGCCCGTAGGCGTAATGGTCGAGTGAGCGTTTGCTCGAACTCGAAATAAAAGTAGCCCGTAGGCTTAGTCGAGTGAATGATCCGGACTTGAAGTAATGTAGCCCGTAGGCGTAATGGTCGAGTGAGCGTTTGTTCGAACTCGAAATAAAAGTAGCCCGTAGGCTTAGTCGAGTGAATGATTCGAACTCGAAGTAATGTAGCCCGTAGGTGTAATGGTCGAGTGAGCGTTTGCTCGAACTAAAAATAAAAGTAGCACGTAAGCTTAGTCGAGTGAATGATTCGAACTCGAAGTAATATAGCCCGTAGGCGTAAGGGTCAAGTGAGTGTTTGCTCGAACTCGAAATAAAAGTAGCCCGTAGGCTTAGTGGTCAAGTTAATCTTAATTATGATTGAATAATAAATCTCAAAATAGAAGAATTTTCCTTGGATATAAGATGTCGATAAAGAAGAGAACTTTCTTCGCACATTATTACACGCCCGGGCTCGGGCCAATCTATATGAGCATGGTTCGCTTCGACCATTTGGCTCTTACAAGTTTTCCTATTGGAACCCTGTTGTTGTGAAATAACTTTCTTGCGAGGCCTCGGATATTGTTGTAAATGCTGCACGATCAATGGTTGCCTCATTAAAAACCTTGCCGAAAAACCCATTTGGGATAAAATCGGTCTAAGGGAAAAAGAGTGCAACGCGTGCTTTCAAGTGAGAGATCCATTTTAGCCCTTGTTCGGACTTCTGCAGGGGTCAGTTTTGAGATATAAACGAATATGGAAAGGTTGTACCTTAGCAGTAGTATTGTTTTAGATGTGATACATTCCAGCTGCTTGATATCTGTTTGCCGTTTATAATGCTGAGCATGTACGATCCCTTTCCGATGTTCTCGAGCACCTGATATGGTCCTTCCCAATTCGGTCCTAGTTTCCCTTCGTTCGGAATTCGGGTATTGATAGTAATTTTTCTTAACACTAAGTCCCCCGGGCTTGAAATGGCGGAGCTTGGTTCTTCAATTATAATATCTTTCGATTCGCAGCTTTTGGGCGGCCAATTGGACGAGAGCAGCTTCTCGTCTTTCGTACGATAGTTCGAGGCTGGTATTCATAGCCTCGTTATTTGATTATTCCATCGCGAATCGAAATCTGGCACTGGGTTCACCAACTTCAACTGGTATCAATACTTCGGACCCATCTACTAAGGAGAATGGGGTCGCCCCCATACTGGATTTTGACGTTGTCCCATATGCCCAAAGGACTTCGGGCAGGATTTCTCTCCATTTCCCTTTAGCGTCGTTCAACCTCTTCTTTAAGTTTTGAATGACAGTTTTGTTTGTTGATTCGGCCTGCCCATTCCCACTGGGGTGGTATGGCGTCGATAGTATCCTCCTTATCTTGTGGTATTCGAGGAATCTTGTTACTTTGCTGCCAACAAATTATTTTCCATTGTCACATACTATTTCGGCGGGTATCCCGAATCAGCATATGATATGATCCCAAATAAAGTCTATAACTTCTTTCTCTCTTATTTTCTCGAACGCCTGCGCTTCAACCCATTTAGAAAAATAGTCAGTCATAAATAAAATAAATTTGGCTTTACCTGGGGTCGATGGCAGAGGGCCGGCGATATCCATTCCCCATTTCATGAATGGCCATGGGGATAGGACTGAGTGGAGTTGCTCTCCGGGTTGGTGGATCATCGGTGCGAACCTTTGGCATTTGTCACATTTACGAACAAATTCCTTCGCATCTTTTCCCATATCGATCCAATAATACCCTGCTCTAATTATTTTTCGAACTAATGTATCGGCTCTAGAGTGATTCCCGTAAGTACTCTCGTGTACTTCCTGTAGGATGTAATCGGTATCTCCCGGACCCAAGCATACTGCCAACGGTCCATCGAACGTTCTTCGGTATAGCGTTCCATCCGTAGGGTTCTGGAATCTTTAGGGTCCGATGGGAGTTTTCCACTCTTCAAGTATTCAATATACTTGTTTCTCCAATCCCAGGTTAAGCTTGTAGAATTTATTTCGGCGTGACCTTCTTCGATTACCGATCTCGAAAGTTGAACAACATTCCCCGAGCCCAAATCGACCGATGACCCCAAGTTCGCAAGCACATCGGCCTCATTATTCTGTTCCCGTAGTACATGCCGTAAAGTCCACTGTTTGAAATAGTGCAAAGTGACAAGCAGTTTATCTAAATACCTTTACATTCTACCTTCTCGAACTTCGAAGTTTTTGTTTACTTGACTCACTACCAGCAAGGAGTCGCAATTGGCTTCAATGACTTCTGCTCCCAAGTTTCTGGATAGCTCGAGACCTGCAATCATGGCTTCATACTCGGCCTCGTTGTTAGTCAACCTGATAGTTTTAATAGATTGCCTAATAGTGCTACCCGTGGGTGGTTTCAAAACTATGCCCAGCTCGGACACTTTTACGTTCAAAGCCCCGTCCGTAAAAAGGATCCATACCCCCGATGATGTACCTGATTTCAACAGTTCTTTTTCGACTTCGGGTACGAGGGTTAGTGTGAAATTGGCCATGAAATCTGCTAAAATTTGAGACTTGATGGCCGTGCGGGGTTGATATTCGATATCGTACCCACTGAGTTCGACGGCCCATTTGGCCAGTCGGCCTGATAACTCGGGTTTGTGTAAAATATTACGAAGCGGGTAAGTGGTTAACACACATATGGGATGACATTGAAAGTACGACCTTAACTTTCTTGAGGCTCTTATCAGTGCAAGTGCCAATTTTTCTAGGAGCGGATATCTAGTTTCCGCTTCTCCTAAGGTTCGACTCGTATAATAAACGGGGAATTGCGTACCTTGCTCTTCTCGAACTAGGACACCACTTACGGCGACTTACGATACTGCCAAGTACAAACAAAGTTTTTCGTCTGTTTTTGGAGTGTGAAGTAGTGGTGGGCTTGATAGATATCGCTTTAGTTCCTCTAATGCTTGTTGGCATTCCGGGGTCCAAGCAAAATCGTTCTTCTATTTGAGTAGAGAGAAAAATTTGTGACTTCGGTCAGATGATCTTGAGATGAACCGGATTAAGGCTGCAATCTGACCCGTTAGCCTTTGTACGACCTTCACGCTGTCCACAACGACGATGTCTTCGATGGCCTTGATTTTATCGGGGTTAATCTCTATTCCCCGATGTGACACCATGAAGTCGAGGAACTTGCCCGAACTGACCCCGAAAGCACATTTCTCGGGGTTGAGCTTCATGTTGTATTTCGTTAAAATCTCGAACGTTTTCTGCAAATGAGTCAAATGGTCATCTGCGCGCAGGGACTTAACTAGCATGTCATCAATATAAACTTCCATTGATTTTCCTATTTGTTCTTCGAACATTTTATTTACTAGGCGTTGGTAAGTAGCCCCTGCATTTTTTAGCCCGAAGGACATCACATTATAGCAATACATTCCATATTTGGTGACAAATGAAGTCTTTTTTTGGTCCTCCGGGTTTATCTGGATTTGATTATACCCGGAATAGGCATCGATAAAAGTGAGGATCTCGTGGTCGGCCGTGGCATCGATCATGCGATCGATATTGGGCAGTGGAAAGGAATCTTTGGGGCACGCTTTGTTCAAATCCTTATAGTCCACACACATTCTAAGTTTGTTCCCTTTTTTAGGGACTACAACTACGTTGGCTAGTCATTCGGGATATTTCACCTCCCGAATGGATCCTACTTTGAGAAGCTTGGTTACCTCGTCCTTTATGAATGCGTGCTTTTTCTCGGACTGGGGTCTTTTCTTTTGCTTCATCGGTCTGAACCTGGGGTCCAAACTTAGCCGATGCGTCGTTATGTCCGGCGGGATCTCTGTTATATCTAAATGGGACCAGGCAAAATAATCGATGTTATCGATAAGAAATTGGACGAGTTTCTTCCTGAGTTCGGGGCTCAACGACGTTCCCAAGTATACCTTTCGCTCGGGCCAGTGCTCGATTAATGTGACTTGCTCTAGCTCCTTGATTGTTGATTTGGTGGCGTCGGAGTCATCGGGAATCACGAAAGATCGAGGGACCCTTTGATCACCATCCTCTTCGATTTTCAGGTTGTCTGGCTGGGTTGAAGCCGATGTCTGTGATTGCCATTTGGTGTCCCGTTCTCCTTCCAGGCCCGATCCTTTTATCGGCGAAAATGAGGATATTGGTTTAGCTTCGTCGACGGAAAACATTTCCTTTGTGGCTGGTTGTTCTCCGTACACCGTTTTGACACCTCACGATGTCGGGAACTTGAGGGCTCGGTGCAGGGTCGAAGGCACAGCTCGCATGTTGTGGATCCATGGCCTTCCGAAAAGGGCGTTATATCTTATATCGCCTTCGATCACGTGAAACTTTATTTCCTGGATGGTTCCAGCCACGTTTATTGGTAGGATTATCTCACCTTTGGTGGTTTCGCATGCCATATTGAACCCGTTTAGGACCAGAGTTGCGGGTACGATCTGATCCTGTAGGCCGAGCTGCTCTACTACCTTCAATCGGATGATGTTAGCCGAGCTACCTGGATCGATTAACACACGCTTAATTTTAGTTTTATTCATGAGTACGGATATTACCAGTGCGTCGTTATGAGGTTGCATGACCCCCTCTGCATCTTCATCATCAAAGGACAAAGTCCCCATGGGTGCGTAATCTTGAGTCCGAGATTATTTTTCCCTCACCATTGATGTTTTAGTGCGTTTAAGCACTGGCCCCTGAGGGGTATCAATGTCGCCGATGATCCTGTGGATGACATGCTGCGGTTCTTCTTGCTCGTTTTGCTTGCTAAAATCCCTGCTTTTAAAATGGTTCTTCGCCCTATCACTCAGAAATTCCCGAAGGTGCCCTTTGTTAAATAAGCGAGCTATTTCTTCTCTTAATTGCTTGCAATCTTCCGTTTTGTGGCCATGGGTACCATGATATTCGCACGTTTGATTGGGATTTCTTCGGGCAGGATCGGTCTGCATGGGGTCGAGGCCATTTAGTGTCTTTGATGCGTCCGATGGCTCACACAAGAGCGGATGCACCAACGCTGAAGTTATATTCTGATAATCGAGGTGCTTCTATAGGATCGGCATATTTATCGAAGCTGCTCTTACTCATAAGCCCCCGAGAATTTTGTCCTCGATCAATCCTTTGATTGTTCCGAACTGCATTGCGTGCTGAACCGTTGTTCACCCGATCTGCGACGTACGGTCGATATCAGTCTCTGTTCGACCTTTGTTCTATGTCGATCTCCTTTTGGTTTTTAGTAACTGTCCTGTTCTGATGAACGGGTCCGTACGGAGCTCCCAACTGATCATCCTCGACCCTAATTTTCGATTGGTATCGGTTGTGTACATCTGCCCAAGTTATCGCTGGATACTCGATCAAATTTTGTTTCAGCCGATGTGATGCTGTCGAACTTAGCTCGTTCAACCCTTGGGTGAAGCTTGTACGGCCCAATCGTCTGTGACCGGGGGTAATTCCATGCGTTCCATTTCAAATCGGGATACGAATTCCCTCAGCATTTCATTCTCCCTTTGCTTTACTTTGAAGAGGTCTGATTTCCTTGTTGCAACCTTTATGGCACCAGCATGCGCCTTTACGAACGAATCTACTAACATGGCAAAAGAATCGATGGAATTCGGCGGTAAATTGTTGTACCAGATCATGGCTCCCTTCGAGAGGGTCTCCCCGAACTTTTTCAACAACACAGATTCGATCTCATCGTCCTCCAAATCATTGCCTTTTATGGCAGATGTGTAAGAGGTGACATGTTCGTTAGGATCGGTCGTACCATTATATTTGGGAATTTCGGGCATACAAAATTTTTTGGGGATTGGCTTCGGTGCCGCATTCGACGGAAAAGGCTTTTGTTTTAATTTTTTCGAATCAAGCCCCTTTATCATTGGTGGAGCCCCCGGGATTTGATCGACCCTGGCATTGTACATTTTTACCCTCTTGTCGTTGGCTTCGACTCGTTTTGTGAGTTCCTCGAGAAATTTAGTAATTACGGGAGTAGTCCCCGATTCTTGCTCGTTAGATTTCATTATGGCGGGCTCTGTTCTGGGGGTGAGTTCTCGAAGTGGATTGGAATCCAGCCTGCTTTGTGCGCGAGTTTGGATCTGTAGCTGAGCTATCGCTACTTGTTGGGCTTGTAGCATCTCGAAGATCATACGTAAGCTGGCCTCGATTTTTCCCGCGTTTTGGGTATCTCGGGGTACGGATCGAGTACCGCCCTGAATGCTTCTTTCCGGTTCGGAACGTTGATTTGCCTCCAAAGCTATTTGTGAATTGACATCCAATGGTATTTCGGTTCGAATTTGGGTACTTCGATTCGAGCCTCGGTGCCATCGTTAATTGGCCTTCCGGCCCCGGATGCCAAGTTATTGGTTTCATCTTGAAGGTCGGCTTCGTAATCGATCAGTGAAGCCATTTGATTGGTGGTTATTCGTAGCTGATTCGAAATTCAAGATGTTTTCGGAAATAAGTGCAAAGCACAATGGCGTATTTTTTCAGATTTGTATCAAATAACCACTGTTATCCTCGGCCCCACGGTGGGCGCCAAACTGTTTACCCGAAAAATGGATATAGTTGAATTTATACGCAGTTCCGAGGATATGTGGCGTAACTTAACACAAAATGTAAGGATAAATAGAAATGTAAATATAGATTGCAAAGAATGCAAAATAGATAAGGTTATCAGGAACAATGAATCTTAGGATTCAACAAATAGAATCAATCTAAGAAATCTGAAAGAACGATTCTTTACTGTAGAAGAATATAACACTTTTATTACAATGTAAGCCTCAGAAAACTTGTTTTACAGAAATGGTAACCAAATCCTTTTATAGTGGAGGGATTTGGCTCTAAGCATAATAAAATAAACATTCAGTGGGAGACCCATGATAAGTCAGTTTTTTCATAATTTCTGCCAAGATTCTCTCTAGTGGGATTGCAACGGCTTTTGTCTGCGAGCTCGATCTTGCTTAGAACCCTCGATTTTAGTTTGAGCTTGATTTCGGCTCGAACTCGTGATCTTGGTTCGAGCCTGATCCTGGCTCGAGCCCTCGAATTGATTCGAGGTCAATGTTGGTTGGTCTCTGGATTATCAGTATGATAGATCTACTCTGCATCATGGTTCGATTTCAATTCGAGCTTGATGATGATATCGAACTCGGCACGGATTGGCCTCCCCGGGTTCGAGGTTAGTTTGTTCAACCTTCGGGGTCTTACTTCGATAGATCATCATTCGAACTCGATCGGACGTGCTAAGGCCGAAATCTATTTCGACCGTATACAATCTAATTCTTTTTTTTTTTTGCAAAATATTTCTCGATCTTTGATTAGTGAACAAAGTTTTCGGAGAAAATAATTAATGTCTAAATTTTCAATAGTTAATTACATTTATTTGCTGAATTTTAACACCTCCCCCCCGGGACGGGAGGGAGTTGCCCTTTAATTTTATTTTTTGAGAAAGTGGTGAAGAAGGGGCAGCATAGCATTAAAGAAGTTGTTAAAGTAGCTTGTATTAAAGCTAAAAAAAAAAGAGATACTAAGAGAATTGAGTCCAAATTGCTTTTTAATTATTCTTCCTTTTTGAGTCTTAGCCTAAGGGAATTTGTTCTTTCCATTATTTAGCACTCTGCTTCCCTTTTACATAACTATTTAAACTCCAAGCAAGCGTTTTTCTTTCTAATGCTTTTCTACCTTTTTTGGTAAAACGTTTTTAACATAAAGAATTAGGAATTTCAAAAGAAACACAACTTAATTAGTCATGAACTTTGGTTTAATGGTAAAAGCGCATTGTGTGATATTTGAGTTATGCACACACATGAGTTCAAAATCCACTGCTGATGAAAAATTTGGTATTTAAATGAAGAAGAATAAAAAGACGAACGAATTTTGAATCATGAATTAGCTTATTTAATACCAAAATTCTTGGATATAATTTTGTTAGGAATATTAGAATCATATTAGTTCAATTTTGTAGTTCTTTAAAACATCTAGCAACTTAACTTATGTCCTTGAAGTGACTTCTCAAACAAGGTTTTTAGTTATTGACCACTTTAAAACATATACAGACAACCCTCTCTATAACAACCTCGTTTGTTTTAATATTTTTTTGGCTTTTATAATGAATGCTATTATACACTATAACAATATTTGGCGTTTAAATATTTTTGGCTGTTATTGATAAAAATTATCCAAAAATCAATTAATTTTTCTTCTTAAATGTTACAGACAAAAAATTAAAAAAATTATTCAAATTTACAACAACAACAACATACTAGTATTGTCCCACACCGTGGGTTCTGAGGAGGGTAGTGTGTACGCAGACCTTACCCCTACCTTGTGATGATAGAGAGGCTGTTTCCAATAGACCCTCAGCTCAGGAAAGTATAAGCAACACATTAATGAAAATATAGATAAGGAGGGACAATACCAAAATGCCATATAAAAGCATAATAAAAATAACAAGATAGTAAGGTGATCAGCAATGAAAGAAAACAACGGATAGTCATAAAAACCTACTACCAACAGAAAATGAGACTGCGTGCCAATAATATTATTATGAACACTATAGACTACCTACTCTACTACCTTAATTCTCGACCTCCATACCTTCCTATCTAGGGTCATGTCCTCGGTCAGCTGAAGCTGCTCCATGTCTTGCCTAATCACCTCTCCCCACCTTTTCTTTGACCTACCTCTACCTTTCCGTAGACCCTCCAATGTCAACCTCTCACACCTCCTCACTGAGGCGTCTGTGCTCCTCCTCCTCACATGACCAAACTACCTAAGCCGTGCTTCCCGCATCTTGTCCTCAATAGGGGCCACACCCACCTTGTCGCGAATAACCTCATTTCTGATCCTATCTAACCCGGTGTGCCCGCACATGCATCTCAACATCCTAATCTCTGCTACCTTCATCTTCTGGACATGAGCAATCTTGACTGGCCAACACTTAGCCCCATACAATATCATAGGTCTGACCACCACTCTGTAGAACTTACCCTTAAGTTTCGGTGGCACATTCTTGTCACATAAAATACCAGACGCGAGTC
This sequence comes from Nicotiana tabacum, assembly GCF_000715075.1. NCBI lineage: Eukaryota > Viridiplantae > Streptophyta > Magnoliopsida > Solanales > Solanaceae > Nicotiana > Nicotiana tabacum. Next base: position 2,558,111 of record NC_134090.1, read on the forward strand.
TTCATTTCATCCATCCCGCCCTAATACGATGTGTGACATCTTTATCAATCTCCCCATCCCTCTGAATAATAGACCCATAGTACTTAAAACTTCCTCTCATAGGGATGACCTGCGAGTCCAACCTCGCCTCCCCTTCCCCTCCTTAAGTCTCGCCACTGAACTTACACTCCAAGTATTTTGTCTTGGTCCTGCTCAACTTGAAACCTTTAGATTCCAGGGTCTGCCTCCATACCTGTAATTGCACGTTCACACATATGCATATTTCACTAGTTAAATATTGAAGAAAGCTAATACATTATTAATAAACTCATAACTAAAAGAATAAAGATTTAAACTCTAAGCTAGACATTTTAAATTTACCTAAAAAATAATTTTTTTCAAGTTGATGGAAGAACTTTGTAATTGTAGTTTGTTTCGTAGATTTCATTCTCTTACTAGAATAATGCTTGAATTGGCAAAAATTCGTGTCCAAATTTTCAGCAAAAAGGAATCCAATAGTTTTTCCTGGAAGACAATCTAAGAGTTTAACAGTTAAATTTTCTATCTAAATATTTTTTAGAATTTGTTCAATGAAAAAGATATCATATGCAAATATTCAAATCTTATGCAAGATAAAAATGTTGTTTAATGGAAAAGATTGTGTACATATTTTTAGAATTATTATTAGTAATCTTAAATATTCTATAAGGTTGGTATAGAGGGACAATTTTACAAAATGCGTTCTGCTATAAAGAGGAATGTTGCTATTATAGGTAAAAAGCTGTTATAGAGAGGCAAAATATAACTTAAAAAATCGGTTCTGAGAAAAACTTTTCTTTTATAGTGAATGAATGTTATATAGAGATACTGTTATAAAGAGATCTGACTGTATTAGAAGCTAGAAAAATGCTTGTTATGTTTAACACTTCCCATTATAAAATTGTAACGTACTGTTAGGAAAGTAGAGTCAGGATCTTAATTTTATAAGTTTTATATTTTACAAAGACGACTTCAAGCGTTAACAATTGAATTCTTCATTTAATATGTATATAATTAACGATTTTTTTAACACAAATATATTCAAACAAAAGTTATTTGGTTGGACCGAAATCAGAATTTTTAGTTTCGCCCGTGGTTGATGTCATTTGGGAGAAAATTAACATAAAGGAGACTAAAACAAATAGCATTTCGCTTTTACACGTTACAATTTCCAAGTCAGAATCCAATTTAGGGTTTTGAAACTTTGTCACCAAAATCACATGACAAGATCTTATCTTATTGCGTTAAGCCAAGAAAAGAAAATAGATAAATAAATGTCTCAACATCCAGCATTCCACTGCATGGAAGGGAGGGCCATGAGTCTATTACTCTATTTATAAGCACTTTTTTTTTTTTTGTAATATTCTATTATTCAAAAGGAAATTTAATAATCATTTGACAAATAGCAAAGATGGAGGTAGCCTACAGTCTATGGGTTAATCAATGAATTTCGATATGGAATGCAAATACATATGTAAAATCTTTTAAAATTCTAACAATGTCAGATCGGGACACATAATTTTAAGTTTTAATATTATAATAAGTTTAATGCAAGTTTGAACTCATTAAATTTAAATTTTTGATTCACATTACATTTATATAATGGTATATATATATATATATATATTCCATATAGTAGTGATCATTAGGGGTATATATGGACCGGGTTGTTCAGTTTTTATCAAAACCAAACCAAACCAAATCTACTATATCGGTTAGGATTGGTTCGATTTTTTCGGGATTTTCAATTTTTTTATTATATGAATATTATTCTAAACTTACCTTGTTAAATTTTTGATAAGAGTGAGTTGATTTAGTGGTAAGGACCCTCCATTTCCAACCAAGAGATTGTGAGCTCGAGTCACCCCAAGAGCAATGTGAGGAGTTCTTGGAGGGAGAGAGCCGAGTGTCTATCGGAAACAGTCTCTCTACCCAGGGTAGGGGTAAGGTCTGCGTACACACTACCCTCCCCAGACCCCACTAGTGGGATTATACTGGATTGTTGTTATTAAATTTTTGATAAGTAAATATACGTTTAGTAAAAATTAAAAAAATTGCCAAATATATGATCTATTAAAATATTATTGTGGAAGAATTTTCTTAGTAACACATGATAATTCTTTTTTAGTCGTATGACAATAATTTTACGTTGATGTACACTTTCAACGTTAACCGAGTTTAATAATTAAATATAAAAATAAATATAAAAATCAAGGTCTTCAAATAGAGACAAGACTCTAGTTGATCAACTAACATTTTGGTATTTTGTATGCCACCTTTGAACTCAATATGATTACGATTTATATCTCTTGTTCAAAATCTGCCTGACGTATTTGACTAGGTTTTTTGTTTCCTTTTGGAATTCCAAATTTCAATATGTAAATTTAATTCATAAGCCATGACATATTTACGTATTCAAAAGTCAAAAATAATGTTCGTAGACAGTTTTATTTTTTATGTAGCCAAAAAAAGAGAAAAGCGCCACACAAATTATCGGGAAAAAAATGGAAAAAGATAAATACCAAGGGAAAATTCTATGCAAAATTGTTAAGTTAAATGTATAAGTCAACATGCATCGGCTCTTAGGACTTGTTTGGTACGAGAGATAAGGGATAATTAATTTCAGGATTAAATTTGAGATGAGTTTATTCCATATTTGGTTGGAATAAAATCGTGGTATAACTAATTTCGGAATTAGTTATCCCGGATTATAGTGTTTTTGTATCCCTATGGGAGGGTGGGATAACTAATCTCAGGATAATTAATCATGAGATAACTTGTTTCCTAACCAAGCCACCCCTAAGAGTTATATTTGGAACAACTTAATGAATTCTTTCCATATTGGTCCAAGTCGTAGTCTTTTTATGACTAAACAAAAAAGTTATTTTCAAGATAAGAACTAATATGGATTGGAAAAGTACATAGATTTAAATATTAATAACTGTTTTGTTAGTTACATACATTGATCTGGTCCCCTAGTTAAGTTTATTAAGCCTATACTTTCAGGGACCATGTTTAATTAGGCTAACTTAAACTCATTATTGTTTTGTCCATATAAGTTAATTTTGCTAGTTGTTTTTTATAGCCAAACAAAAATAGCTACTCCTTCAAAAATGAAATGACATTTGGAGTTGAAGGATTGAAGTCATTTAATTTTCAACGTGAATTCGAATACTTTTTTTGTAAATCTCTTGCAATAAAATCTTAAATAAAAAATACGTAATAGAGATTATAAATCACAAATCTTATACTTAAATATTTTTAAAAAGGCACAGTCAAAGAAAATACTTTTTAATTTCTAAAATAGTAATAATATAGTTATTTTCCACTAGAGAGAAATGTAAATAAAGATGGAGACAAGGCAAAGGCTAGGGATGAAAACGTTTTTGAAATACCTTAAAATCTCTAAAATCTAAGGAAAATTCAATAGGAAGTCCTATTTAAATTTGGCCCCGACAATTAATTTGACACCTTTTGAAAATTTGTATTGTTCAACTTTTTTTTAAAATTTAAATCATCCAATATTCGGAACCCACGGACCTGCCTCATTCGAATTTATGTCGGGTAAACATTAATGAGTAGAGTGTTTTTTATCAATAAATTTTTATTCTAATGGCTCGAATTCGAGACTCTAGCTAAATAACCCTAATTCGCCCTCCAATTACAAATCAATAACATAAGTCTATGGATACAATTAGTCAATACATACAACAATGACCCAATAGAATGTGATGTCCTTGGTTAGTGTAGACCAAGTCCAAAATAAAACCTAAAGAATGGTCTACGTGTAGAATTTAAGGAAGTAGAGTCAACTAGTTGTTCAACAATTCTTACTATTGGATTAAGTCAACATGAATGTTGAAAATGAGTACTTCTATAGCTTTTGAATTTTTTTATTTAAATTAACAATTTGTTTACACTATCAATGCATTTTACTTGGTTATAAGTAAATCCTTACAGTCTTATTTTAATTTTCAGTTTACCCTATCAAACTTGGGGTGTGTTTGGTAAGAAAGAAAATATTTTTCATGAAAAATATTTTCATAGAAAATATTTTCATGGGAAATGAGTGGTTTTATGACTTATTTTTTCTTGTATGATTAGTGAGTGGAAAACTTTTTTCGAAAAATATTTTTTAGTGTTTGATTAGAGTAAAAAATATTTTTTAAGAAAATATTATTTTATACTACTATCATCACTCACCCTCTTTCCTCAAGTCCCCATGTTTCATGTGCTTCCCTCCCCCTCCCCCCCCCCCCACCACCACCACCACCACCACCACCACCACCAAATACCCAATATTTTCAAAACTCTATTTTTCTTCAAGAATTTAATTATTCTTCTAAAAAATTACACAAAACCAAAGGAACTAATGTGTTGCATTACGTTTTTACACAAAAATAACGTTATTGTATTGCCCTAACGCAACGACTCAAACAACTACGAGTGCTCTCAAGACGATGAGACGCATGCGCTATATTGCTTATGAAGCAACTGCAACTCGTTGTAGGTCCTCTCCAACCATTACAGTCGATTAGAGAGAATAGGGAGTGAATCGAATTCCGTTTCTGGGGTGGCTTTGGGGCCCCTCTCGATCTTTTCTTACGTTAAGAAGGGGGAAGGAGTCTAAATCAATGGACATTAATGAATCATCATTGATGGATGTTGCACATGACACGATCAATTCGACTCAAGGTCCGGCGCTAATAGAAGCTGCTTACTTTCCTAGAAATTTATGCTCCATAACTAAAAAGAAAATATTCTATTTTGGTTCAAAAAGAAAGAATTCTTTCTACTACATGAAATAAAGTACTTCTTTTGTTGAAATGAAAGAAAATATTTTTTCTACATCATGGAAGAAAATACTCATTTTATTGATATGAAATAAAGTACTTTTTCTACATGATGAAAAGAAAATACTTTTTTTTATTGAAATAAAAGAAAATACTTTTTACTACATCATTTTGTTGAAATAAAAGAAAATATTTTTTTACATCATGAAAAGAAAGTACTTTTTTAAAAAAAAATTATATCATGAAAAGAAAAATACTCATTTGTTGAAATGAAAAAAAAATACTTTATATATAACATAAAAAGAAAGTACCATTATAATATTTCTTATTTAGGGTGGAGGGTTGGGGACGAGGGTTGGGTTGGGTTGGTGAGGGTGGCAGATGGGGGTGGGTTGGTGGGGGTTGGGCTGGGTGAGTTTATGGGGATGAGAAATAAGGTGGGAAAGGTTAAAAAAAGTTTTGGAAATATTTTGCCTTCTTTTGATAATTATTTAAGCCAACTAAACATGAAAAAATTAAAAAATATTTTCCTTCGTACCAAACACATCCTTGGTACAAAGAGTTCCACGCAAAAAGGGTAATGAGAGAAAAAACTAATAAATGTCATTTCGAAATAAATACTACTAATATCTTATATTATTAGGAAATCTATACTAAAGTATTTTTTTGATAAAAAATAGGTGTAATTCTCTAAAAAAAGTACTTCATCTTTATAACTTACCCAATGTTACTGTAGGTTATTCATTTTCACTTAGTTACTGACTAGTTCTCTTACAAATCTTAGAAATCTGAAAAGTATTTAACTTATATACACCATAAATTTGTGTCTACGTACAACAAAGCGTTACATGTAATTGGCTTTTATGGTGACAAAATAATTTCTCTTTGATTAGCTATCCCATATACTTTTTTATATGGAATAGTTAATTTCATTATTTAATACAAAATAATTTTCGGAATTAATTAATACTCATAACCAGATACAAAATAAAGTATTCCTTATTTTATCCCGAGATTATAATCCCTAATCACGCCAACCAAATGACCTCTGAGATTAGAATTGCATCTCTTTATAAAGGCAAGGTCAACTACTACTCAGCTTAACTAAAACAAATATACAGAGTCAGAAAGTATGGCATGATTCTTAAATGGAATATGCAGCATTGATTATGAAACTCAGTTTAATTAAAATAATGTAATATTATTGTTGATGTTGGCACACCCAAAATAAAATAAGCCAATCTCAATTATACAATGAAATAGTAATATTTTAGTAGTACAAGATACCAAGAATGATCTGCTAGTAGTAGCATCTCTGAAAGAGTCTATCTAACAACCCTTACCACTAAACTGAAAGGGTGGTTTTCTACCCGATATCCGCTATTCGCTTTGGGACTTGACTAATTCAAATTTGCTACAGAAAATTCTGCTTTGGGAGTAAAGCGCTTTCTATTAAAGGCGACTTCATTCTCAGGATTCGAACCCGTAATCTCTAATTAATAATTTATGAGTACTTACAATTACATATTGCTAAAGTTGTTTATGCTATCTTATCTTATGAGTCATGATCTTCAGCATTTATGGTGTTTGTGTGATCATATTAATCTTTTTTTTTCTAATTTTTCTCTCATTTTCTACCACAATTATTTTGGTCCTCAAATTGTCAAAGTTTGTTAGCTTTTAATTAGTAATTTCAATTTGAGTTGAGCATTTAAGTTGATGTCCATAAGAAACAATACCCCGTTTACTTTTTGAATGGGACATTGAATCTCCTTAATCATTTATGATATATCACCAACCAAAAATGATTTGAACTGGGAAATGTTCATGGTTCGAATTGGTTCGAACTTAATCTAAATTGAAACAAAAACAAGTAATCCTTTGCTCAAGATGAGAGGGACAAAATCATTATTCTATCTTCACATAATACTGCGAGTACTTTTCCGTACAGTTTAGGCTCCTGCGAAGAAGAGTTTTAGTACAAAGTTTACAAGAAAGAAAAAAAAGAGAGGAAAAACTAGCCGCTCCGAAAAATAATAGCTGGCAAAATATAAATTTTTTGTATATTAATATGTCTTATATACATATTTTTACATAATCAGTGTATATATTTTTTAATATTTGACTAGCAAATATAATTATTTTTAACCGACGGACCAAATATATAGCTCGGAAAAAAGGGAGCAATGGTTCTGTACTTTTCTACTGTGCTGTTGACTTATCTTCTCTGTTGGGCATTCATGTTTAGTCCATCACTTTCTTTTCCCTAATACTTTTTCTTGTTTTTTTTTCAAGATTCTGAACAATGTGTTGTGTGTAACATTAGATAATGTGATTTCCCTTCTCTTTTTAAACTGATATTTATGAATCAATTTAGTTAGAAATTCAAGAGTAAGAGCAGTGAAGTGGAAGGATTACTTGGAAATTGATTTTTCCTCTCCTTTTAAATTGCTGCTAAATGCAACAAAAGCGCCGCGAAATGCAACAAACCTCTGCAATTTTAAAAAATTATTTACCAAAGCGCCACTAAATACTGTAAAACTGCTGCCATATTGTAAAATTTTCCTTTTTAAAAAAAAAAATAATAATAATCACCAAAGCACAGCTAAATGCAACAAAAAATGGGCAGGCCGGTGCAAAAAGTATCCCCACGTTCACGCAGGATTCGATGAAGGGCGGAGAATTTTTTTTTAATATGCCTAAGCCTTGACAGCCAAGGTTAGGAGGTAATATGTATTTGGTGGAACAGTCAAGGTGGGTAAACATCGCTAAGTGTAATATGGCCAAATTTTCATGACATTTGTCATGACATAATATCCATTATAATAAATTTGTGGTTCATGACATAATATCCATTATAACAAATTTGTGGATCATGACATTTGCCATGACATAATATCCATTATTAGGCCAAGGATTTCTTGCTATAAATAGAGGAGTTTCTCCTCATTTGCAAACACATCAATTCAAGAGCTTTTTACTCTTGTCTTTCTTTCTCCTCATTTATTTCATTATAGAGTATTTTGTAAGAGAGTGAGTGTTGGGAAACACTTGTGTGAACCCTTTCTTTGGAGTGATCTTGTGAGGTTATTCTCTTCGGGTATTTGGGATTAATTAGAGTATTTACTCTAATTTTGTACTCTTGTTGGTATAGTAAAATTATTTCTCTCCGCTTTTGGACGTATGTCACTTTGACCGAACCACGTTAAATTTGTGTCTTCTTTATCTTCTTTAATTGCAGTTATTATCAACTTCCATTGTCTTTGTTATTGTCATTATACCGTTGTTTGGCTAAATTCTGCACTACCCGAGTTCCCGATCCTAACAAATTGGTATCAGAGCCAGATCTAACCAGGTTAACTTAAATAACCAAAATGACTCTAACAAGTCTTATGTTGAGAAATTTGACCGAAGTGCAAACTTCGGAATGTAAAAATTAAAGATGGAAGCTATCCTAATTCAGGATGGCTTAGATTTGGCACTGCAAGAAAATGAGAAGATGCCGGATAAAATGACGGACGAGGAGTTTGCCGTCATAGACAAAAAGGCAAAAGCAGGTATTATTTTAAATCTTTCAAATGAGGCTTTACGCGAAGTTGCAGCAGAAAGCTCAGCCAAAGGCATATGGGAAAAGCTTAAAACCTTATATATGAAAATAAAAGTAGAAAACAGGCTTTACCTAAAGCAAAAACTCTACACTTTTCGTATGGCTGAAGGTACCTCTATACTTACTCATCTTGATACTTTTGATTCTCTTCTTATGGATTTAAGTAACATAGATGCTGAAATCAAAGATGAGGATCAAGCTATGTTATTGCTTGGTTCTTCACCCCAGTCGTTTAAACATATAAGAGATACTATGCTTTATGGAAAGGATAATATCTCTTATAAAGATATCAAATCTATTTTGAAATCAAAAGAACAAATAGATAGAGATATTACTGGGGAAACTAGTGGGAACCAAGGGAAAGGCTTATTCATAAGAGGTAGATCCAATAAGAAAGATTCAAGTAGTGAGAAACCTAAATCAAGGTCAAAATCCAGATACAGAAATGTCATGTGCAAATATTGTCATAAGAAAGGTCACATTATTTCTGAATGCTTTAAATTGAAAAATAAAGAAAAGCATACAGAAAAGAAAAATGAGCACAAAAATACTGACACTGCCGAAGCAAGTGTAGCTGCTGATGAGACTGAGGGAACTATTTTTTTAGCAACTAATAATAGTTTCAAATCTAACAATGAGTGGATTTTAGATTCGGGTTGTTCTTATCATATGTGTCCCGGTCGGAATTTATTTACCACATATGAATTTATTGGAGGTGGAGTTGTCTTGATGGGCAACAATGTTGCCTGCAAAGTTATTGGAAAAGGTATAGTTCGAATCAAAATGCACGATGGTGTGGTAAGAACTCTCACCAAGGTTAGACATGTTCCTGACTTGAAGAAAAATCTCGTCTCTTTGGGCACTCTAGAATCTCTTGGGTGCAAGTACACAGGTGAAGGTGGAGTTCTGAAAATTTCTCATGGTGCTCTTGTGATCATGAAAGCACGCAGATCTGGTACGTTGTATACTCTTTTGGGATCTACTATTACATGTGCTGCTGTAGTTTCAATATCAGATAAATCAGATTCTGACATCACCAAATTGTGGCATATGCGATTGGGGCATATGAGTGAAAAAGGTCTTTCCATCCTCAGCAAAAAAGGTCTTTTATGTGGCCAAAGTATCGGAAATATGGAGTTTTGTGAACATTGTGTGTTCAGGAAACAGAAAAGAGTCAGCTTCAAATCTCCAGTAATTCATAGAATAAAAGGTACTTTGGATTATATTCATTCAGATCTTTGAGGTCCTTCACGTACCCCATCAAAAGGTGATGCCAGGTATATGTTAACTTTCATTGATGATTATTCAAGAAAAGTTTGGGTTTATTTCCTGAAAAATAAAAGTGATGTTTTCTTAAATTTCAAACAATGAAAAATTTTGATTGAGAAGCAAACAGGAAAACAGGTTAAGCGGCTTAGAACAGATAATGGCTTGGAATTTTGTAATGATGAATTCAACGAATTTTGCAAGAATGAAGGAATTGCTCGACATCGTACTGTGAGAATGACACCTCAGCAAAATGGTGTGGCAGAAAGGATGAATAGAACTCTTTTGGAAAGGGCTCGTTGCATGATTTCAAATGCTGGGTTGACAAATGCCTTTTGGGCAGAAGCTATCTCTACAGCTTGTTATATTGTCAACCGAGCTCCTTCTACACCTTTGAACTTTAAGACTCCAGAGGAAGTATGGTCAGGTACTCCTGCTAATTATTCTGATTTAAAGATATTAGGTTGCACTGCATACATGCATGTAAATGATGGAAAATTAGAGCCAAGGGCTAAAAAATACATTTTCCTTGGGTATGCATCTGGGGTGAAAGGATACCGACTATGGTATCCTGATCCCATGGCACCAAAATTTATAATTAGCAGAGATGTAACCTTTGATGAATCCTCTATGTTACATTCTAGAAAAGAGCCTTCTAGTTCTTGTGATACAGATAAAGGAAAGTGTACACAGAACCTAGTGGAGATTAAGGTTGGCATTCCTTCTGAGCCAAGCTCATCAACTTTGGAGCAAAATACAGTTGAAACTCCTGAAGTTGAGACAGAAGCTGAAATTCCTGAAGTTGAGACTCCTGAAGTTGAACCAGAAGAAGAGGAGTATTCTATAGCCAAACATAGACCAAGAAGAGAAGGTAAACAACCATTAAGGTTTGGAGATTATGTTGCATTTGCTTTTTCAGTTGCACAGGAAACTGAAGAAATTGGAGAACCATCAAAATATTCAGAAGCAGTTTCTGGTGCTGACTCAGCCAAGTGGCTGATTGCAATAAATGAAGAAACTGAGTCTCTCCACAAGAATGGTACTTGGTCTCTTGTGAAGCTGCCATCAGGAAAAAGAATTGTTAGTTGCAAATGGGTCTTCAAGAAAAAGGATGGCATTCCAGGGGTTGAAGATGCGAGGTAGAAGGCACGATTAGTTGCAAAGGGCTATAGTCAGGTACAAGGAGTTGATTTTAATGATATTTTCTCACTTGTTGTTAAACATAACTTTATTCGTGTCTTACTTGCCTTCTTGCCATGTATGATTTGGAATTAGAACAACTTGATGTTAAGACAGTTTTCTTATATGGCGAACTTGAGGAACAAATATACATGCATCAACCCGAAGGATTTGAAATTGAAGGAAAAGAAGATCATGTTTGCTTGTTGAAGAAATCCTTGTACGGATTAAAGCAGTCTCCAAGGCAATGGTATAAAAGGTTTGATTCCTTTATGTTGGGTCATGATTATTCGAGGAGCATGTATGATAGTTGTGTTTACTTCCGGAAGTTAAATGATGGTTCATTTGTGTACCTATTATTATATGTTGATGACATGCTCATTGCTGCTAAGGATTTAACAGAAATTCACAATTTGAAAAGTCAGCTGAAAAGTGAATTTGAGATGAAAGATTTGGGAGCAGCTAAGAAAATCCTTGGCATGGAGATCAAAAGAGATCGAAAAGCCAACAGGCTATTTCTGACCCAGAAGAAGTACTTGGAGAAAGTCTTGGAGAGGTTTGGCATGAAAGATGCTACACCAGTTAGTACCCCTCTTGCTGCTCATTTTAAGTTATCAGCTGCTCAGTTCCCGCAGTCAGAGGAAGAAGAGAGGTACATGGCACAGGTTTCTTATTCCAGTGCAGTCGGCAGTATTATATATGCAATGGTTTGTACACGTCCACACATTTTACAAGCAGTGAGCGTGGTAAGCCGGTATATGGCTTGCCCTGGTAAAGCACATTGTCATGCTGTGAAATGGATTCTCAGATACTTGCGAGGTACTTTTTGGAGTTTGAGAGAAATACTAACACTTTGGTTGGTTTTGTAGACTCAGATTATGCAGGTGATCTTGACAAAAGAAGATCACTGACAGGCTATGTATTTTATATCGGTGGTTGCGCTATTAGTTGGAAAGGTACATTACAATATGTAGTAGCTTTATCTACTACCAAAGCAGAATATATGGCAGTGACTGAGGCAATCAAAGAAACTTTATAGTTGAAGGGTCTATTTGCGGAACTCAATTTACACCAAGGTGGTATTACCATTTTTTGTGATAGTCAAAGTGCCATTCACTTGACTAAAGATCAAATATATCATGAGAGGACGAAGCACATTGATATAAAGTATCATTTCATCTGAGAAACCATTGCTGAAAGAAAAGTCTATGTTCAGAAGATCAACACTAGAGACAATCCTGCTGACATGTTCACAAAACATCTTCCAGTATCCAAGTTCAAGCTTTGCCTGAACTTGATTGGCATTTATGAAGAATGATTTTGCCCATTGGATTTTTGCGGAGAAGGTGGAGTAAATTTACTATAAGCCGAAATTAGGCCAAGGTGGAGATTTGTAATATGGCCAAATTTTTATGACATTTGCCATGACATAATATCCATTATAACAAATTTGTGGTTCATGACATAATATCCATTATAATAAATTTGTGGATCATGACATTTGCCATGACATAATATCCATTATTATGCCAAGGATTTCTTGCTATAAATAGAGGAGTTTCTCCTCTTTTGCAAACACACTAATTCAAGAGTTTTTCACTCTTGTCTTTCTTTCTCCTCATTTATTTCATTATAGAGTATTTTGTAAGAGAGTGAGTGTTGGAAAATACTTGTGTGAACCCTTTCTTTGGAGTGATCTTGTGAGGTTATTCTCTTCGGGTATTTGGGATTAATTAGAGTATTTACTCTAATTTTGTACTTTCTTTTGTACTCTTGTTGGTATAGTGAAATTGCTTCTCTCTGCTTGTGGACGTAGGTCACCTTGACCGAACCACATTAAATTTGTGTCTTCTTTATCTTCTTTAATTGTCGTTATTATCAACTTCCATTGTCTTTGTTATTGTCATTATACCGTTGTTTGGCTAAATTCCGCACTACCCGGGTTCCCGATCCTAAAACTAAGAGTATTCAAGATTTAATATACTATGTATAAAAGTAATTATTAACCTATATATGTTATAAAATCTCAATGTACGAGATCAATTCACTGCCCTTTAGTCTTATAACAAAAGAAACATATACCTTTGCGAATTTGACCGGGAGGTACTGATTTCTTCTTCTGTTGACGTTTGAAAAGATTCGTCTTTTTTGAATTTCGATATGTAATTGTGGTCTTTTAATTTAATTGGCTGCAATTAAAACTGCATCTCTTTGTAAGGGCGAGGTAAATAATACACAGATTTAGAAAGTATGGCATAAAACTAAAATAGAATAAGCAGAGCATTTTTGGAAACTCAGTTTAAATGAAATAATGTAATATGAATTGATGTTGTTGGCACACTCAAATAAAATAAGCCAAGCTTAAATATACATAATACAATAAAATAATTTATGATATTTTAACAGTACAAGATACTAAGATGCCAGCAGACCATTCACATTAGTGTTAGATATCATATAACAAGGATTACATCAGATGTGATAAGTATACTATATATACAAGTTGTATACAAGTTGTAATTTAGTAACCTATTGGGAGAACAAAAAGGCTGATCAATAATACAATGACAATGTTTATTGTTGGTTATAAAAGAGTAAGATCAGACATGTACAGGTATAGATGAATTCATTGATACACAGCCTTTCAATCGTTCAAGAATGGCGTTTCGACTGACAAGTCTTGAATGGAGTGTCAATGGAAGCCCTTCTTTGACACATTCGTCGTATTTCTCTAATGCAGATACAATGTCTGTGAAGTCTGGCCTCTTTGAGGGGTTCGCAGCCCAGCAGCGTTTTATGAGGTGCGCGAGTGCTGGTTGACAACTCGCGGGCAAGGGTGGTCGTTCATTCTGCAAAATAGTGAAAGAAAGATATAAAAACAGATGAAATTCCTTCAAGGTTTATGGAAGTATATATCAAGAAGACTGCATCAGAATATAAATGAAAATGGTTCAGTAAGTCTCGGGCTTTTAACACATTTGTCCAGGGCTCCAAGCGAGCAAAAATAATTACAGCAACTAGCCAAATATACATTGATTATGTATAAGGTAATATGTATATTGTACTTAATATACAAAAGATATACATTTGCGCATTGGCTATTGTTTTGGGTGTGGATATATATGTGTAAACCCAAGTGTAATGTGTTGTAATAGTAGCCACTTCTAGGCTCCTTCCCGGGCTGCTGGATCACTCCAGTGCTTCGGGTACTATGGACCATCTGTCATCCATTGTAACGGAGCCATTTCATTAGCGAGGGTGCCTAAGCGCAATTCTTTGCTATCGCTTCTTATGAGAATAAGGTACAGTCACACTTCTCTATAACAACATCCCTTTCACTATAAAAGCCAAGTTTTTTTCGGAACCGATTTTTATATTATGTTATAGTATAAGTTCTCTATAACAACACTTCACTATAGCAGCCAAAAAATATCGAAACAAACGAGACTGTTATAAAGAGGTTTGACGTATTAGGTAAAGGTACACGATATTAGTACTATGACCACCTCCTTTTGGTTGAGAGCAGCTCTTTTCTCCGTAACATTTTGAAGATGAATTATTCTTGTTAATAAGTTCCTCAAATTTCCAATGAAAAACAACAACAATAACAAACCCAGTAGTTTTCCACAAGTGGGGTCTGGGAAGGGTAAGATGTACGCAGTCTTACCCCTACCCCTGGAAGGGCAGAAAGGTTGTTTCCGATAGACCCTCGGCTAGAGAACGACTGAAAAAGAAAAGGTAATTGCAACAAGTAGGAATGACAGCAAAATAAAATAAGATTGAATCCAAGAATGCAGTTAAACTCTAGGTAGTAATAGCAATTTATGAATAAAAAGATATCATACTAACACTAATACTAGCAAACTAAGTAAGACAAAGAGAAACGCTCGACTGCCTGATGGAAAACAAAAATATGTGCAGAAGTCTAACCTTCTCAGCAACAGCAAAAGCGGCTTGCACGGGCGTCATTCCTTGAAATGGTAACAAAGCTGTTGTGAGCTCCCAAAGCACAATTCCAAAGCTATACACATCAACTTTACGTGTATAAGGTTTTTCCTTAATCATCTCTGGTGCCATCCAACGATAAGTTCCCATATTTCCTTTAGCTTCTCGACACTGTGTTTCAAGACATGATGTCCCAAAATCTGCAACCTTGACACGCATTTCGTCGTTCAGAAGTAAGTTACTTGATTTAAGATCTCTATGAATCACTCCTTGTGAATGCAGATACGCCATCCCTCGCGATATATCAAGAGCTAACCTCAGAATTGTTTCTATTGAAAGTGAATAAGGCTCTTTCTTGTTGAGATACATTCTCAATGTTCCTTGTGACATGTACTCCATAATAATGCAGTATACAGGAGGCTTTTTACAAGCAGCAATGAACTGTGGATAAAAGAGGATAATTTGTAAGCAAAACTGTATCATTGGACAAGCATTTGACAGTAGCATCAATAGAAGCTGCACAAATTTATGGAATCCAAATTGACAGTCTCATTAGAATAAAACTAAAAACTTGAAAGATACCACACAACAGAACCACTCAATGAACAATATTATTGAATTTTCTGGCTTCACCACTGATTACACTAGGAGAAAAGTCTGTGCAAACTACACCGATCTTGCTTTATTTTTCTCAAGAAATGCAAAGAGCAATCACTTCCTGAATCCTATTTCTTTTTTGTTTTTTTTATGTTGCTGATGGTCGAGGACAGCATGTTGATTTTTGAACATAAAAGAGGGAAGATGCATTTGACATAACGCGCGGAGCAGAACAATGCCTATTATGTTTCTGCCTTTACAAGCATTTCCTCCTAATAATCAAGCTGAAGCTAAGCTATAGATATGAGAAACTTAAGTATTTATAACAAGGGAGAAGCTATACATGAAGAAGTATGTTCCTTAGATAAAAGATAAATACTAGACATCAATGTTTCTGTGCTAAGAAAAAATCTTGTGTTACAAAGGTAATCTCACAATTCTCTAGTCACCTGTGTAGCATATTTGGTTAGTTGATTCTTTTTGAAATACAGTAATAAACTGACCAATTAGCTTCTGCAACAGCATAATAATTCACTTCTCAGAGAAAATTTCTATTGTTCCAACTACAAGAATACAAGTAAACATGAGACAAAAACCGGATTTCCTTCCATCTGCCTAAGTCTTGGCGGAAAGAATTATGTAACACATGTGCTAGTGAGAGATAAAAGGTACCAAATAAACACGATACAACAACAATAGCAAACCCAGTGTAATTCCACAAGTGGGGTCTGAGGAGGGTAATGTGTACGTACGCAGACTTTACCCCTACCTTTAAGAAGACAGAGAGGTTGTTTCCGGTTAACTCTCGACTCGGGAAAGGTAAAAGGGAGGAACAACAACAAGCAAACCAATCAGAAAACCGAACCGAAAATATAATACTAACATTAAGTAATGCAATCAGAAAACCGAATCGAAAGAAACAACAAGTAATAATATAGATTTAAGAAAATACAAGACTAACACTAAGTAATGCACCAAAACTACCGGACAAATAAACACAATAAATAACATAAAAGAGCATAACTATCATTACAAGTAAACATGATATAAATAACATAAAAAGAGCATAAAAGCCATCATTCTGAAATGTAAAGGAACTCAACCTGAACTATATTGGGATGATATAATCGAGAAAGCAAACGAACTTCAGACTTAAACTGCTGTTCAAGTTTAGCTCTAGTCTCCTCCTTATGAGTTGGAATCCTTACCATTTTAACAGCAACTGCTCTCTGCTTATAAATTCCTCTATAAATCCTGCTATGTGCCCCTGAAGCAAACTTATTACCTATAAATAGCTGAGACAAATCAGCTGTCCATTCCTCTTGATCCTCTTTAGAAACTTCCCAAGTTTCAACATTATCAGATTCTAATATCATTGACCATGATTCTAAACTATCAAATCTTTTCCTGTCCATTGTTTCTATATCAGATGAATTCCACTGATTTCTTGTTGAAGATGAAGACATTTCTAATGGTTTACTCTTTGTCCTCCTAAGCCTAAAGGGATTAAAACAAGTAGCCATTGGACCCCAAAAAAAAAAGTTTTTTTTTAAAAAAAGAGAAATTTTGACACAACCCCGTTAAATAAAAAGTGTCAAAACACACTTTTCAGAAGGTGTTTTTCTTCTGAATGTGTGATTTGATTTCAAGAAATGCATGAACTGATTTAGAAACATGGGTTCCAAAGGGTAAACTTAAATTCATTAATCTATCATTAAAACAAACCATTAAGCCATTACACCGAAAAAGTTTTTCAAAGTGGTCGAAGATCAAGAATCAGTCTTTCATTGTTAAATAGACGGGAAGTCTTTGGGCTAGTGCGCTGACGACGTTTTTTTGCCTTAACCTAAATAAAGACAGAGCGTTTTAGGAAGGTTGACGTTGAAAAACAAGAAAGGAAGCTTTGCATGATTAAGGAAAGACAAACTTCAAGACCATTTTTCAAGAATCAGTCTTTCATTGTTAAATAGATTGGAAGTGTTTGGCTAGTGCGCTGACGTTTTTTTGCCTTAACCTAAATAAAGACATAGCGTTTTAGGAAAGTTGACGTTAAAAAACAAGAAAGGAATAAGCTTGGCATGATTAAGGAAAGAAAAATTTCAAGACCATTGAAGAGTAAAAATTACAAGAAAGAGCTATGGAAAAAGAAAAAATGATGAAGATAATGTAGAAAAGATTTCATGGTTATAAAAATTGAAAGAAGAATAGCCATAAAAATGGAGTCTTTTTTGCAGAAGTAGCCTGTGAGAGTTGCATGAAACTTTTGGAATAGTCATGTTGAGGAGAAAAAAGAAGTTAGTTTGGTTTGGGGAAAAAAGATGAATGTCAAAGCAATAATTTCAAGGGAGTCCCGTGAATTCTTGGTTCAAGATCAAAAGCTGTTTAAGACTTGACATAGAGAAAGTAAAAGAAAAAAGGAAAAGGAAATGGGAATGCTTTTTTTAGAAGGAATCCAAGTCTTCCTTCTTCTTTTTAATCAATCAATGCTAAATTGCTTTTAAGTGACCACATTGTTACAACCACAAATTATAGAGAAATAAATTTAAGCACATTTATAAGAGAATCATTTACCACTTCTATATAGAAACAATATTCATACTATTTTTTCCAGCTTGAATCTCATTCAATTAATAAACACGTTAATCTAATTAATTTGGATTTGTGTCCTACAAAACGTACTAATTAATTTGGATTTGTGTCCTACAAAACGTACTAGAGGATAAAGCGCTTCTCGCCAAAAGTTTCTTTGTTCCATGGTATAATTTTAAATTTACGTTTAGTTTGCATCCGGCCATCCACAATACATCACTTTCATTTTGTCATATTAAATTCAATTTCTTTTTTCTAGTTAAGGCAAAAATATTTAGATGATATCTTTTCATCTATCAAATTTTAGTGGATAGAGTTACTAATATTTATGCGGAAAGTAACAGATACACATGAAATAGTCGAGGTACTTGCTCAAAGCCAGTTTAAAGGGCTAATTGTAACATTGACACTTGTACCATACTAAAATATTGGACGTTCTTTTGCCAAAAACAAACAAGATACAGTCCCATATTGTTCCTCTGCATGTAAGCCAATCTAAAGTTTCTTCAAATATTGATTTATGCAACTCCTTTTAAGTTTGGAATTGGGGATACTTCCTATTTAAATTGGGGATAAGATACCCTACCCTACCTAAATCCTTAGAAATTGATTTATTTATGGGGGGCACTGCCATGAAATGAACTTGTTAGGGACCAAATTTGATATTGTCTATCTTTTCAATTTTAAACATTAAAGGTTTCATTAATTTTGTCTCGGTCAGAACTCTCTATAACAATCATCCTTTATAACAATATTTCACTATAACAGCCAAATTTTCTTTGGAATCATTCGTCATGTTATATTATAATATATGTTCTCTTAAAAATATCGGAATAAACGGGACTACTATAAAAAGTTTACATATACATACTACATAAAGGTTTCAAAAAGTGACATGTAACTTATCATGGTCTTTCTTAAATTTTACAATATTCAAGTTGTATATACTTTATTTTTAGATTCAACAACTTCTCAGCAAATTAAATTAGAAACTTATTAATAAACAATAGAAAGATCAAATTATTAAGATAGCATTTCCATCAACATTGTTTCTTGCTCGGAGAGAGTGTTTCACACAGACAAGTTTTGAATCTTGAAAAATTGATAAGAGGAAACTCTCCTCCCCCTTCCCACCAAAAAATTACTATATATTTTAAAATTGTTTCATATTTCAAACTTGTAATAACATAATCTTTCACCAAGTTATCACATTAATATTATGTGAAAATATATTAGAAAAAGGTTCCCACTGCAATTCTCATAGTGTGAAATATCTTGAATTATGTCTTCTTCAATGGAGTTGCTATGCAAGTTGGACAGTCAAGCCCATGCCTTTTCACTTAAAGCAGATTATGTGAGGTCCTTTTCAAGTGTGGATAGTCAATTAGCAATTTTATTGGGCTTAGAAGTGACTCCCAGGCCCAAACTCAAAAGCAGATAATGTCAACTGGGCTCAAGGGAGGCCCAATTAAATCAGTCTCGGATTGACGATAACGTTATGGAAAAATTACGCGACACATCGAATATTTATATTTTATTTACCATTCGTAGCTATACTTTCGGCAAATTTACCATCCGTAGCTATATTTAAATTTTATAGCAAATCCATGAAATAAGAAATTAATTATTTTGAGCTGAAACAAGCACTACAAAAAAAGGGTATATTTGTAGCTCAGTTGGTTAGAGCGTTTGCTTAGCTAGCGAAGGTCTTGAGTTCGAATCTCAACAAGAATATTTTATTTTTCTGTTTTTTTGTATTTATCTTAATTGTATTCGTTGCGGAACAAATACAGTTGTTACATATTGTATCCTTTGTATATACCCTTGTATGTAGTTGATACAAGTTGTATCATTTGTATACATCCTTTATTTCGCCTTGGTTACAGTTTGATACGTATTGTATTCGTTGCACGAATAAATATAATTGTGCGAACGAATACAGTTGATACATGTTGTATTTTTGCGCGAACGAATACAGTTGACACAGGCTGTAATCGTTGCGCATTTGAATACAAATGATACAAGTTAGTAATAATTAAACAAGTTACGAATGGTAATTAGACAAATTATAGTTATTAGGCTCTAAACTATAGTGGTTTATAAAAAATTTCCTCTAACTCTGTGTAACTTATAGATAACGGGTTTGAACCGTGGAAGTAACCACTAATGTTTGCATTAGGTAGGTTGTTTATATCACATTCCTTTTGTTGCGGCCCTTCCACGGACCCTATATGAACAAGAGATGCCTTGTGCACACTATGTTGTCCTTTACATTAGTTTTCTCTTAAAAGTAAATGGACGATCTATAAATTATTAGAGTTTCTTTTTTGTCAAACAATATTAGACTAATAAATCAAATTTATTTTCATATACTTTGAATTTATTGCAAAACGCCTCCAAGAACATGTCCTACGATAACATAATTTCACGAATTCTTTATAGTGTTTATATATATTTGAATCATTGTGATTTCTCATTTATGCTGAGAATTGTTTTGAATCTATACGCCTTGAATTTGAAAATCAACATGCAAAACTTGTTGAGAATATTCATTAATTAAGTGAATACCCGTCTTCTTACGAAGTCAAACAATATTTAACGAATAGAAAGAAAAGAAAAAAAAAACGCAATAAATTTGGAAAAAATAAACAGAGAAAACAATCTAGTTAGACACTAATCATTAATACTATCAATTATTGCTTTTCTCGAGTACCAAACATAAGGTACAAATAGTAGCTTTCTTATGCCTAATTTTAATTATATGGTTTCCCCACAAGTTGGTCATGTACTTGACATCATTATTTGAAGCATATGATTAGCTCAATTGTTTGTTTAATATAATGAGTTGAGTGATAAGGGTTTTAGTTTTGGAGAAGGGGAACAGTAATTCACAGGTTTATTCAACCATTGAATTCGTTAATATTTTTCATAACGACTTTACCATATATAGAAACCTTGCTATAAATTGATTAAATATGAAATGAATAATTTTAGAGAATAATGGAATTTTTAAATCACACAATTAGAGAATATATATATATATATATATATATATATTATGTGTGTGTACTAGATCTCACCAAGCAGGTTGTTATAATTCGAATCAGTGGAAAATTTACAGATACCCTGGCTTCTTGCCGAATATTACGCACGATTACATGAGGATATGATATAGGAAATGCCGAGGCGTACGGCCCGATCCAACAAAAATATTTAAACGGTGCACTTCCGAGGGTCGAACGGCACGAACCATAGATGCATCTATTAAACTGCCAAGGCGAACGACCCGCTCCCATGAGAGTGTGGTACATAAATCATGTCGAGGCGAACGACCCGATCTCATAAAAGTGAAATACACAATTCTGCTGAGGCGAACGGCCCGATCCCATAAGAATAAGAAGTTTTGATGGGTCCTTGACCCCACTCACAAATAAGCGTGTGAGTTGTAATTTCTTTAACAAAAATCTTTCAATGAAACGTATATGTATATATCCTGGGAACATGCCGGAAGAGGAGTAACATTATTCGGTGATTAATCATGAACTCGTAAAGTCTCTACAAAGAAATTCTAGTCTCAAGTAGTAATGTAAAACAGAGGAATTAAATAGGCGAGAGACTGCTCAAGTAGTACAGCTATAACATGATGTAAGCCTAAGTCTACCCGGACAATAACAAGAATCTAACTACATATGGACTCTCGTAACCTCGTGTGTACGTAGTCCCCGCAACAAGTTTCATACATTAAATACATCACCTAGGGGTAGTTTTTCCCCCTCACAGAGTTAGACAGAAGACTTACCTTGCTCCGAAATTTCATTACCGGCTCCAAAGCCCTTTAACACCTCAAAATCGATGCCCGTCGCTCCAAAACTAATCAAACAATGTGCAAACCAATAAAAATATACTCTAATACTCATAACAAATCAATTTAGACAAATTCTCAACTCCTCTCGAAAAGCCGATAAAGCAACCCTCGGGCCCAAGTGCCCGGATTCCGAAAATTTGCGAAGATAAACATTACCTATAACATTACGAACTCAATATATGATTTATTCTCAATTCCATGCCCAAATTAGTGGTCAAAATTCAAAAAATATAAATTTCTAGGTTTTGCTTCAAAATTCCAAATTTACACAAGTTTTTGTGCCTAAATCTATGTATAAACCTTGTATGAAACTCACAACTAGTAAAAATCATTTACCTCATGCTTGGTGATGAAAATGGTGCTCTAAAATCGCTCCTAGGTCGGCTCCCATGGAGAAAAATGAAATGAAAATGGCCAAACTCCCGTTTTTAAAACCTCACTGCCCAGGCGACCTTCTTCGCGATAGCGGAAAGACCATCGCGATCACGAAGGCCAAAGAAACACTGCCTCCAATTTCCTCTTCGCATTCGCGTTCCAGTAGCCGCGTTCGTGAAGGTCAACTGTTCCAGGCCCCGCTCCTTCATCTCTTCTTCGCGTTCGCGGTTGGGCCTCCACATTCGCGAAGCACTGCCAGGCCCACCTACGCGTTCGCATGCCCCTCACCGCATTCGCGTAGGGCAAAATCACCAGCCCAGGAATCCTTCTTTGCGATCGTGCCCCTTCTCCCGTATTCGCGAAAGACAACACCATTATGAGCAAAACAGCAAACCAACAACAACTTTTCATCCCAAATTTGACCCGAAACCACCCCGAAACACACCCGAGGCTCCCGGGACCCCGTCCAATCACACCAACTTGTCCCATAACATAACATAAACTTGCTCGAGGCCTCAAATCACATCAATATCAAAATCATGAATCTCACCCCAATTCGAGTTTAATGAACTTTAGAACTTCAAACTTCTACATTCGATGCCGAAACCTATCAAATCACGTCCGATTGGCCTCAAATTTTGCACACAAGTCACATTTGACATTACGGACCTACTCCAACTTGCGGAATCAGAATTCGACCTCGATATCAAAAAGTCCACTCCCGGTCAAACTTCTCAAAAATCTTCAAAATTCCAACTTTCACCAAATGATCCCGAAATGACCTACGGACCTCCACATCCACTTCCGGACGTGCTCCCAATACCAGAATCACCATACGGAACTATTCCCAGACTCGAAATCCCAAACGAACATCGATAGCATTGAAATGCACTCCAAACCAAATTTATGAAATCCTTCCAAAATGCCAACTTCCACGATAGGCGCCGAAACATTCCCGAGTCATCCAAAAACCGATCCGGACATACATCCAAGTCCAAAATCATCATACAAACCTGTTGGAACCTTCAAATCCCGATTTCGAGGCCGTATGCTCAAAAATTACACTTTAGTCAATTCCTCCAACTTAAGGCTCCCGAAATTAGAATTTTCTTTCTAGATCAACTCCGAACTTTCCTAAATTAAATTTCGACCACGCGTACAAGTCATAATACCTGAAGTGAAACTGCTCAAGGTCTCAAACCGCTGAATGACGCGCTAGAGCTCAAAACGACTGGTCGGGTCGTTACAGAGTTGTTTTTTATTTTATTTTTTTATTACACTTGAGAATTAGTAAGATGTGTATTTACTAATTTCAGTTAACTTAAGAAAGCAAAAGATTATCCTCCACTTGTTGGACATAAGATTTGAAAGTGATTAAAATAACTTAACAAGTTGAAAGTTTTAAAATATACTTAGTATATTTATATTATGCTTCTTTAGGTACTAACTGAATCCCCAATCAACAGGTTATATCTTTTTTTGGTACGCAAAATTACATTTACGTCCATGAAATTTTGACTTGTATGAAGAGCTCTTCCCTTTACACAAATGTTTCTAAGTATTATTTATTGGCCAAAACTATGTTGTAATCTATGTATTATAACAAGCCAATCTTGTCCTTCTTTTGTATATTTTTTTTATATCTTTTCTTCCATATTGAGTAAGTGAACAAGTTTTCTTTTTTGCTAATCATTTTATGTATGCATTTAATTATGTCATGCCAGTCAAGTTCTTTAAATAATAATATCCTTAGACAAATAGTATTAGAGAAGCTGAAAAAAATAAAAAAAATATGTAATAAATAAGAATATTTAAAAGCTTGTATCTCTTGTTTTATTTTGTATTCATTTGACAATTTATGGTGGGATTAGATTTGTGATCAATAAAATAAAGATAGTGATATAAAAGGCATTTATGTCTACTTTATATTAAGTAGTGGAAATTTAAAAGCACATGACACATACACATTAAAAAGTGATTTTTTTTTAACTCAAGTTATTTTTGTTGAACAAATCAAAGGAGAGAAAATCTTGAATCACAAGGGAAAAAAAATTCATATTTATAAATCATTAATCAAAGTTACATTAAATACTGAACAAACCTATATTGACATTTCTCAATTTCCTTCTTTTTTCAACCTGCCTTTTGCCTCACTCATTTGTTGGATTATTCATCACATAATAAATAGTCTTTCTACCAAAAACAAAAAAAAATGCTACTGTATATTACTACAATAATAACATATACAGTATGTTCTCACAGTGTGGAATTTGGAAAAAATAACGTGTATGCAGATCTTAACCCTAACTTGCGAAAGTAAAGAGATTATTTCTGATAGACCCTCGGCTTAAGAGAAACAATTCACATCATGTTTGAAAAAGAAGAATAATAGTAAAGAAGCAATGTTAAAAATAATAAATGCAAGAACAATAACAACATCAAAATAACAAATCAATAGGTAATAATAAAGCCAACATAAGATAAATAATAGGTAATAATAGAAAACGAAGGCTAAGATAATACTAGAATGATATGTAATCAGTTCAAAGTATGACATGTAGGAAAACTTTTATTTCAATTTGAGATATCATTAGTCCAATTGATTTTGTTTTAATCTAATTGAAAGTGACCTTATTAGATTCAGTACATGTTATTGACAAAATCATACACATACTAATTATTAGTACAAATTGGGACCTTTATTGAACAATCTATTCACTTACCAAACTAGGACCAACAGATGGCAATGGCTAATTTGCTACCGACACAAATAAACATAATGGAGAAAATAATTACAAGGACATGAAAATTAAGTAATTTAATGCATAAAATATATAATAATTAATATCAATCAGAAAAAAAAACAAGAATTGATGGATTATATTGACAATCTTCCACCGAAGTCCGAACCTCATTGGTTTTTTATTAGTAACAAATAACATCATAAAAATACTTATAAAAGAAATAATATAAAACAAAAAAGTGTTTAGCAACCTCCTAGATTGGAAAAAAAGACAGCGCATGTTGTACAGCTATTTATAGACAGGGACACAAATGTCAATATC
This sequence comes from Nicotiana tabacum, assembly GCF_000715075.1. Lineage (NCBI taxonomy): Eukaryota > Viridiplantae > Streptophyta > Magnoliopsida > Solanales > Solanaceae > Nicotiana > Nicotiana tabacum. Next base: position 2,583,410 of record NC_134090.1, read on the forward strand.
TCTAAACAAAGGTCCATCTTTGTATTTTCAAGCCCCTAAATCTCCACTCTGCTTTAGCACTCCTTTTTTATTAGCAACTACTAATACAACGTAAAGCGTGCATGGGAATACAACATATTTAGTTTAATTATACTTTAATCTTTCTAATAATATACTATTATTTATTATATCAAAACTTAAGAAAGTGCATTCATTGAGATGAGTCTTAGTTAAATCATAAGTTTACTTTCTAAAGAAATACTAGTACATTTTTTTAAATTTTAACTATCTAATTAAAATTCATTGGTCGAGTTAATTGAATTAGAAGGATCTTTAAAAGGAGCAAATCCTGTACTTTTTAAAGATTTTCTTTATCCAAAACTAAAACTTAAGGGATGGAAAATTATTGTCCCTTCATCGCATTTATCATAGGCATTTTCAAACGCTATCGAACATTTAAGAAGAGGTCCTTTGGTTGTCGGTTTGGTTGCCGATTAGAGTTATGCATGTATTAGTTATGCATGAATAAGTGATGCAGAGATTAGTTATGTAGGTATAAGTTATACATGAATTAGTTACGTATTGATTATTATTTTTGAATATTTGGTTTGTTGTATTAGAAATTGATATAAATTATATAAATTTTAAAGTAAAATACTTATTTACTGATTTTGTCTCTAATAGATTGAGAAGAGGAAGAGCCTAGCAGTGATAGCATCAATATCTTCATGCTTGTTCTCCAAATGATTTGATATAAATCAATCTATAGAAGGACGCATTTATGTGTAAAATGAAAGGGGTAAATTTATCATTTCAATATTTTAATTATTAATACATGTATTAATTATTCCATCTTCTATCTCGCATAAAATAATACATAGATTGACTCATAACTTATACATGTATTATTTATGTAGAATTATAAAATGACAACCAAATATGATATTAGTTATGCTGAATTTTGTACAAAATAACTGACGGCTACCAAACATTGCATAAGTTATGTTGCCCTAATATATGAATAATTTTTCTCTTAACCAGCTACCAAACGAGGTCACTATATCTAAATTTTGAACTCGAGATATCTAATTAAAGTAGGCGAAATCTTAATCATCTTATTTAAAATACTCTTTGTAAGACAAATGTCATTATAAATACATAATAATATGTCCTTTTTTGTCTTTTCAAATCCCCACTCTCCACTTTCCAATTTCTATCACCTCCTTTTCCACTCCATTAGCTACATTACACTTTCACACTCCAAACCCACACTCTCCTCTTTCTTCACAGCTTCACTTTGGATTCTTATTCTCTAAAAAATGGGTTCTCGAACCGGGTCGCACCAGCTAAGCAACGGGTTAATCGTCTCGGGCCGACCCGAACAACACAAGGAAAAACAACCCACAGTCGCATCTCGTGCCGTTCCTTACACCGGCGGCGACGTTAAAAAGTCCGGCGAGCTTGGAAAAATGTACGGCATCGATTTCTCAACTGGGGACCACCTCCACCCTCTTGGGGGCCCGCCAATTCTGAGGCCTTCATCTTCTTCACAGCATAATAGTGGATCCGGACCCGTCAGATCCGGGCCTAACTCCGGCCCAATTCCGAAAAGATCCTCTTCCTCCGGTTCCGGTCCAATAATGACACCAATTCAGCCCACCGGTCTCATTACCTCCGGTCCGTTGAGTTCCAGTATTGGTCGACGGTCCGGCCAGCTCGAACCGGCCGGTTCGTTTAAGAAAGTAGTCTACGGTTCAGCCGTTACGAGCTTGAGCGATGAAATTAAAATGGGTTTTAGGGTTTCAAGAGTGGCAATGTGGGTTTTACTTGTTGTGTTACTAATGGCTTTAATGGCGGGTGCTTTTGTGATGGCGGCAGTTAAAAAATCGGTGATTTTAGTGGGTGTAGGTGGAATTTTAGCGCCAATTTTGGTGATTTTACTGTGGAATTATGGCTATAAAGAACGAGGCTTGGTGGGTTTTTTAAGAAGATTTCCTGATGCTGAGCTTAGAGGTGCTGTTGATGGACAGTATGTGAAGGTTACTGGGGTAATTTTACACTCATATGCACATTTTGTATTTTAGCTGGCATATATAAATTATAAATTGTGAATTTTAAAATTAAAGTCCTTTTAAATATAAAGAAGTAAGTATCATTTTTTGTTGGAACAGAGTAAAAAGTAAAGTGTATCAAGAAGAAATATTATTTTAATTCTGGAATTTGATTTCCTATTAATTTTGTTTGGTGATGTTGAAATGTATATTCTATTTTTTTAGTTCATGATTTTGTCATTAGGTGGTAGTTATGGTTGTTTAGTAGGATGGATTTTTTGGATGATACTCCCTCCGGTTTAAAATTTGGTTCAAATCAGTGACTTTTTTAAAAAGCAAGAAGGTATTAAACATTTTCCCAAATTTACCCTTGTCTAATAAATGATTTGAACAAATTCATAGTCTTCCAATGCTAATGTATTTATGTTGAGGAGAGATAAATGTTAATTTAGTCAAATAACCGTCATAATAAATGTAATTAAGTGATCTTCTTATTGGTGTGTCAAAACCTTAAAAATCACTTATAGTGGAGTGGAGTAAGTAGTTTTAAGATTGTCATTTGCCATATTGTCCTTGAAGTGAATGACCATGTGTGTGAATGACTTTGAGTGTGCTTGTGGGTGGGATATTTCTTAAGCTTTGACTTTGACTGTCACTTAAATTATGCTTAAGGAAAGGTTAAAGCACATAGCTTTATGTGGTGTTTTAGTCTTGTGAAATGTTGGCTGCTGAGTATTGTGATTTGAAGTTGCTCTGAACATTTTCCTTTGATTCTTAATGTGGAAGAGTTGCTTTAGAAAGGGGAAAATGGAAAGATGAATGGGAAGGAAAATATGATATAATAAGTGGATATGTACTGGCTGCTGATGTGTATATACTTTGCATTTTTTTTTATAAGTTACTTCCATTGCAGCTTTTAATTAGTTACTTCAAAAGTTATTTTTTAATAAGAGGGTAGAAGTTAGAACTACCTTCCTGATATTTCATTACCTATTCAACAGAGAAATAACTTTTATATCTTTTTGTATCTTATAAGTTTATTTGTGGCAACCTTTCCTTTCTTTTTGTCTTTTCATTTGATACTATAAAATGCGTGCTGCTTCTCATCTCCGTCCTTTTAAATGTAGTGTTCAGGTTCTTATTATCTCTTGGTTTCGTTTAGTCCTCCTTTGTGATTCCTATCCTACCTAATACAGGGAGAACTTATGCTTCTTTCTTGTCCTTACTAACCGTATAGCCATTTGCATCCTTGAACATGATATTATGGCATGGTCTATCTTGACCGACTCTTATACTAATAGATAACTAATGCCCTGACGTTGTTAGGACCATCCAATTTAAAGTTTTCTCATGTAAATTTATCAAATTTACAACATAGTGACAAGTGTTGTCTAATAGTTGGACTGTCCAATTACAGTACAACTATTTCTCTCTTTATCCAGTTTTATCTCAAGAATAAATTAAATAAAATTTAAATATAAGAAAGTTAAGTACATTTGAATCCACATGACTGGAAAGTGAGTATTTGAGCTTGTTATCATATATAGGCAACCTCGGAAGATTCATTCTTTTATTCCCAATCTAGATTCTTTTAGTATAAAGGCAAGCTTGGAAGAGAAATCATATTCTAGTCTAAAATTGAGATTATAATTTAAGTTATCCTTTCCCAATAACCTGATGGAATGAATGTATAGGAATTATTATTGCATTTGTATAACCCCCTCATGTATGGACATTTGCTGAATTCGATCCAGCCTGTTCCCCAGAAAAGGGAAAAAAGGAACCCTCCAAAAGTGCCATACCAAAAAGTGGACAACTACTTTTCTTTATACAAACAGAGTAAAATAAGGAGAACAAAGTTAGCTTTTAATGTGGTAATCAAATTATTGTATAGCATTTGCGTTAATTATAGCATTTGAGTAAAATCTAGATAAATATCTACTGTTTTAAATTGTTGCTACATTAAGCTAATCCGTTTACTGTGGCTTCGTCGTTGAGTTCTTACTAACACTACCCTCATGAGGTGTAAATAATGCTTGAACGGGGACCGTCCTTATTAGCATTCTTCAAGTCGTGTAATAACACCTTTACCTTGCCCCGGTGGGAGGTAGCATGAAAAGTGACCGTGCACACAAGCTTGCCCGCACACGGTACACTGCCGTTATAAAAAAAAAAGGTCGTGTAACACCTGTAAAGCTGATGGTATAGTCAAGAAGTCGCTAAGATATTCTGATAACTGTATTGGTTGCTAACCTTTAGGATTATATGCCTCATTTATAGTTTCCAAGAACTAAATCCACCTTGAAACTATCATCCTTAGTTGTTCCTTTAAAATGTCTTTTTCCTACAAAAGTAGGCAATTTGAGGGCTTTTCTGTATTCAGCTGGACAAACTATGTACTGTTCCTATACTTCTTGTTGCTCCAAGCCTCTCACAATGGCTCTATGTCCTCGTTTCTTTGTCATAGCGTTCTCTTGAGGTTGTGGTCAACCATACATTTGTCGCCATTAAAATCTTGCATTCCAAATGATGCACGGTTCACGAATGTATATTTAGGGAATAATATATATTGTTTTTTTTGTAGGTTGTTACTTGTGGCAGTATCCCTCTTGAAACTTCTTTTCAGCAGATACCACGATGTGTATATGCTTCTACAGAATTGCTCGAATATAAAGGTTGTGGTGGAAAATCTGCACATCCTAGACAGCGTTGCTTTTCATGGGGACGCAGGCATTCGGAGGTTAGTTTGCATATCAACTATTTGAGTATTTCTGGATTTGGTCATAGTACTCAGTATCAATTGGTATCAGCAGTCTCTGGATGCTATTTCAATTTTCAAGTACAATACTTATCAGAAGTCTATACAAATGCTTCCAAGAGGTTGCCATAGTGTTATAATTGTATGGCCGGAAAGAAACAAAATATGTTTTGAAGGACAAGGAAGGGATATCTCTGGGATTAAAAATAACTTTCCACATAATTTGTACTTCTGGTGCAAGAAGAACATATTGGAAAATGTAGAACAATGCTTGGATTTTATAGAGATGCTAGGGAGGAATTTGTGATAGTCTGTTCTTGAGCCTTCCTTCTTGTACTTTTGTACCATCTTGGTACTTTATTTTATGAAACCTTTACCTTATCTCAGAAAAAAAAGGTTTCTTATATGGGAACTTGAAGGAAGTATTAAAGCTTCAACTAGCTGACAGTTTGGAATTCAGGGCACATAAGGCCATGGACTATCTATATTCAAGGTTGAAATGTGCGATTTCAAAGGGTCAAAGGGTCTTTAACCAGCCTCATATGCCAACTTCTAGGCTTAAGTTCTGGGAAATTTCTAGGCTTCTACTGGTCAGAAGTTGCTATAGCTAATAGCCCTGTTACGGTTTTGGATACTTTTAATTTTCTGATACACTAATTCTGTACTATTCAACTCCTTAGTGGTCGTAACAAGTGGTGACAATTGATACTTGCCCCTTATTATGTAGTGGTCATGACTCCTAAGATTATGTCTAATGAGATACTTATATATGTTGCTGACTTCTGTATGTCTTGTGGTAACAGAAACATGTTGCTGATTTCTATATATCAGACTTTCAGACTGGATTAAGAGCACTGGTGAAGGCCGGTTATGGAGCAAAGGTGGCGCCGTTCGTAAAACCAATAACAGTTGTTGATATAACAAAGAGTAACAGGGAGTTATCTCCCAACTTCCTAAGATGGCTTGCTGATCGGAGCCTCTCAAGTGACGACCGTGTAATGCGACTGAAAGAAGGGTAAGCTGAGTTCATTCTGCGATTCGTCTACTTCTGTGCTTCTGTTACGCAAACTAAGGTTCTTTATGGTTGTTTCAAAATTACAGTTACATCAAAGAAGGGAGCACCGTTACTGTCATGGGCGTTGTAAGGCGCCAGGAGAATGTGCTAATGATTGTTCCACCAGCCGAGCCTATTTCAACTGGCTGTCAATGGACCCGTTGTCTCCTTCCAACCTATGTAGAAGGTCTCATCTTGACCTGTGATGATATTCAGAACGCCGATGTAATTCCTGTATAGGTTTGATCGTATAATACCAATTTTGATTACCCTATGAGTTATGGCGTCGTGATGCCAGCAAAGCTGCCTTGTTTGGTTCCTATGCAAATATTCAAGTGTATGTAAGATTGCATAGCAGAACAGAAGCAGGCAAAACTGATATCTTTGATGTCTGAAGTTGATAGTCCTATGTATTTCAATGTTGGTGGGAGATACTAAATATCACGTGGAATTAGTCCAGGTGTGCGCAAGCTGACTTGGACATTTTCCTCCCTTGAACAGCTAAGCGTGTTGTATCGTGTAGATTTTATATCTAGTTTGTTTTTTAGCTGCAATATGTATATTAACTGTTATGTTTATATATAAGTTTATAGCTTACTTTAGCTTTTCATTTCATGTGAACGTTTGGCTAAGCGTGTTGTAACGTTTGAACAAAAAATACAGTAAAAGTAAATATCCAACTAATTATTCATTCTTTTAAAAGGAGAAAAGGAAAAAGAAAGAAGTTGACAAGCTGGTTCTAATTTATCCACTATAACAATGAGGTGATAAATTTTTTTGTTCCATTAAAGTATATGAATTTTGTTGATTATTATAGTAACAATAAAATAATTAATAATCATTATAAAAGTAAATTTACAAAAATACTTTTTGTTAACTTAGCTTTACACAAACAGTAGTCACTAAACTTTATTCATTAACAATAAATATTTCCATCAATGCTCCGTACGGATGTGTGAGCGGCTGGTTGTGGAGGGCACGAGAAGAGGTAGAGGACGGCCTAAGAAGTATTGGGGAAAGGTGATCAGACAGGATATGGCGAGGCTCCAAATTTTCGAGGACATGACACTTGATAGGAAGATGTGGAGATCGAGTATTAGAGTTGTAGGTTAGGATGTAGTTGAGTCTTGACTTACTTCGTACCATTGTGGGACTAGCCAGGTAGGGTTTTTGTCTAAGATAGCTGGTGATAATATTGTGTTTTACTACTTCGCTTTTCAGTGCATGTCCTATTTACTAGCTATCGCTTTTGCTTTGCATCTTTCTTCTGCATTTCATGGTGTTCCTATTTTTCCTATGATTGTTGTGGTGATATTAATATTGTCTCCTTTTGTCCTTTTGTCTTTTTGTTTTCTTGAGCCGAGGGTTTTCGGAAACCACCTCTCTACTCCTTTGGGGTAGGAGTAAGGTCTGCGTACACACTACCCTCCCCAGACCCAATTAGTGGGATTTTACTGGGTTGTTGTTGTTTATTGATTTTACTTTTGTAGTAGGTAATTTCAAATTTTCAATTGATTTAATGTGACAAAAAATTTAGTTACTTTACTTTAACGTGGACAGCCTTAAGTAGTGTCCACGTGTCCAGTTGGTTAAGAATTGATTTCGGATTCCCTTAATTTAAATGATAATAGTATCACACATTTTTCTTTTTTAAATTTCTTTCTGCTATTTTTCTTAGCTTTGTACTACATTTTATACTGTTATAACAAGTAAAATAATTTTTGACAAGATAACAATAAACAAAACCGATATTTCTGACAATTCTTAGAAGCGCGAAATGGCAGGGCTCCTGCCTCCTTAACTGAATAACTGAATCAAGATTCCATTCATTCCCCTGTAAACTTCACACACACACACACACACACACACACACACACACTCACTCTCTCTCTCTCTCTCTCTCTCTCTCTCACACACACACACACAGAGCTTACAAGAAGGAGATATAAACTTTCAAGACTTTATTGAAGGGAGCTAAGATAAGGGGAAAAAATTGAGAATGGGTAGAAGAAATGATCATCATTTCTTGATTTTGTGTATTGTAGGATTATTTGCATTTATGGGAATGTTGACAAGGTGTTGGGGGAGTGTAGGAGTGAACTGGGGTACAATGGCAACTCAACAGTTACCACCAAAGAGTGTGGTGAAAATGCTGAAAGATAATGGATTTGATAAAGTGAAACTGTTTGAGGCAGATGACAGTATTTTGAATGCTTTAGTTGGTACTGATATTCAAGTCATGCTTGCAATTCCTAACTACATGTTACATGATATGAGTGCTGACCCTTTAATGGCTACTGCTTGGGTCCAAGAAAATGTTTCTGCTTATGTTTACACTGGTGTTGTCAAAATCAGGTTCAAAAGTTTCATTTCATAGCCTCCTTGTTTGTTTAATTTTTCCTTCTTTACTAAAGATCATTGAAAAAGAAATGCATTAGTTAAATACTACGTAGTTTCTTCTCATCTGCCTAAGTGGTAGAATTACTCGGTATCTGTGCTGGTGGGAGGTAACGGGTACCTGATGGAATAGTCGAGGTGAGTGTAAGCTGACACGGATAGTATCATCATAAAATCCAGTAGTTAAATACTAGGTGATTTCTTTCCATCTGCTTAAACGACATAATTATTCAGTACCTGTATTGGTGAGAGGTAGCAGGTACTTGATGGAATAGTCGAGTTGCGTGTGAGCTGACCGGATAGCATCGTCATAAGAAATACACTAGTTAAATAGTTCGTAGAGGTTTGTGCAATTTATCTCCAAGAATTTCAATTTATGTCTTATGTCTGCAAAAATCATAGCTCGAGCAATTTCACTTTGGTTTTTATTTGGTATGATGTCGACATGAGTTAGAGTTTAAATGGAGAAACATGATCGCTGATGATTCATATAGCCGACCCCAACTTATTTGGGACTGAGACATTAATGTCGTTATATATAGGGAGACCAGGAAAGGAAGGGCAACAGGGGCAATATAAGAATTGAATCCACAATCTGTTGTGATTGGAACTTCCATTAGTCCTTGGTTGTTCAAGTATATTCCTATGTTTTATCAAAATATATGCACTTGTTAAATAGGAGGATTTCTTGAGAGTTGCTTTTAAATTTCTAAGTAGCTTTTCTCAGTTTCAATTCTCAAATGAATGTAGGTATGTGGCAGTAGGAAATGAGCCATTTCTCCGAACATACAACGGGACATATCTGCCCTACATATTACCAGCTCTGAAAAACATTCAAGAAGCCATCAACAAAGCAGGATTAGGATCAGAGGTGAAAGCAACTATTCCCTTCAATGCTGACATTTACTTCTCCCCCGAGTCAACTCCAGTTCCTTCTGCTGGTGATTTCAGGCCAGAAGTACGCGATTTAACCATTCAGATTGTCCAATATTTGTATTCAAATGATGCCCCTTTCGTCGTTAACATCTATCCTTACCTCAGTCTCTATGGAAACATCTACTTTCCATTAGACTTTGCCTTTTTTGATGGCTCAAACAAGCCTGTTAGGGATGGCGATTATGTTTATACTAACGTGTTTGATGCCAATTTCGATACTCTTGTTTGGTCATTGAAGAAAGCTGGTTTTCCTGAAGTGAAAATCGTGGTTGGAGAAGTAGGGTGGCCAACAGATGGAGATAAAAATGCCAATATCGAAAATGCTATGAGATTTAACCAAGGATTGATTCAACATTGTTTGAGCGGACAAGGAACACCTGCTCGCAAGGGCAAAATAGAGGTTTATTTATTCAGTCTCATTGATGAGAACACGAAAAGCATTGCTCCAGGTAACTTTGAGAGGCATTGGGGAATCTTTGAGTTTGATGGAAAGCCAAAATACGAGCTAGATTTATCCGGGAAGATGCAGAAAGATAAAGGATTGGTTGCAGTAGAAGGTGTAAACTATATGCACAAAAGGTGGTGTGTATTAAAACCAGAAGGGGTAGATAATGCAGAAGAAGACTTGCCAAAAAATATTGATTACGCGTGCAGTCTTTCAGATTGCACAGCTTTGGGGTATGGTTCTTCCTGTAACCATCTTAGCGCGAAAGGGAATGCTTCCTATGCTTTTAACATGTATTATCAGTTCAAGAATCAGAATAGTTGGGACTGTGATTTCGATGGCTTGGCTGTGGTGACTAACGACGATCCATCTGACGATAAGTGCCACTTCCCTTTGATGATTTCTGTTGGTCATTCAATGGTGCTGCTGTTGCAGAAGAGATTACTATTTATCATACTTCTTGAGGGATGTTTAGTATTCTTGCTGCTTGTTTCCTAGAGAAAGTCACTTTGAATCCAATGCTGCTCTAATGATTTGCCACTTATGTGTATTATATTGACAGCTCACATGATATAACAAGGTTTATTAGATTATTATAGGTGAAAACCAGTTCAGCATTGGATTTGTAAAGCCATCTGCAGATTTTATTTTGATACATTTCTTCCTAGGATTGTACAAGCTTTGTTCAATTTAGCTGAAGTTGAGTAAGCATAATTCTAGTTCTAATTGTGAATTCTAGTTTATAAACAGCTTTTCTGGTGCTGTCTTGGTTTACTGCTCGTTGAAACTAATGTTGTTTTTGATGGTTTCTTATGCTGGTTAAATGCTGTTTTGACGTTGGAATTTGCTGCTGTTGCTGTTTTTACTGGTTTCTAAAGCTGGTTTAAATGCTGTTAATGTGCTTTGCTATTGAGGGAGGGATTTGGAGAAATTAATCAACATTACAAACCTAAAAAGGTCCGGCTCAAGAGTATAATTATGAAAAGAAAGCAGGAACGAATCCCTCCTTTTCACTGTTCTTCAGCCGAGGGTCTATCGGAAACAACCTTTCTACCTTCATAAGATAGGGGTAAGGTCTGCGCGTACGCATTACTCTCCCCAGACCCTACTTGTGTAATTTCACTGGTTTTTTTGTTGTTGTAAAGCAGGAACAAGTAAATGTTATTGTTAGCTCCAAGATAGGAGATAGTACTTCACTAAATGCAGGGAAAGAACAGTGAAGGGAAGAACATAGTACCCCTTGTATTTCATGTGTAGTTTTAAAACAATGAAAGGAGCACAAAGACCATGATTCTTAATATCATCGTAATTTCCTCTTATGGAGAAGCGATAACGAGATTATAAAAGACGGAGGACATACAAGAAAGATGCTACAGTCTTGCATGCATTCCACCAGCAACTACAAGAGTTTCTCCTGTTACATACGCAGCATCGCCTGAAGCCAGATAGGCAGTAGCCGCGGCCATGTCTTGTGTTGTTCCGAGCCTATTGAGTAATGTCTTAGCCTCAAGTTCTCTCCTCTTAAGACAATCAGCATCGAGAATTAATAAACTGTGAACTTGATCAAATTTTAACTGACAACAGATAGAGATCTAAAATTATGAGAACTTACCACATTAGCATTTCCCGTGATAAATTCAGCAAAATGTGTGGGTACAAAACCTGGTGCTACACAGTTCACACGAGTATTTGGAGCCATTTCAGCTGCGAGAGCCTGAAAATCCACAAATTAAAAGGAAACTAAATAGGAAATCGATAATTTGCACCATATGGCCTTTTATGAGGCCACTCTTTAAATTTTGTCCTTGTTAGCCCACTGGACTAAATTTCGTCTTCAAAAGTAGTTGAATGAAGTTTTCTTTTTAGGCTAATGGGGGCATAATTTAAATAGTGCCCGAAGAAAAGGCCATTTGTGCAAATGCCCCAATACGATGTGGTTATTCATATGCCAATAATGCCAAAATTAAGTACCTTGGTCAATCCGAGAAGGGCTGTTTTTGTTACTCCATACATTCCCATGGCAGCTGATGGTGTATAACCAGCAATAGAGGAAATTATAACAACTGAGGAACCCTTCTGAAGGTAAGGAGCTGCATCCTGTAAGTGGTTAAAAGAGTAAAATATTATGTGCCGTGCCAAGAACAATTAAAAGTAATATTGTTACAATGAACAAAATGAAACACGTGACGAAAAGAAAATATTAGCATCACCAAATGTCCTCAATAGAATTTTCTAGAGGCACACATGAAGATGAAACATTTTTCTCTTGAAGTTATTCATATCAAATCACTTACTTGAAGTAATAATATAGCGGCTTTCACGTTGATATCCCACAACTTGTCAAGGACTGGTTCTTTAATTTCCAATATCGCATCCACCGTAGGATTTACAGCAGCATTTGACACAATGACATCTAATATCCCATATTTCTGGAAGTGGGAAATTCCTATTAGAAAAATTGGACTAACCACAGAATTCTTCATTCATCTTTCACACTTTGAAAGTAGACAAAATTATTACCTCAAAGAATGAAATCGTTAAAGAAAAAAATCGTTAAAGACACTTTAAGGAGCAGTTTTGACCACCAAGAGAATAAACACACTCAGTCATGAATAACAAAGATTCGCGAGCAATCAAGAGTCCAAATCCCTGCTGGAAACTATTAATCCACCATGTTCATATTTATTACTCTTAGTTCTTCTCTCCAGAATTTATAGAGAATGCAAATACCTATTAAGCTCTTGGCACTGAACTCAAATTTAACATCTTCACAAAATCTAAATCGATGTCCAATATACTTCACAAACTTCTTATCCAAAATGATTCCTTAAATGGCTCCATCTCTAGCTGCAGAGGAGAGCATTTTAAGAAGAGTAAACAACAACCACTCTAATATGATGAAACGGTTAGACTCCCCTACGAACCTCATGCGCAAGGACCAATTGAGAAAAGCATCTCCAGATTTACACGCAAAAGTGGGTGCAAACCTTGGAAAGCTAGCAGAGACAAAAAACATGAAGTGATTTCTTATCATCTACCTAAACCTTGGTGGGCAGAATTACTAGGTACGTATGCAATACCTATGCTGGTGAAAGAGGCAGCAAGTACCTGGTAGAATAGTCGAGGTCCGCATGAGCTGGCCCACACACCACTGTTATTAAGAAAAGTATGCTCACACTAGAAAAGGATTACAAGCTAACTAGTTTCTTTCACTAGCAAATTTAGCCAGTGAAGAATTCAAGCGCCAATCAATTAAACATTAGTGCATATCTCGGTTTTAATAACTTCCGAGAGTTCATTAGTATCTTGTAGATATATACCATACATTTGAACTCAAACTTCTGGATTTGATTGATTGAGCAAGTGATAGATACACTAGTAGGATACCTGAATGGTCTTGTCGATCAAATTCTTCCTCTGTTGTGCATTAGACACATGACATACTACTCCAAAAACTTCAATTCCTCGATCACCAAGTTTTTGGACTGCTTCATCCACATTTTTCTGTAAAATCAACAGATTAAGAGAACGCCTCAAGTCAACACACCAATTGCACAAACAAGCAACCAATCTATATATAGTTCAAATTACAACAAGCAAATAAAATCCACTCTAAGCAAAATTGAAGACTCAGCAGACCCATCAAATATGAAAGATTCAATTTTTTCAATAAACACCCATCAAATATGCAATCAAAGACATAAAAAGCACCAAACTTCCGGCCAAATTAGAAATACCCAAATGAAGATTTCACATAAACTTGACAAGAAATGATGAAGTATCAACAAAGATATGAAATAATTAAACACCCAATTCAAAATATCCAATCTAACACAGAAAAAGCTTCAAACTTTGGCCAAATTAGAAACATCCAATTAAAGAATTAATAGAAACTTTACTGGTAATGTTAATTTCTATTTTACTGTCTAACCATCAGCTATATAGACCGACTAATCGGGATTCGTGCCACATAGGACCCATTAAAGTGGACCCATTAAAGGGGAGACGCTCCCAGGAATTTCTCCATTTTTTCGTAGCCCAAACACGAGACATCTAGTTAAGGTCGAGGGTGATAATTAAAACATCAACAGTAAATTACGTGAAATGGTGAAAAACCAATTTTAGAAAATGCAATCAAATACAGAAAAAAGTATCAAACTTTGGCCAAACTAGACACACTCGTTAGAAGAATTCACTGAAACTTGACAAGAAATTATGAAATACATTAACAAAGAATTATCCGAAAGATTAAATAAAACAATTTTTTTTTCCTTCAATAAAGCAAACCTGTTTTCTGGAGGAGATAACAACAGAAGCACCTTCTAAACCAAGCCGCTCAGCTATGCTAAAGCCTATACCCTGTGTTGAAGCAGTTACAATTGCCACTTTTCCTTGAAATCTTTTTCCAAATTTCTCCATTGCTGACTAATAAGCTCAAACACTTTAAAAAAAATATTAAAGAGAAAAAAGGGTACTGATTTTCTTGTTGGAGTTAGAATTGCAATAGTTTAATACTTCTGAATTATTTGGAAAGGGACTCTTTTTATTCGGAATCGGATCTATGGACGTTGAAGATTATGAAAATTTATGTATTTTTACTATGGGAATGAGTTTAATATATTTTAAGGCCCACACCTGTTTTGTCTGTGTATTAAAGTAGCTGATAAATTCAAAGAAACAAAAAAGTGTAGCTGATAAGTTCAATGAATTAAGAAAATATCTTACAAAAATTAATAGTTGGGAAATTTTAAATTTAAAAAAACTAAAACAAGAGAATTTATGGATTAGGAAAAGGCATTGATATAAGTGAATAAAATTGTTAGGAAATTGATAAAAGTGAATAAAATCATTTTTAATCTTTGCTCAAGAATGATTTACTTTTTTCATTATTTGCTACCATCAATGTGTATGTGCAACAAAAGTATAGCTAAATAATAAAAAAGAGAAGTGGCACGTGTGTAAGCAAAATTTATTTAAGTCCTCAAATTTCTTGCCTATTTGCTTCTTGTCTTGGAATTCTAATTTTTTTAGGTCTCACATATAATTTGGAAGATTTTTCCAAACGAAAAAACAGAGAAGAAAAAATAAGTAAAGGAGTCTAGTTTGGATCAATGTTGTCTAAGCCCTCGCAAATGATCATTTGCTAGCATAATCTAACTATTTTGGATTCGCGTTAGATGAATTTTTATTTAAATAATAATTAAGATATCTCGTAAAAATGGAAGGGGTTCTACCTACATATTAAAGAATACACTTATCTCTCAACACTATAAGAGTTTTCAAAGAAATTATGATGGTGTGGGTCACTCCATCAAATGCTAAATTTTTTAAGCCGGTATGTATATACACATTTTCTTAGTTTGATTTGATATAAAATTTAATATTTTTTTCTATGAAATGTGTGGTCTTAAATAAGTCATAATATTTATATCTCTATAAAACTTTTGAAACTTATGGCATGAAACCTATCATGTCATTTGTGTGACTATAAATACTTCTTATTACGAAAATATTGAAATATGTAAATCTTTTCCAAAGAGACTACTTAGAAAATAATGTCAATCTTTTTGAAACGGAGGGAATATATTATATATAAATTATACATAAAGGCTAGTAGAAAGTCAAGAGTGTTTCTTCCCCATACCAGTAGTATTAGTAGTTAGTCTTGTATTCTATTATTGTTAGATCTCTATATTTTTTTATTATCTTGTTGTTGTTAGTGATTTTTTTTTTCTTGAGCCGGGAGTATATCAGAAACTAATTATCTACTATGAGAGTAAGATTAGAGATTATGGTGCGTTTATATGCTAACAGCATGTGACTTGTATGTCATTTTACACACACACACACAGTCCTTTGTCGTCCAATCTAAGTAGGCACTCTCTCTTTCCTTATTTCCTTCTTCCTCCATTATTGCTTCCGAAAACCCTAAAAATGGAACATCCCTTCTTCATCAATAGCCCGCCCCCCACAAACCAATCTGAAGCATTAAGGTGGCTATCAATCGCCGAAAAACTCCTCACTAACCGTGACCTAGTCGGCAGCAAATCATTTGCGACCCGTGCCCGTGAATCCGACCCGACATTAGCACACGCTACCGACCAAATACTCGGCATCATTGACACCTTAATCGCCGGCGACAAACGGATTAACAATCACTACTTTGATTATTACTCTATCCTCCAAATCCCCCCTAATCAAACCCAAGATTTCGAATTCATCGCCGATCAGTATCGCCGATTTGCTCTTCTTCTGAACCCTCAGAACAACAATTTTCCGTTTTCAGATCAGGCTTTTCGCCTTGTTGTTGATGCATTTTCAGTTCTTTCTAATCCCCTGAGGAAAAGTATGTATGATAAAGAGCTGGGTTTCTTCGTTAATCTTTACCCAGTTGCTTCTACAACTACCCCTGTGAGTTTTGTGCATCATGGTGGGTATTCTGACATACCTGGTTCGACTGCAGACCAAGTGTTTGTGAATTTGCCTAGTCAAGATCAAGGAAGAGACCCACAAGCTGGATTTTCTATGCCAGTCACATTTCTGAATCGTGAACAAGAATCTGTGACCTCTATGGCAAGCTCGGGTACAGAGCAACAACATCAGCTGCAACAACCTGGAACATTTCTGAGACAACAGACACAACCAGTGAGCTCTGTTTCGTTTTCAAACACAGATGAACAGCCTGTGACATTCTTCAATTTAAACCAACCTCAGCCGGTAACTTCCGAGAGAAGCTTAAATAGAGAAAACACACCATTTGGCAATGGGTTGAGCTCGACCCGAGGGCGAGAGCCGGTGGTTTCTGTTGAGCAGCATGGTAATCAACAGCCCCCTGATAGAAATGAGAATGTGGTAACTTCCGAGAGAAGCTTAAATAGAGAAAACACACCATTTGGCAACGAGTTGAGCTCGACCCGAGGCCGAGAGGCGTTGGTTTCTGTAGAGCAGGATGGTAATCAACAGCACTCCGATAGAAATGAGAATGTGGTGGGGAACAATGAAAACAGGTCTGCTAATATTAGTGATAATGTGAGTAATGTGAAGGAGAAAGAAGGGAATGCATCAGATAATGCATCAAATAAGATACCTAGCTTCTGGACTGCATGCCCTTATTGTTACGTTATGTATGAGTACCCTTTGGATTATGTTGATTGTACATTTTCGTGTCGAAATTGTAAGAGGGCTTTTCAAGCTGTGAGAATTGCGTCCCCTCCACCAATTATTGATGGAAAAGAAGCTTATTTCTGTAGTTGGGGATTTATGCCTTTAGGATTTTCCCTGGAGAATTTTAAGAAAGGTGGAGATAATGCTTCGAGCTGGTCTCCGTTTTCGCCCATGTTTACTTGTCCTGAGCTGGGAGGAATCTGAATAATCATGTTGCTAGAGGAAAGAATGATGATGATGATGTTGTGTTTGTTGAGATATGGGAGGCCCTTTCTGGACATACTACTCTTAAGGTAAATTCTTGAGAAAGTTCACCAAGAGGAGGAGAAGAAGGAAGAGAGAATCAAGCCCTTCATTTCCAAATTTACCTTTCCATTCTTTTATCTTGATGATACGTTGTAGTAATTTTCTTATGAAGTAAACTTTGTGATTCCCGTACTTGATTTTTCAAACTAATATGTAACTTGATTCTGCTGACTTGATACAATTTGCCTCAAAGAACAACATACCCAATGTATTTTCACGAGTGGGTCTGGGGAGGGTAGTATATATGCAAACTTCGGCTCGTAAGAAATAGAGAAATTATTTCTGGAAGACCCTCGGGCTCTTTGAAGCAAATTTGCTTCAAAGAAAAAATAAAAAAATAAATAAAGAATGGATGTGACACAGCAAATTTATGCACTGAATGTAACTATCTATTTATCATAAAGAACTGAATGAGGTTCGAATTCGCAGTGCAAAGAATGCACGAAATTGCAGTAAATTTACATCAAGATAAAAGTAGCATTCTGAATCATCATTCATGCAAAACTTTCAACCTCAAAACTTCTTGAAGTGATGCAAACATTAAGGAGCTTTACTCATAAGGATTTCTGAAGTTCTTCAGAAGCTCTGGGATGTCATGACCGAGCATGTCATCCACAGCTTGAATCATTTTAGGCTTCAATTTTTCAAAATCGTTGATGCTGTAATGACTCAAAACTTCCCTAAAATGATCGACACTTGGAAAATCACCAGGTGGTAAACGAAACTCTTTCTGGACCTGTGTCATAATTGTAAATTCAATATAAGCACATATCTGAAATATAAAGAGATCCATTTAGCACAAGTGTGTTCAGAAAGAGACCTTTTCGAACACGTTATCAAGATTCTGAATGAGCTTTTGTTGGGTTTTGGACTTGCCCATCAATGCAGGCATCTCCTTCTTAAGATGGCTAATAATGTAGGAATGGATCTTAGCGGCTCTGGCACGTTTAACAAATTCATTGATCTGAAATAGCACAAAACTTATATGAGAATCCAAAACCATCTGGGTACACAATGTTAAGCAAATTGAAATGCCAATGGACAAGAAGAGGTTGCTCTAGTGGTAAGCACCCTCCACTTCCAACCAAGAGGTTGTGAGTTCGAGTCACCCCAAGAGCAAGGTGGGGAGTTTTTGGAGGGATGGAGCCTAGGGTCTATCGGAAACAGCCTCTCTACCCCAGGTAGGGGTAAGGTTTGCGTATACACTACCCAATGGACAAGAAGAGGTGATCTTAAGAAAGGGAGGTGTTCTTACTCGACGATCACAAGCCTTCTTTGGAATATCTATCAAGTCATCAAGAAGGTCATCTTGCTCTTTTTCAAAAAGATCTTTTCCAGTAGGACCAACAGCTTCTTCATTAACTGGTTTGTCGTTGAAAGAGCTGCAAAACCAACAGTTGTGAGAACTTACACCATGTGAAGAATGACTATGATTGAAAATGTTGACAAATGTTTAGTCATGCACAAAAGGTGTTAGCTATAAACTTTTCTTCATTTCTTTTACAGTCGACATGCTATCCAATGATCATTTCTAAGCATATAATGTAGCAACTTTAGAGAACTAAAAAAGACCTTTCTCTTACCCTATATAGACTCGCACAACTTCAGGTGTGTTCAGAACCTTTCCAAGAGACCACATCAATGCACCATAAACTCTCATCAGCTGCCATAAAAACAAAAGGCAAAGAAACTTTTAGCATTACGCAAAATCATCTTGTGACGTAAAAAAAGCAAACAAGAAGATAATTATGTATTGATCATCATCATATCTTACTTGTTGCGTATCTACTTGATCTGCCTTGTTTAATACTACACGGATTTTGTCCTCATGACCTTTCAAAGATGATATTACTCGTTTGAATTCATCACTAATATCAAGTTTATGTGGGTCAAACAAGAGGAGTATCATGTCACATTTTGCAGCAAACCATGAGATGACACCAGTAAAATCATAACTTCTCTGTGTCCTTTGCTTCTCTCCCGATAAAACTCCAGGAGTATCCACGAATGAAATATGGTCAAGGAGCTATGAAGGAAAAAAATTAGACTAATTAATAATTATGCTTCTTAATAGTATAGAAGTAAAAGAAATTGCTAGATATTGACTCACAGAATGTGGCATTTGGGAGCACTCAAATTTTGACAAAAATGCTCCACCAAACTTCGTCAAATCAGTGAATGGCAAGTCGTTGTGAACAGCAATGGTGTTGCCAGGAATGCTCCTTTCATCTGGACCAGACTGAGCAAAAAATCACTGTAAGACACTATAATGAAAAGTACACAACAATCAAATTGCCACAGACATACTGCCATGAAACCTTATTGGAGAGAACAAATTGTAAGGGACTCTTGCTGTTACTATACTTCTATTACTACTACATTTATTATTATGGACCTATATATCTTTAAATAAGGGCATAAAACATATGGAACAATTATAATTCCCTATTTACCGTAACCACAATAAATCTGTCGGTTGTTGGCTCTGGTCCGATGTGTGCACCTATTTCAGTCAAAAGAGTGAAAAGAAAAGGACGAATAGAAGGATAGACATTAGGTAAAAGAATTGGCAGGTATTAAAATATGAGTAGCGAAATTGGACATGTTATTACTAACCTGGATAATTGCTCTTTAGCAAGTGTTTGATAAATGTGGTTTTTCCTGTCGAGTATTGTCCCAAAAGCATGACCATAGGCTTGGCATCAAAATCACTCTCCGTCTATGACAACAGATAAAAATAAGCACAAACAAATGACAAGTTTGACATCTATAAGGTTGTTGAAAAGTACTACTATAAGCTTCTTCATCTACTCACCAGAGCAGGAGATGCAAAATCATTAAAGCGGTAAGTAAGTTCCAGTGGCTTCAACTTTTCATTGTATAGTCTCTTCAAACCATCAGTTACTGATGTAACAGCGGTAAGAGAAGGCTGGATCTGAAGCAAATACGAAAAGAAACTAGCTAAGTCAACATGAAAAATAACCAAATAGCCAATTTGTAGTAAAGACACTATTACTATATTAAGGGACAAGGCTTTGGTAAACTTTTGATTTTCCGAGTTAGCCAAGTTACAAAGAACAGAGATAAATTATAAGATAAATTTGAAAAAATAACACAAAGCTCAATCTAAAGTCAAATAAAAACAACTAGCTCTCATGAGAATGAGAAATCATCATATTTATTCAACTATGCATGTTGTAAACTACAGGCAAAGAACTGCAGATATCAGTTTTCCTGGTCAATCAGCTTACCATGCATAGACATAATTATAGGAAGAAGACTATTAACTGCACAAAACATAGGCCAAGGCTACCTTGGCAGAGAGTGGAAAAGATTGGAGCATATACACACAAGATAGATTTCACATCAACATCCCAAAGAAATCAAAAAACTCACCTTCTTTCTAGATTTTCTGGAAAACAAGTTGATTGGTGGCGGTGGCTGCAGTTGTATAGTTCCTGTATACATTTTCAAGTTGGGCAATTTAGCCAAGACGGCTTCATATTTCTTCTTGTTTGAGTAAAAGCATCATTGGTGTGAAATGATATTTTATACTGACCATTTGTTTCAATCTTTTTCATCGACGAACCATTGGTCTTCTGCGACTTGGAGGCAAAAAGTAAACCATACATTACCAGGCTTATAATTCACAATAAGAAAACAAGATGGAACTGTAGAAGCACTTACGGATAATAAAGCATCCAAACCTTCCATAGATGGAGGACTCAAAAACTCCATATTAGCTACAAAAATAAATAAGAGAAAAGGAAACAAGAACTGAGCCAATCACGACAAACTCACATGTTCTCATCACCGTGACAGATAATTGACTACTGTGTTGAAAAGAATAGATCTAAAACTTGCAAAAACAATTGTTATGCATTATTCTTGCCACTTCCACACTAATGAGTAATGACTTGAGATTTGCGTAATCTTTGTCGCATGAATTGGTAGCAATAGTAAGTACGTTGACTATAAATTTCAGTTTTTGAAATTGAGTAGCCCAATAAGCAGATTGGCAATAAATCCTTTCAAGTGTATATAATGAATGTCAAAATTCAACTCCTGAAGTTTCTGAAATATCTTTCAGCTATAATGCCCAGAAAATAATAAGATAATGATTTAAGAAATATCTGGATCATACTTATCCTCGCTTAAAACAAAGATAGAAAAAATAGAGCTCAAATTCTTGAGCTTATATAACCTTGTGGCTCTGTGAACCTAAATGCTTCTATATGGATTATAAAAACCGATCAAGAAGCATTACCTTTGCTCCTAAGGAGATCAGAGCTGAGCTCACGTCCTTCTTGTGCCAAGGAGATCAACTACAGTAGAAGAAAAAAGGCACTTAGGTTCTACCTGATCGATCTATACAGTATTTATATAAATAAAAAAGGTTAGTGTCAAAAATGACCTGCATTGCAGTGACAAACTCATTGAAACCCAAAAAACCTTGTCGTTTAGTATCTGCAATTGCCCAAACCTTCATAGATACAGCACAACAAAGTTGCAGATTAGTCATTTAATGCTATCACATAAGGCAAATATCTAGGAAGTCACAAACAAGCAACAACACCACTTATGCAGTCAAAATATTGCTTTAAAACAATAAAGAACCTTAATATTCCCTTAAACTCATTGCATACTGAAGGAAATTTATGCTGGAAAATAACAATGTGCATTCCATTTTCATTGGTTGGCACATTTGGCATATCTCAGAAGATAAAGCTAGTAAACATTTTAAAGCAAAAGATGGCACAATAGATGACTCTTACATAATATTTGAAGTAATCAATCACTACTCTCTACATTTAAACTCCAATAACAGATGCAAAGACTATAAGATCTAACAGTGATAGTTAATGGAAACGGATTGCATCTCGATAAACAATCAAATAGAAGACTAGTTCTAACATAAGAAATCACTCCAAAAGACGTACCACCAAAAGCTACAAAATATTCAACCAAACACGGTATAAACCCTATTAATCACACATGACAAACAAATTACTAACGAAAAACAAATAACAAAATTATGAATGAAACACAATGCTGTAAGTTCAAAAATCAACATATATACATATGTCTCTCTATGTTTGTGTGCGCGCTCACGTGTGTATATAGGTAATTCAGATATACTAAAACAGTAAGGCTTGGAAGGTAAAGAAACCGTGTGTTCAAAATAAACAATCATAAATTACATTTTTACCAAAAATAAAACCAAAAAAATGCACAAAATCAGGACAACTGCACATCAGAACACTACCTGCTTGAGTTCAGGCCTAGATAGATTCGACAACGAAAACAACTTAGTAGCATCATTTCCTGTAATACGGCCATCGCCATCTGCGTATAGAAAGACCAAAACATAGCAATAAACCGATGAGATTTCACTGAAAATGTAAACCGAAGAATGCTTGTAAATGAACCAATGAAACTTTACCTGAATCGACGAAGTTGAACCAGTTTTGATAGATCTTCTGATCATCTTTAGAGCACGAAGAAATAGAACTTGATACAATCTCCATTTTTGTGTACGGAGATGAATGATGAAGAGAAGAATGTAGTTTCAGTAATCTGAAATTTGAAAACCCTGAAAGAGGGAATTTATTACGGCATTTTTTTTAACACAGATGCGGGCGCTATATATCTTACGATGTCGTTTAGCAGGTGGGAACAGAGTGCTTTTTTCCCATTTATATGATAGACTAAGTGGGCGTTTGGACATAACAATTGTAAAATTCCCAAAAAAAGTGAAAAACAAATTCAAGTGAAAATGGTATTTGAAAATTAGAGTTGTGTTTGGATATGAATATTATTTTGAGTTATTTTTGAAGTTTTGTGAGTGATTTGAGTGAAAATTTTGAAAAATAACTTTTTGGAGTTTTTTAAATTTTCGAAAAATTCCAAAATTCATCTTCAAGTGAAAATTTGAAATTTTATGGCCAAACACTGATTTCGAAAAAAGTAAAAAAAAATCGAAAAAAATTAAAAAAAAAAATTTATGTCCAAACGGAAAATTTCATACGCTTCACTCATATTATACACTCCTTCTATTTTATTTTATATGATTTATTTTGATTCGTCATAGAAAAAAAAAAGTTTTTGGTCTTAAATATGTTATAACATTTATATTATTATAAAATTTTTGAAATTTATAATCTTAAACATATCAAGACATTTCTGTATCTATAATTAACTTTTGATAAATTTTAATATTCGTCATAACATTTTTATAACTATAAGACTTTTGAAATTTGTAGTCTTAAATATGCCATAATATTTATGTGACCGTAAAACTTATCATTAAATATATCATTCTTTTTAGAATAACTAATAAGGAAATAGTGTTACATAAATTGAAATGGATGAAGTAATATGAAAATAATTTCAAACATATTGATGTCAAATCATCTTTAAGAATATAAATAATAAAAATTATATTTCTTTATCTCTTTTATATTTCTGTAATAATATTTTTGTCGCATCGATATATATCCTCTTCTATGTGGGATAATATAAGAAGGTAAGTGGTATAAAACAAGAAGACAGGTATGCACTAGTTAAGATAGAGAGTTTTTGTAAATTTCATTATATTTTCAATTGTTATTTTCTAATTACCTTAAATTCCCTCCGTATAAATATTTAAATCTAGGTTAATAATTGATGGTGTTGTGTTCAAAATTTAGGATAAGAATTGACTCGGAAAGAATCTTTGAAAAAATGTCTTAGTTATCCCATAATCTCAAATTTTGAAATTCAAATTGCAACAACGGAATGAAGAGACAGCCAAAATCCAAAAGCGTGGCACTAGTGTTCGAATTTACGCGGCAGAATTCGAATTTGGAGATTGAAACGGATTTTATTGTAGTGCGATTTTTTCATATGCCTTTTAGATTTTTTAAATTGTAGTATTGCTTATATAATTTCTAAATATATAAATTTTATTTTAAAAACTTTAAAAATTTTATGTCCTAATTCACGATTAAATTTAAAAGTTTAATTCTCGAAATTCGAGCTTAGCCACATAAATTGAAATAAGCTATGAGTCTTTTAATTTCTTTTTTGGCTATTATATGGGGTTCCCACATGATTGACTAGATCATTTAGAACTTTCGTTTCTCTTTTAATTTCATATTAACTCGTGAAACTTTATTGATCGAAATAATGGCCTTTATTTTATTGTTTTCCATTAAATCCATTCGTATCATGTAGTTATAAATACATGTCCTTCATTTTATTATTTTTAGTATTTCTATGATTTGGCCTTTTTTTCCCTTTCAAGAGAAAATGTCTTTTGTGTTTGTGTGAGTTAACGATTTTAGTTTTAAATTTTTTCATTTATAGAAAAAAAACATATGTCAAACTGCCTTAAAATTACCACCAAATACTCATAAATTATATAGTGAAATATAAAAACTCAGTCAATATGACTTTCATCAATTCGATAACTCTAGGTTGTATAGTTTATCTGCAATGAGTTTAAGTTATATGATCCATCAATAACTCAATATATTAATGTCTCAAATTATCAGTAGAAAATAATATGCATATACCATCTTCTGATCAACAAACATGCATTAATAAAATTTGAGTGAAATGTAAACAATATTTTTTTCACAAGAAACATTAACACAAATCCTTCAACTTTCGCTTACGCAATAGAGTGAGGAATAGGAGCAAAATAAACACTAGACTTGAGAATGTTCAAAAGAGGCAGCAAAACATCTGCAAAATAGTAGAAAATAGGATAATCAGACAACCAAATAATATGTAGGAATGCCAAAAGAATGAGTGTGAAGCCATTTTAACAATAGGTAAAGTTACTAAATTTATATAATTTCTTATTTCACTTTTGTCAATGGAACACATGCATGTTAATGAGTCAATTGGAATTGAAATAACATGTAATGATCCGGCCGATCGTTTTGAGTATTACAATCCCATTTTTCCATTTACTTCTCAAATTGTACTTTACAGTTATTGTGTGAATTGCCGGGGTAATTAGTTCGGGTCCAGTGAGGTTTTTGAAGGAATTGGAATACTTAGTTCCAAGGTTTAAAGCTTAAGTTAAAATAGTGACCGGATGCGGAGTTATGTGTAAACGACCTTGGATTCGAATTTTGATGATTCTAATAGCTCCGTATGGTGATTTTGGATTTAGAAGCGTGTCCGGAAAATTATTTGAAAGTACGTAGTGGAATTTGGCTTGAAATGCCGAAAGTTAAATTTTTGGGAAGTTTGATTGGGGGGTTGACTTTTTGATATCGGGGTCGGAATTTGATTCTGGAAATTGAAATAGGTCCGTAATGTGAAATGTGACTTGTGTGCAAAATTTGAGGTCAATCGGACGTGATTTGATAGGTTTCGGCGTCGTTTGTAGAATTTGGGAATTTGGAAATTTATTAGGCTTGAATCCGTGTGTAGTTCGTATTTTTGAGGTTGTTAAGTATGATTTGAGACCTCGAGTAGGTCCGTGTTATGTTATGAAACTTGTTGGTATGTTCGGACGGGGACCCGAGGGCCTCAGGTGAGTTTCGGACGGTTAACAGATCAAATTTGGACTTAAGGAAATGTTGGAACTGCTGCCTACTGGTGTGATCGCACCTGCAAAGATTTTGATCGCAGGTGCGAAGCCGCATGTGCGCGAGATCAGTCGCAGAAGTGGCCAAGTGTGGAAATAGGCAGTGCTCGCAGGTGCGAGAAATTTGCCGTATCTGCGAGGCCGCAGGTGCGAAGGTGTTGGCGCAGATGCGGACTGGGGCTGGCATGAGGCGACCACATGTGCGAAGGGGAATGCGCATCTGCGAGCGCGCAGATGCGAGAAAAGGGCCGCAAATGCGAGGTTTTGGAAGGCTTGATGTTTTCGCAGGCGCGCATTTTTGTCCGCAAATGCGGATGCGCAGGCGCGAGCCCGGGAACCGCAGGTGCGGAAATGCCTGGGCAGTGTTTAAAACGAGGGTTTCGAGATTTTTTCCCATTTTAGGATTTTGGAGCTCGGGTTGGGCGATTTTGGAGAGGAAATTTTCCACACAACTTGGAGTAAATATTCTTAACTCCACTGTGATTATATTTCATGAATTAATCTTCATTTTTGGTGTAAGATTATTGAATCTTCAAGAGAAATAGAAGGAAATTTCTATAATATCACAAAACGAATTTTTCAAGTTTGAATACCGATTTGGAGTCGGATTTGAGTGAAATTAGTATGGTTGAACTTGTAATTGGATGGGTTGTCGTATTTTGTGAGTTTCGTCAGAATTCGAGACGTGGGCCCCACGGGTGATTTTTGGGGCGTAATTTCGGATTTTGTGAAAATATTAGTATTTTGATATGGAATTAATTTCTATAAATTTTGTGGGCTGAATCAAATTAATTGTGACTATATTCAAGCCGTTTGGAAGTTGATACACGCAGAGTGAAATTGTTGGAGCATTTCTTAGCTTGCTCGACATTGGATTTGGCTTGTTCGAGGTAAGTAACTCTTCTAATATTGGAGTTGAGGGTATGAACCCTGAATATATGTATTTCGTAAATTGTTGGAAGGTGACGCACATGCTAGGTGACGGGCATGTGGGCGTGCACTATAGAAATTATGACATAATTGTTTATGTGGAATTTTGTAGTTAAATGATCTTGGCATTTTCCATGTGATTTTTATGAGTTAAAGAAATTGAGCTGAAAAGCATATTAAAAATTATGTTGAGCCTGTGTGCTAGTATTATTGGGACTCACAGAGGTCATATTATTGTGAAATATTTATTTTAAAAATAAAAATTCATACTCAGTCATATTCATTTCATTGCATATCATATCTCAGTCTCGGTTGTTATTTATTGATACATCATATCATCATTTTGGGCTATTCTCATGACATTGTGAGCCCATGAAAGAAAGAGATTAATGATTGAGATAGGCCGAGGGCCTGATTGTGAGGATATTTTTGGGATCGGGCTGCACGCCGTAGTAGACCATGTTGGCTTTATATATATTATTACTATTATATGGATCGGGGCTGCCCGCCTGCAGCAGGCCTTATTAGCTTCTTATTGCACGTGAGTTGGTCGTGCAACACGTGAGTTGGCCGTGCGGATCCTTATATTATTATTGTACGTGAGTTGGCCGTGCAGCACGTGAGTTGACCGTACGGATCCAGATCTTTATATTATGGCACGTGAGTTGTCCATGCTTATAGCGCTTGGGCTGTAGGAGCCCCTCATGAGTCTGTACACCCCCAGTGAGGGCAGTCGACTATAAACAGGGATTGGGCTGCACGCCGCAGCAGGTATTGTATAGCGCTGAGTGATTGAGTATGTTGAGCACAGTTAGAGAGAATGCGAGACAATGAGATTGAGTACTCTGAGACTGTGAGTACATGAGTGAAATCTCTGAGATATATTGCATTGACATGCACACATAACATATATGCATAGAGATGTATTTTCTTTATACTGTACGGTATCACATTATTCATGATTTTTCACACATGTTGAAAGATAGGTATAGTGATGCATTTGTTTTACACTGGTTATCTGGGAAAGAAAATGAGATACTTTATTTATTATTGAAAGGATTTTTGGAAAAATTACTGTTTTCAAACTTATTCATATTTTTGGTAACTTCGGTAAACGATTTGGGTTTTCATTGATGTACTTGAAAGGCAGAACTATTTCTAGAAGTTATGATTTAGCTAAGCATTTATTCTTTGAGTTACTTCTGCATTACTTGTTTAATATTGTTATGAACTATTGTTGGTTATGGAAGTTGGACTCTGACCTTGGTAGAAGCTCGTCACTACTTTCAACATACGGTTAGGTTTGTTACTTACTCAGTACATGGGGTCGGTTGTACTGATACTACACTTCTGCATATTGCGTGCAGATATTGGCTGTCGTTGTTGCTGTGCTCGATGGTTGCGGGATCTGAAGATGTACCTGCATTCCTGTTGTAGCTGCCTCTTGTTCAGGATAACCTTAGATTTATAAAAACTCTGTTTATGTATTATTCAAACAGACTATGTATTTATTTCATTTCCGCTTTGTATACTTTATTCTTAGAAGCTCATGATTTGTACTACCAGTTCTTGGGGATTGTATAAGATCAGGATCTTTATTCACTTAAATTGCTTTAATAGTTATTATTGAAATTGGATAGTTGGTAATTGACTTACCTAACGGGATGGGTTAGGTGCCATCACGACTAGTTAGATTTTGGGTCGTGATAAGGTGGTATTAGAGCTCTAGGTTCATAGGTTCCACAAATCATGAGCAAGTGTCTAGTAGAGTCTTGCGGATCGGTATGATGACGTCCATACTTATCTTTAAGAGGCTACAGGGCATTTAGGATATATACTTCCCATCTTTCTTTCCTTATCGTGCGGGATTGATTCAGCTTGGAACATAACTCTTTGAATTCCTTCCACATATTCGTATGCGCACATGAGCGCTCAGTATCAGTTGTGTATAGTCGGCTTGTGATTTCAGGGATGATGTGTGAGATGTGAATTCTATGTTTTGGTGATGGGCCAGTCTGGAGGATTTGAGGCCATGGTTAGACCGCAGTTTAAGCTCGGTAGCTTCAGTTATAACTTGTACAATTGGACTCATATGTCCGGTAATGACCCTACAGTAGAATTTGTGGCTTGATGAGCGGTGAAATAGCGGTATGATGGGTATGATGTGACCACGGGATGTGTTAAGATGATTTGAATATGACGAGAAGTGTTTCCTTGAAATATAAAGAAATGGCCATTGAGTGCTTGATTTTCGTTTTAATGTGATATACAGTCTCGAGTATGGATGTTTTGAAGGATCTTTCATATTGTTAAATTTTGGGGTAAATTAAATTCTCATGTCTGGGTAATGAGTTTGGACTCAGATTGACTAAGTGATTGCATAGTAATTGTGACTGCAAAAAGATATAACAAGATGTCAATTTGAGGTTAGGGAGGTGGGTTATCTCCTGGAGAGTAATCTACGTAGGTGTGTTCCTTATATGTGAGTGGAGATTTACTTTTCCGCCAGCAGGGCGTATGTGTGGAGATTTGAATTCGAATTTGGCTGAGAAAGTCGACCTAAGTATCAAGAGAATGATTGCGATCTTCGCAGATGATTTGGGATATTTTTATGGTTGGCATTGCATGAGCTTGAGAAGAATTTTGTGGCACTGACTACGGTATTATGACAGTAATAGGGTATGGGTATTGTGAATTATGAAGTGTTTTAATCTATGGCTTTGAGCCAAGTGAGGGAGTCTGCTATTGACAATTTGATTTCATGGTTAGGTGTTAAATTTTAATTTTGGTCTGAGGCATACTTGTGGATTAGTTATGACTTGCAGAGATGGAGTTCGAGAATGACTTGAGTAAACGAATTCTTGGATACGGGTTATATTGTACTTTATGAGTATGTGAAAATCATGGGATGAGTGAGTTGTTATTTTCAAAATATATAGTACGCATGGAGTATGAATTTGATTGGGGGTATTAAAGTAGAGTTACTTCTTTGAGTATTGTTGTGCTAATGGGGCAGGTGTCTTTTGACCCATTTGGGCGGTGTAATTAGATTTGAACAAAGTGGGTGACTTCCGAGAAAGTTCCAGTGGGTTTGAGAATTTTTATATAGCAATTGAGAATTTCTCCGGACTTGTGTATGGATAAAACCTGAGATTTACACTGGATGGTGTCTGGACTTGCGGAAAATCTATATGACTATGGATTCTATGTTTTAGTATAAGGAAGGTAAGAAGAAAAATTTCAAATTCATATAAGGTATTCTCAGAGTGAGTGTTATAGTTGTGGTATTTTTAAAGGTGCTTAAGAAGAATACAATTGCTTATGGGCCGTAGGGCGTTGTGGTTCTATGCTAAGGTTTGTAGAGTAAGTCGTGGTTAAAGATCATAGTAATTTAACAAGAAGAAGTATCAATCTGAAAATAAATTCGGAAGGGACTCGGAGAAAATAGGACAACTGGGTAGTAGGTTGGATCAATATGGTAATGGATATGATCGGTTCTTTGAGTGCTTATGATGTGGGGGTTTTCTACAGGTGCTTTGTGACAATACATCTGGACTTGGCGACCTGCGTGGCTTGGTCGAGTTAGAGAAATTTAGTTTTAAGGGCTTGATTATGTGCAAATGGATTCCAAAGTATTCTTGATGGTTTCTACCGGTGTGGAGAACGTGTTGTGTATTATGATTTTCTCCTGGAAAGAAGTAAGAGAAAGGTTTCTAACTAAAATGGTATGTAAATTATTGGTGACTCAAAATTGATAATAAGATTTTTGTGCATTTCACATGATGGCAAGATAGATGTTATGTGTTGTACAAAAGCTAGATTTTCAGGTACAAGGTGGCAGTACAGTCTTGAAGAGAAGGTAACGAATGTTGGACAACATGGACAGTTTCAAATAACTAGATGAATACTATTACTACTTGGTGTTGTATGAGAAAGGGGCGGACTTCAGAAGGCGCATTGTATTTTGACTTACGGATGTATAAATTAGTATTGCGGTACTCACATGGTTGATAGACTGTTGATATTCAAATTTTGTCAAGTGGTACGAAAGAACTTTCAAAGTATTTCTCGTGGGATGATCGTGTATGAGAGAGGTGTAAGGAATTCGGGCGGTGGAGATGGAATCAAATATGGTGATTCGTGTGTTCTATGGATTTGGAGATTGGGAGTTCCCAGGAGCAGATTGTTTCAGGGTTGTGGACTATGAAGTTGTGGTCGGAGCTAGCCGGATGATGAAATATGTTATGATTAAGTCATTATGGATTTTCGGAGGGATTCTTTTTATCTATTTGTGGGTAACCCGAGTTAATTTGGGGGTCCATAGGTAGGCCCAATAAAGATATGTATTCTACACCGAGCCGGAATAGTTGGCTCCATACTGCTATTATTGAGGGATATGTAATTCGGTTGATGTTGAACTTATTCGTGTTCTCAAATGATCTGTGAGTTACTCCTTTATGCTACGAAGAGTTGTGATCCATTGGTTATGTGCACAAATGGTGCAGTTCTATTTGAGCCTTATAGCGGAATTTGAGTGTAATGAGTATTTGGGTATTGCATGATTGATTGCGCAATGGTTATGTTCTTTCAGGTTTTGTGTGGCATTTTTGTCATTTGCCTCTCTGTGGTTATTGATTTTGAGCGGGGTGGCTCGAGGTATATATTATGGACCAGCGTTTGGATAGGGTCACACATTGCAGCAGAGTTATGTTAAGGTATGAACCTTGTGTTATGATCGGGTGATGGTTCTACGGTGTATGATGAATTTACAACATTTTTTTCTGGTGGTACTTGTTAATCTGGCGGGGCAGTTCTCTCATTTGAGTCATTTTCCATGACTGAGTACATTTGAATTGTTGCTTATTGGTGCACGAAAAGGGATTATGGTTCTCGTTGGGGAGAGAATGTAATGACCCGACCAGTCGTTTTGAGTATTACAACCACGTTTACCCATTTACTTCTCAAATTATACTTTACAGTTGTTGTATGAATTGCCGGGGTAATTGGTTCGAGTCCAGTGAGGTTTTTGAAGGAATTAGAACACTTAGTTCCAAGGTTTAAAGCTTAAGTGAAAATAGTGGCCGGATGCGAAGTTATGTGTAAACGACCTTGTATTCGAATTTTGATGATTCCAATAGCTCCGTATGGTGATTTTGGACTTAGGAGCGTGTCCGAAAAATTATTTGAAAGTATGTAGTGGAATTTGGCTTGAAATGCCGAAAGTTAAATTTTTAGAAAGTTTGACCGGGGGGTTAACTTTTTGATATCAGGGTCAGAATCCAATTCTGGAAATTGGAATAGGTCCGTAATGTGAAATGTGTCTTGTGTGCAAAATTTGAGGTCAATCGGACGTGATTTGATAGGTTTCGACGTCGTTTGTAGAATTTGGAAATTTGGAAATTTAATAGGCTTGAATCAGTGTGTAGTTCATATTTTTGAGGTTGTTAGGTATGATTTGAGGCCTCGAGTAGGTCCGTGTTATGTTAAGGAACTTGTTGGTATGTTCGGGCAGGGACCCGAGGGCCTCGGGTGAGTTTCGGACAGTTAACGGATCAAATTTGGGCTTAAGGAAATGCTGGAACTACTGCCTACTGGTGTGATCGCACCTGCGAAGATTTTGATCATAGGTGCAAAGCCGCATGTGCGCGAGATCAATCGCAGAAGCGGCCAAGTGTGGAACTGGGAAGTGCTCACAGGTGCGAGGAATTTGCCACATCTGCGAGGAATTTGCCGCATCTGCGAGGCCGTAGGTGCGTGTTGGCACAGATGCGGACTGGGCTGGTGTGAGGCGACCGTAGGTGCGAAGGGGAATGCGCATCTACGAGCCCGCAGATGCGAGAAAAGGGCCGCAGATGCGAGGTTTTGGAAGGCTGGCTGTTTCCGCAAGCGCACATTTTTGTCCGCAAATGTGGATGCGCAGGTGCGAGTCCAGGCACCGCAGGTGCGGAAATGCCTAGGCAGTGTTTAAAACGAGGGTTGCGAGATTTTTTCCCATTTTTGGATTTTGGAGCTCGGGTTGGGCGATTTTGGAGAGGAAATTTTCCAAACAACTTGGGGTAAGTATTCTTAACTCTCTTGTGATTATATTCCATGAATTGATCTTCATTTTTTGTGTAAGATTATTGAATCTTCAAGAGAAATAGAAGGAAATTTCTATAATATCACAAAACGAATTTTTCAAGTTTGAATACCGATTTGGAGTCGGATTTAAGTGAAATTAGTATGGTTGAACTTGTAATTAGATGGGTTGTCGTATTTTGTAAGTTTCGTCGGATTTCGAGACGTGGGCCCACAGGTATTTTTGGGGCGTAATTTTAAATTTTGTGGAAATATTAGTATTTTGATATGAAATTAATTTCTATAAATTTTGTGGGCTGAATCAAATTAATTGTGACTAGTTTCGAGCCGTTTGGAAGTTGATACATGCAGAGTAGAATTGCTGGAGCATTTCTTAGCTTGCTCGACATTGGATTTGGCTTGTTCGAGGTAAGTAACTCTTCTAATCTTGGAATTTAGGGTATGAACCCTAAATATATGTATTTCTAAAATTATTGGGAGGTGACGCACATGCTAGGTGATGGGTATGTGGGCGTGCACTACAGAAATTGTGACATAATTGTTTATGTGAAATTTTGTAGTTAAATGACCTTGGCATTTTCCATGCGATTTTTATGAGTTAAAGAAATTGAGCTGAAAAGCATATTAAAATTTATGTTGAGGCTATGTACCAGTATTATTAGACTCACAGAGGTCATATTGTTGTGAAATATTTATTTTAAAAATAAAAATTCATACTCAGTCATATTCATTTCATTGCATATCATATCTCAGTCTATGTTGTTATTTATTGATACATCATATCATCATTTTTGGGCTATTCTCATGACATTGTGAGCCCATGAAAGAGAGACCGGAGAGATTGATGACTGAGTGAGGCCGAGGGCCTGATTGTGAGGATATTTTTGGGATCGGGCTGCACGCCGCAGCAGACCATGTTGGCTTTATATATATTTTTACTATTATATGGATCGGGGCTACCCGCCTGCAGCAGGCCTTATTGGCTTCTTATTGCACGTGAGTTGGCAGTGCAGCACGTGAGTTAGCCGTGGAGCACGTGAGTTGGCCGTGCGGATCCTTATATTATTATTGCACGTGAGTTGGTCGTGCAGCATGTGAGTTGGCCGTGCGGATCCTTATATTATTATTGCACATGAGTTGGCCGTGCAACACGTGAGTTGGCTGTGCGGATCCTTATATTATTATTGCATGTGAGTTGGTCGTGCAGCACGTGAGTTGGCCGTGCGGATCCAGATCTTTATATTATGGCACGTGAGTTGTCCGTGCAACACGTGAGTTATCCGTACTTATAGCGCTTTGGCTGTAAAAGCCCCTCATGAGTCTGTACACTCCTAGTGAGCGCAGTCGACTATAAACAGGGATTGGGCTGCACGCCGCAGTAGGTATTGTATAGCGCTGAGTGATTGAGTGTGCTGAGCACAGTTAGAGAGAATGCGAGACAATGAGATTGAGTACTCTGAGACTGTGAGTACATGAGTGCAATCTCTGAGATATATTGCATTGACATGCACACATGACATATATGCATAGAGATGTATTTTCTTTATGATGTACGGTATCACATTATTTATGATTTTTCACACATGTTGAAAGATGGGTATAGTGATGCATTTGTTTTACACTGGTTATCTGGGAAAGAAAATGAGATACTTTATTTATTACTGAAAGGATTTTTGGAAAATTTACTGTTTTTAAAATTATTCATATTTTTGGTAACTTCGGTAAACGATTTGGGTTTTCATTGATGTACTTGAAAGGCAGAACTATTTTCAAAAGTCATGATTTAGCCGAGCATTTATTCTTTGAGTTACTTCTGGCATTACTTGTTTAATATTATTATGAACTATTGTTGGTTATGGAAGTTGGACTCTGACCTTGGTAGAAGCTCGTCACTACTTTCAAGCTACGACTAGGTTTGTTACTTACTCAGTACATGGGGTCGATTGTACTGATACTATACTTCTGTATATTACGTACAGATATTGGCTGTCGTTGTTGCAGTGCTCGATGATTGCGGGATCTGAAGATGTACCTGCATTCCTGTTGTAGCTGCCTCTTGTTCAGGGTAGCCTTAGATTCATA
Source organism: Nicotiana tabacum (assembly GCF_000715075.1). Taxonomy (NCBI): domain Eukaryota; kingdom Viridiplantae; phylum Streptophyta; class Magnoliopsida; order Solanales; family Solanaceae; genus Nicotiana; species Nicotiana tabacum. Next base: position 2,618,174 of record NC_134090.1, read on the forward strand.
AAAGCTCTGTTTATGTATTATTCAAACAGACTATGTATTTATTTCATTTCCGCTTTGTATACTTTATTCTTAGAAGCTCATGATTTGTACTACTAGTTCTTGGGGATTGTATAAGATCAGGATCTTTATTCACTTAAATTGCTTTAATAGTTATTATTGAAATTGGTTAGTTTGTAATTGGCTTATCTAACGGGATGGGTTAGGTGCCATCACGACTAGTTGGATTTTGGGTCGTGACATAACAATACGCCATGCGGATGCTAATAAATAAACTTTTAATGACGATAAAATAGACAACAAAGAAAACCTGCCTTCGCCACTGCGAAGACACCCAACCCAGGTCCTTTATTGCAAATGCGATCCTGTGACCGCAAATACGAGCTTGATCTCGCAAATGCGAGATCTGCAACTGGACATCAGCAACTGTTGGGCATCAGTAGTTGCAAACCCTAACTATAATGACCCGACTGGTCATTTTGAGCATTCACGCTCCTTTCAACTATTTAAAGTCTTGAATAACTTTCTACGAGGTATTATGACTTGTGTGAATTGTCGGTTTTAATTTTTAAGGTATTTCAGAGTTAGGTTGGAAAAAAGAATTTTCATGTTGGAAATTTAGTTGAAAAGGTTGACCGGATGTTGACTTATGTGTAAAGACCCCGAAAAAATTTTGCTAAGGAAATTAAGGTTTGGTGGTGCCGAGGTAGATCAATTAGTACAATGATTATAGAAATTTCTCGCGGCGAGCTTGCGAGCCTCGGCTCGGACTTTTTTGGGTTGAACAATGCACCGATGTGTAAAGAAATTTTTTGTCTGAAAAAGGTCATTTCTGCGACCACTATACGGTCGCAGAATCACTCTGCGAACCGCATAATGGTCGCAAAGTGGAGCAGGAGAGGGGCCAGATTTGAGAAAAATCTGTGGTGCATTATGCGACCGCAGACGTGTTTTGTGGTGCATTATGCGACCGCAGAACAAGTATGCGGACCGCATAATGATCGCAGACTGGGTCAGTAACGCCCAGCTTTGGAAGCCAAATTATGCGGCCGGTATGCAGACCGCATACCTGTTATGCGATCGCATATGCGACCGCATAACTGCGTCGGAGCTTCCATTCTTTCTAATTTTTGACCCGACCCAACTTCGATTTATAGCCCTTGAATCTCATTTTTGAGCCAAAATCTGATATTTTAGAGAGAGGTGAGAGCATTTTAGAGAGAAAAAGTGAAGACTTAGTCATTTATCCATCAATTCTTTTTCAAGGTTTGAAGATTTCACAAGGATCTTGCTAGGGCTTCAAAGAGGTAAGAATTTCTTTCCCTAATTCTTTAATTTCAGGTTTGGAGTAAAAATGAGTGATTAATAGTATGATTCTTGGGTGTAAGAGTATTATGTATACATACCAATAAGGTTGTGGAAGGATTGTTAAGTTCAAATGGGTAAGGATTGGGTTGAAAATGGTAGAAATCTTCATAGATTTTAATTGAAGATTTGAGGGTCGAGTTGATGTCGGATTTTGGTGAAATTTATATGGTTGGACTCGTGGTTGGATGGGCGTTCATATCCTGTAACTTTTGTCGGTTTTCGAGACGTGAGCCCTACGGGCAATTTTTGAGTTAATTTCGAATTTTATTGAAAAAAATAGTATTTCCTTATAGAATTAATTACAATAATTTGTATTGACTGATTTGAATTAATTGTGGCTAGATACGAGGCTTTCGGAGATCAATTCTCATGGCAAGGGCATAGCGGAATAAATAAGTACACGGGTTTAGGTAAGTAACAATTATAAATCTGATTCTGAGGGTATGAAACACCGGATTTTGGTATCATGTAATTATTTTGGAGGTGACGCACATGATAGGTGACGGACGTGTGGGCGTGCACCGAGGGGATTGTGACTTGATCCGTCCCGGAAAACTATAAAGTTGAATAATTTATTGTTAGCTATATGATCTCTATGTGTTGAAGAAATTTGACTATAAATCATGTTAGAAATCATGCTTAGGCTATGTTATAGTACGGTTGAGACCCGTAGACGTTGCGTACTTGTTGAATTATTTGCTAATTGTTGTCTTGTACTCAGTCATGATTTTTTTTGTGTATTATACCTTAGTCTTTCTGGATATTTGTTGATATACTATGTTATCTTTGTTTGGGCTGATCTTTGTGATTTCTGAGAGCCTGGGAGACTTGAGAGGTTGAGGACTGAGTAAGGCCGAGGGCCTGTCGGTGAGGTAAGGATATTATGGCACGTGAGTTGTCCGTGCAGGATATTATAGCACGTGAGTTGTCCGTGCAGATTATGGCGCTTGGGCTGTAGGAGCCCCTCCAGAGTCTGTACACACCCCTAGTGAGCGCGGGTACCCATTGAGTGTGAGTGCTGAGGGCTGAGAGCCGAGTGATTGAGCTGTTGTGATGAGCTGAGTGACTGTTGCCTGGGAGACTGTACTTATTTTGTATTTGTTGTTGCACTTGGTTGCTATCTGTCATTGTTGTGAAATCTCTTAAAGAATTTATATCCGGATTACTTGAAATTGAACTGTATAAAATTGATTTGACTTAACCTGTCGGATTTGAAAGCATGTCTACTCTTTGCTGGAACTACTGAAAGTGAACTATGACTGTGTAGCTCGTCATTATCTTCAGTTCCTTAGTTATTATTGTTACTTTCTGAGTTGGTTATACTCATACTACACCCCGCACTTCGTGTGCAGATCCAGGTGTTTCTGAACATAGCGGGTGTTGATCATTTTGTGTAGTTGATTTTCAGGAGATTTTGAGGTAGCTGCCGTATTCCGCAGACCTTGTCTCTCCTTCTCTATCTCCTTGTTTACTGTATTTGGTCTCAGACTATTATAGACCGTATTTTCCAAACTTGTACTCATATTAGATGCTCATGTACATGGTGATACCAGGTTTTGAGAGTGTTGTATCAGAAATTTCTAAATTTTTGGTATTGTATTAAACGTTACATTTTTAAATTCAAAGGAAATCGTGGGTTATTGATGTTGTCGGCTTGCCTAGTACTGAGATAGGCTCCATCACGACAGGTTAGGATTTTGGGTCGTGACACTAACACACTCAAAACGCACCTGAGCCCCTCGGGCTCCAAACTGAACATGCACACAAGTGTAATAACATCCTACAAACTTGCTCGCTACCTTAAATTATCAAAATAACATCAAATAACAAGAATGATCATCAAAACTCAGGAATTTCAACTTTAAAACTCATTTTCACAAATTCTCACATGACGCGCCGAAATGCGCTCGGATCATCCCAGACCCCAAACAAACGTGCGTACAAGATTTTGATTTAAGCAAGCGGATGTGGAGTACCATTGCATCCCCTACTATATATAGCTCGAGTTGAAGACAATTATCGTCTATTTTCCAAATAGATCTGCTCTGTTTTTAAAAATCTCGATCGAAGCCTATGAGTGTTCACATTTGCAAGAATGAGGCATACCTTTGATTTAGCATTTCTTTTATGTGAGGAAGGCATGTTTGGTTGTGGCTGCACAATAGGGAACTTAGCAGCTGCTATTTGCTTTTCCTCTTTTACTTTGTTGAAAATTACTGTAAATCCTTCTCCAGATTTGGGATCTTTCTCATCCCATGCCCCAAATTTTGGTACTGATGCCGATGAATAATAAGACTATCATGCAAGAAGGAGTTCAATTAGAGACATATTTCTTGACCACTCAGTAATTCACAATTTGACTAGGAAATTAAGCTTGAATACACTTATAAAATACTAGCAAAAAAAAAAGAAGGCGTGTTTTATTTAGTGCACACCCAAAAATAGCTTACGGGGGTAATCAGGACTAAAATAGTTCAGGTGTGAACCGAATAAAACGCGTCTAAGTTTAGGGGATCCCGAGATATTCTACATTTATTTTGATTAAATACAGAGGTTGAGAATTATGGTGTAAGGTTGATAGTAGTCGTTAGTACCTTAGTCTTATCAGTAGCGCTAATACTATTTTTGTATTATTTTTTTCATATTCTTGGTTCTTTATATTACATGTTGCGCCATTTATTCCTAGTATATTGTTGTTGCTACCGTTTGTTACTTTGTTTTCACTGTTTCTTGAGTCGAGAGTATCGGAAACAACCTCTCTACCTCCACAAGGTAGGAGTAAGGTCTGTGTACACACTATCCTCCATAAACCCCATATGTGGGATTACTAACGGGTTTTTTATTGTTGTACAATCAAAGATACAAAAACTAGGATTAGATTCAAAAGAGTATCCCTCTTATTGAAGCAGGACGTCATGAGCTACCTCCACTTTTGGATGGTGACATCCCCTTCCACCATGTAAATATCGAGTGCAAGTAAGTTTTTACCGTAAAAAAAGACTTCATTTTAGCAGCGGGACATGAAATACGATAAACTTTGGCTCTCAAAAAGATGTTTGTGCACCCTAAGATCGATCAGCTCAATTTTGCCATCAATCTCATATCTATCGCAATGACATATTGATCACTTTAACAACTTTCTTGATAAGAATTTTTGCATGTTCTTACAATGTTGTTACTGAATTTCATACTAATAATAACACTAGACAAAGTTTTAATTCAAAGATATTATATGATCCTCACCCCTAAATGATGATTCAAAGATATTCTCAATGCTGGAAATAGTATTGTCACTACATAAAAGTTATTGCATGTCCAAAGCAGAGTATATATTCAGTGTTTTCTAAAGAGAATCAGTTGAAATTTAGACAATCAAAGAGAGAAGAACTTACAAGATCATCAGATGAATTTCTACTATTTTTCAGTCTATTTGGACTAGGTGGAACGAATATATTGCCGCGATCATTCTTGTTCTTCTTAGCATCAGATGTTCTGCGACTAACAGTTGGCTGGTTAACTGAATAACCAGAAATACTCTTATCTTCAACACCAGAAAGATTTCTGCAATGACCATAATTGTACTGAGGCGTTTCGACTAAATGAGTTTTCACAGGAGAAACATTAATACTAGCATCTTCATATCCTCTATATGCAAAAGCCTCTGGATTCTCCTCAGGATCATTTGGATTTATCATCTTACCGCCTTTTCCTTTGCGCGCATTCTCAAAATACGTTGTGTATGGCACATTGTCACCATCCCAGTTTCCGAACTTAGGAACATGTGATCCCTGCTGCAACGAGTATACAACGACGCTTCAATATTAAGCAGGTTGATGTCGGCTGTATGGATCATCACTAATCATGCCGCTCCACTTAAGTTCTCTATATTTTCTACTAGAATATAAATCATTAATATGACTAAAAGACTCATTGAAAATATAGGACTTACAACTTGTTTGGATGGTTGTTATGTATCGTTTCATAATGTATTGTATTATATTGAAGTATATATTGTTCGGATAGATTTTATTGTTTGTCGTCGTTTCATGATGTCATGCACCCACAATATAAAGAATAAACTTGAAATGTTATAAAGAAAAAGTAAGGTACGAGGTAATATTATTATATAAAAAAGTATGGTAAATGATAAAATATGATTATTTAATAATAAAAAAGGGCAAGATGAGAGGGGGAAAAAGAGGTAACAATGCGACAACATTAAATCGCTCGTTTCATAAAGTGACATTTTTCGTCATTACGTAACGATGAATTTAACGATATTTAAATAACAATTAAAAAAATATTGTATTTAAAGTAACAATACGATACAATATACTAATAGTTAACAATCATCCAATCAAGGTGTTAAAGTAAATATACTAACACGGCTAATATTTAATCCTAAGCTTTTGGTCCCTGAGAAACAACTTTGAATTTGTTCTTTAATCACATAGTATCTTAATCTACAAAATAAGAAGATTCCTAAGATTTTTAACATCCATAATCAACAGCACCTTTGCCTTGTAAAATTGACAGAACAATATATTTGATTGTAAAGGCAAACAATGCAACTACTAAATTTAGGTGTTTTTTTCCCCTTAATAATAAAGCCATAATCAAGAATAACAAGCTAATTAAGTGCAAAAGTTAGAAACTGAAGAGAAAATATTACTTACAGCCATTAATGATATTGGAACTCTTCTTCTTGTTATTGATTTCTTCCATTGAACAATGACTAATTAAGAAAACTTAAGATTTGAAGTGGGACCAATTTAAATGTATTTTCTTTAATTTATCTGAGATCCCAATGAAATTTGGACCTGCTAGGCAACTAGAGAAATTGTTTAGTTGGTTACAACTATTTGTTTCCATTGAAATAAAACCAAACAACATTTCCTAGCGAAAGCAAAACGCCAGTGATTTCTTTTCAGCTGGTCAAGTCTCGTTAAATAGTATTACTTATAGCATGTTTGTTTAAGCAGCAAAAATCAGTTTATTTTGAGATAGTATATTTTTTCAATAGTATTTTTGGTGAGAAAATAGTTTGTGTTTGATTAATTAATTTAAAAAATATTTCTGAGCAGTAATTAATGTTTGGTCAAGCTTTTAAAAATTGCTTCTAAGTGTATTTTTCTCAAAAGTGCTTTTGAAGAGAAGCTACTTTTTTCTATTCTTCAAAACTGCTTAGGTTTAAAAATAATTTTTTTCTTCCAAAAGCTTGGCCAAACACTTCAACTTTGAAAAAAAAGTATTTTTTTTGGAAAAAAAAGTACTTTTAGGATTAGAGAAGCTTATAAGCCAAACATGCTATTAATATTTGTGTTGGTAACAGGTATCACGTGAAATTAATTGAAGTACGCGCAAACTAATCCGAACGATTATTAAAAAAACCAACAACGACTTTAAAATTGTCTTTTTCTTTACATGGAGGAAAGCCAGATGATCTTTAAACGAAAGCAAAATGATTTAACTGGTTTTTGTTGACTCATCTTTTGGAGTGTTTGTTGTTGGTTAGAGCTATTTGTTTCCATTGAAATAAAACCAAACAACCTTGAGTCCAATATTAGACTTGCCAGATATCTTTAACAAAATTAAGCGAAATGATTCAAAAGTTTATATGAAAACACCAATTTTTATATCACATTATTTTTTCAATACCAGTAACCAAAACTAGACTTTTTCAAATTGTCTCAATCGTCTAATTTATCGGATGTCCCCTTTGTTTGGGACTAAGACGTAATATTATTGTCTGGTTTAATTTTAGTATGTGTTCGGTTCTATTGATCTTGCCATGGTTTGTAATGCAAAGTTGGTGACTTTTAATTTCAAATAATAGCAAAGTTTGCTTCTTGATTAAAAAATCATCCTTTAATCTTGATTCTGATAATAAAATCGATGGGGCTGTTTATCGTTCGACTAAATTCGGGATTACGAAGGGAAGTCTTGGCGTAACTGGTAAAAGTCAGGGGTTCGAGCGGTGGAAATAGTCTCTTGCAGAAATGCAAGATAAGGTTGCGTATAATAAACCCTTGTGGTCCGGCCCTTCCCCGGACCCCGCGCATAGCGGGAGTTTACTGCACCGGACAGCCCTTTTTAAAGTCGGGATTATGAAAAAATTAAACAAGTAATTTGCTAAATGCGATAAATAATCAAACCAAATACTGGTTGAATTTTATCGATTTCGGTTCAAAATGGTTCTTTTTTCTTTAATTTTTTTTAAATCGAAGGAATATTTTAATGAAACTAGATCGTCTCCTCTTGATCTATGGGATAGTTTCTTCATTATAATGTTTAAGAAACTTTTATCGACATCCACGTTTATAGTAAATCACCAACATTTGGTAAATCCTTTTTTGGAAAAGGTTCAAATGATATTATTTGCTTTCACAATCAATTATTTCACAAAAATAGTACATAGAATCAGAAAAAAGAATGTGCGTAACTCATTTTCCAGCTCTTCTCAATCCATAATTTTGTGTATTTTTTATGTATTCGTTTTGGACATAAGAATTGTAAAATTCCAAAAAAAGTGGGAAAAAATTTCAAGTGAAAATGATATTTGAAAATTAGAGTTGTGTTTGGACATGAATATTATTTTGGGTTGTTTTTGAAGTTTTGTGAGTGATTTTTGTGAAAATTTTGAAAAACAGCTTTTTAGAGTTTTTCAAATTTTTGAAATTTTTTAAAATTCATCTTCAAGTGAAAATAGAAAATTTTATGGCCAAACACTAATTTCGAAAAAAATAAATTTTTTTGGAAAAAAAAGTGAATTTCTTTTTATGTCCAAACGGGCTCTTGTCTTGCTAAACTAGAGGAAAGATTTCTAGAGGCGTTTGAATATGAATTGGTTGATTTTAAAAAAATATATATTGAAATTAAATTGAAAATGAAATAGAAATAATTACATAATGCTAAAACGGTGTAACTATATTATATATAAAAAAACAGAAAGGAAATTTACGAAAAAGTGATCTAAATTGAGCATAATGGAATAAATTCTAGTTAACTAAGATAAACATAGCTTAATACATCAGGTGAGTGCACATATAGCCATTCTCAGGGATGCTATATAGAGATAAGTCAGTACTTATTTTGTCCTGAAATATTAGATTAAAAATCTCAATTTCGGGACAACTCAGGACATTTTTGTCCTGAGAAAATGAACTGAAAAATTAAAATTCAGGACGTACTGACTAATTCCTAAATAGCAGCCTTTTAGAGTGGCTACCTGGTGTTATTTCTACGTCAAAAGATTGTATTTGGCCTTTAGATAACTTTTGTTAAGTAAAAGATAAAAATAACAAAATGCAATTAAAATGGTTCTTTGACTATAATTAATGAAGTTTTCCTTTATCTTTTTCAGGTAAGGAAGAATAATGAAGGTAAAAAAAAAGAGTTAAAAGTTCATTTATTAAAAGTAATTTAAAGAAAATATGGATAATAACATCACTCAAAAAGGATCGTAAATATAAGGCCAAATAGGTGTACGACCCCTTAAACTTGGTTCCAGTTTTCATTTTGACACCTTAACTTAGCTCTTTTCCTATCGAACACTTTAACTGTACTTTGGACTATACCATTTAAACACAATGCATGACGGGGCTGTAAAAACTTAAGCGCGTGTTTTTAAACGCTTCCCACGTGGAATAACATACCAATAATAGTTTGACACGTGTTTATTTATCTAGACTGGATAAAAAACTCTGTTTTTACCTTACCCGTATACCTCGCCTCACTTAATCGATCTTCCACCCAAAATCCCCTTTCTTTAGCCTAATAAACCCTAATAAACTACATTGAGACCAATTTTCGGTGGAATCTTCATCGATTTTGAGTTAGATTCAACTGTCCGTCAACTATTTGGCCATTATATTACTAATACGGGTAATCATTTGCTTCGTTTGACTGTGGTGGTGAGTGGAGTTGGTCGTAACTGGAGCTGGTCGTGACTGGAGTTGGTCGTGACTGAAGTTTCGAGGGTTTAGACATGTCTGCAGACGAATATATTCTTGTCGATTTTCACCATGGTGGACATATTGTCAAGGATCCTGTCCCGAGATATGTAGAAGAGAGGGGTGAGGATGGTCACATGATAGACAAGGACCACATTTCTCTTTTTGAGCTCTTGTCCTACACAAAAGATATGGGTTATGCTGAGGTAGAGGGTTTTTATTTAATTAATCCTAAATCTAATGACTTTGTCTTGATTGAAAATGATGAACAACTGTATAATATAGTTTGTCACCTTAATCATCTTGATCATTTAGATTTGTATATTAAGCATGTAGTTAATGAGCCTGTGTTGCTTGATGAGACTGTCCCATGTGGCCTTTTATGTGGGCCAGAAGTTGTTGAGCCTGGGTGCAGAAGGATTATACAGAAGGATTATAGGATTTGATGGTTGTTTTCTAAAGGGAATCTACAAGGGTGAGTTACTTGTTGCAGTTGGTAGAAATGGGGACAATCAAATATTTCCTATTGCATGGGTTGTAGTTGATCAAGAGACAAAACACTCCTGGAGCTGGTTCATCACATATTTGATTGCAGATTTACAGTTGGGAAATGGTGTTGGCTTAACTGTTATGTCAGATATGCAAAAGGTAAAGTTACAATCAACTTTTAATTTTTCTTTTTCCTGCTTTATATATACTGTCCACTAATAGTTATTACTATTTTTTGTAGGGACTAGTACCAACTATAGGGGAATTACTACCAATGGCAGAACACAACAAATGAGTACATCAAATTAGCTGGGACATTCAAGGATACATCTGCAACTAACATAGACATTGGATTTAAGCCCCCCGGATTGAAGTTTAAAGGAAGAAATGCAGTGACAAGGTCACAACTTCAGCAAATGAGTGCAACAAGGAAAAAAGGTTCTTCAAGTCAAACAAGTTCAGATGCATCTACACTGTGAAGCAGACCAATTTTTATTTATGTTATCTAAGATGTCACTATCAGTTTTTTGTTTGGGCAGTTATGCTCTATTAGAGTTTACTAGTTTGGGCAGTTATATGTTTGGAAAAATAATGCTCTATTTTTTATAATTTGTAGACTAAAATAATGCTCTATTTTTTAGCTTGGATGTAATGCTAGTCCATCACATTATGCAATGGAATGTTTAGGCAGTTATGTTTTCAATTCATGAATATGAATTTGCATTTCATTCATAACACATTATGGAAGTGCAACTGAACTTAAATTTGCATTAAAAATTGGTCATTTCCATTTCATTCATAACAAGATAGTGTACATTAACAAAATGCCAAATTCCTAGTACCTACTTCAAACATACTATATTTTTCTTGAACTAATAGCAGCAACTACAACACTATTAGCACCAGCATATCATAAAAATACTACATTGTTCTTCAAACCACCAGCATCACCAAAGCCAAATCCATAGAAACAGCACCACCACCACAACAAATAACCACTTCAACCGCGCAACTGTTTTCTCAGTTCTTTCGACTCTCTTCAACAGACCCCGTATAACCCTCTTAGCTTGGTCAGGCATTTCATCATCATGCCATCTGAAATATTTGCAGCCACCTCGACCCTACAAAATTCAAAAAGAAATGCAGCCACAAAAAAAAATTAAAAACAGATTTCTTTATTAAGAAATTCAAAGGTCTAACAAAAATAATACGATCGACTTACCAATTTAAAACCATAAAATCGGCGACCTGGGTTTGCAGATGACCATGATATAGTCAGTGGCGCATTAAATCCACAGTGGCAAATTGTCCCGACCCAAAAATTCCACCACAAGCGTCGTGATGGCACTTAGTCTCTAAGACTAAGTAAGCCGATTATAATCATAAATCAAGCCATTTTTTTTTATAAAAATATAATTTAATACAGTGTCGAAACTAAAAGTGGAAATAATTTTAAACATCTCCCAAGACTGGTAGTACTGAGTCACGAACTCTAACTGAATACATAAAATGATTGCAAGGATCGAATACTCAATACTGTTTAAATAATAAATAACAGTACAATAAAATGGAAAGACTCCAAGGAACTACGACGACCAAGCAGCTCTACCTTGAATCGTTGCGATCCCACTCTAACTCTATCCGAGTTCGATATCTCCAATACCTGGCTCTGCACAAAAATGTGCAGAAGTGTAGTATGAGTACACCACCGTCGGTACCCAGTAAGTATCAAGACTAACCTCAGTGGAGTAGAGACGATGTACAGTCAAAACACTCACTAATCTAATAACTTGTGCAATATGATATACAAAATAATAAAAAATAAATAGCAGTGATAGCAACACAAATCAACTAGTGATTTAAACAACAAGGCAACAGGAATACCATAAATATTACTCAAAGGAATAATAAACACAAGTACAACCAATTAATCAAGTCCTTTCAATATACATCTTTTATCTATAAGTTTTTCAATTAAAGTCTATAGAATATAATCCTTTTCAATAAATATATTTTGAATATACTTCCTTCAAATAAATATCCTTCCATTATAATTCTTTCAAATAAATATCTTTCGAATATAATTCTTTCAAGTAAATATCTTTCAAATATACTCTTTCAAGTAATTATCTTTCTAATATAATTCTTTCAAATAAATATCTTTCTAATATAATTCTTTCAAGTAAATATCCTTCAAATATAATTCTTTCAAATAAAAGTCACCTTGTGACACCTCATTTAACTTTCCTGGCATGAGAAATATATTCAACGTATCACATCAAATGGCACGGCAATACCTTCATGCACTTGTCTCATTCTCACCCAATACATATATGTAGATCAATTCAATTGGCACGGTAACACCCTTCGTGCATTTATATCTTTCTCACCGTGCATACATATAACAGTACCAACTAGGTGGGAGAAATGTCAATAACAATAAAAGAAATAAAGTGGAGGCACACAGGAAGAAATAACGACTACAAGTCACATAGAAAATAAAGGTGCACAATAACATCTCAAGATAAAGGCATGAATGTATACATAACAAAACGATATCACAATATAATGTATGTCTCTCATCCTTGCCTGCACGGAAACACCCTTCGTGCCATGAATATATGATAATATAAAAATAATTGCACGACATCACCCTTCGTATTTTTAATCTCATCCTCACCTGATAATATAAATGAAATAGCACGGCATCACCCTTCGTGCTTTACACTCTCAAATGGCATGACATCACCCTTCGTGCTTTACACTCTCAAATGATACGACATCACACTTCGTGCTTTACATTCTCAAATGGCACGGCATCACCGTTCGTGCATTACACTCTTCCTTACCAAGCACATGTATATCATTAACAAGCAAGGTAGGAAGCATAAATAACATCAAGGAGAGTGTTTAAACCACAACACAATACAACAATTCATATCACAATTTGCCACTGACCAAAATCAAATTTCAAATATGTAGCAGAATCAATAAATTCTTCAACAAATAGCCCAAGGCTCCACAAAACGTATATAAAACCTCAAAACAATCAACAGAGGTGAAAATTATTCAGTATAGGGCAACACCTTCATCAATCCAAATTTTTGATAATTATATTAACTCCTTAATTTAAACTTATTTAATAAATATTTGCAGATAAGGATTCCATCATTAATTTAATTCCAAGAAAAATATCAAATCAACAAACATACGTAATTCACATAAAATCCAAATGACAATAACACCAAGTTATTATATAAAATACAAATTTGACAAATAAGGAATGAGGCGTGATAATTCAAGGATTTAATAATGCCAACAATTATCTAATTTAATACATAAGAATGCCTAAAACTTTAAACCAATAAAATTTGCACATATAAGCCTTAGTACATACTCGTCACCTTGCGTACACGGCTTTCAAATCACACAATTTTCACATAAGACTCAATGCCTAAGGGGTAATTTTCCCACTCGAGGTTAGGCAAGATACTTACCTTATTGAAGTTATGCCGATGTTCCAAAATCGTCTTCTTGCTTGAATTGACCTCCTGACAACTCAAATATATCCAAATTAATTGTACCACTTCATTAAAATTCATCGAAAATAATTTCGGATAATAAAATAACAACTTAAAATTTTATTCTAAAAAGTAAGTGCGGGGCCCGCCCCTCGGAACCCGACAAAATATTTACGAAATCCGAACACCTATTCCGATACGAGTTCAACCATACCAAAATTATCAAATTCTGATGACGGATCTCCCTTCAAATCTTAAATTAAATCTAGAGGATTTCTACCATTTTCAACCCAATTCACTAATTTAGTGATAAAAACAACACTAGATTCATGTAATTTAACCAAAATCAAGTTAGGAATTCTTACCCCAATATTTTTCTTGAAAAACTCTTGAAAACTCGCTTCACCCGAGCTTCCTTGGTCCAAAAATGGAAGAATGAGATGAATTTGGACTTTATTCTGCTGCCTAGGGATTTGTTTTTCGCGTTCGCGATGAACAAATTCTACAACTATCATTTTCAAACTCTTCTTAGACAGCCTCTAGTATAATGGTCATAATTTTTTGTACAAAACTCCAAATTACAAATAGTTTAACTTTATGGAACCTAGAATCAAAGAGCTATAACTTTCATTTGTTACTCATTTCCTCATTCTTTATAGATTGCGAGATATAAGTTTCCAAAGTCAGCCATGTGCAGCAGAGATTTCCAAACTCTTCCCAGATAGCCTGTAGAATATCCACCATAACCTTTGGTACACAACTCCAAATGACAAATGGTTTACCTTTCTGAAAACTAGACACAAAGGGATTCAACTTTTATTTTTGGATCATCTCCAAATTCATTATAGATTGCGAGATATGAGCCTTCAAAATCAGACTATTGCAACAGAGATTTTCTTCTTCGCGAACGCGAAGAACAAAATCCCAGAAGTCAAATCCTTCTCCGCGAACGCGAAGAACAACACTAGATATCAGCAAATCAGCATCCAAAGTAGCCCAAAATGATCTGAAACACACCCGAGATCCTCGGGACCTCAACCAAACATACCAAAGCGTCCCATAACATCATACGAACTTAGTCGAACCTTCAAATCGCCTTTAACAACACCAAAAACATGAATTACACACGGATTCAAGCCTAATGAACTTAGAAATTTTCGAATTCCACAAATTACGTCGAAACCTCCCAAACCACGTCCGAATGACCTCAAATTTTGCACACAAGTCAGAAATGGCACAACGAAGCTATTCCAATTTCCAGAATCGGATTCTGACCATGATATCAAAAAGTCAACCCCCGGTCAAACTTCCCAAAAATTTATCTTTCGCCATTTCAAGCCTAATTCCACTACAGACCTCCAAATAATTTTTCGGACACGCTCCTAAGTCCATAATCGCCATACGAAGTTATTGACATCATCAAAATTCCATTCCGGAGCAGTTTGCTCAAAACTCAACTCTCTGGTCCGCTCTTTACATTTAATCTTCTAAATTAGGATTGTTCTTTTAATTTAATTCTGAATATTTAGTAATTCAACTCGACCATACCCGCGGGTCATAATATATATTGCGAAACTGCTTGAGACCTTAAGTAAATGAACGAGGCATTAATTCTTAAAACGACAAGTTGGGTCGTTACACAAATTTCCATTCCATTGCGAGAAATTGTTAATTATTGTGACATGGAACTGATAAACGAGAAAGATGAGGAAGAAATCAGATCAAGATTCAAGCTTGGGCACCTAAACTTCAGTAGAAGGGGAAAATGGCGAATTTGTAAGGTGTGAGCACCTGTTTTTGCCTCACATATGAAGTTATTCCTAAAAAATAATCCAAAAATAATTTTAATTGTTTTATGAACTTTAGAAGTTTTTCTTTATTTATTTTATATTTATTCGCATTGTTTATGCATGTTAGGAATATCGTAAATCATAAAAATCATAAAAATATTCAAATCTTAATTTCATAGCATTTTAGTTTTTAAATTATATTTTTAGGATTTAATTACATTGTTACATGCATTATTTAAATATCTAAAAACCAAAAAATACATTCTTAGGCTAGTTAATTAATTAGGTCATTAGTCAATTAGTGAGTAAAATATATATAATAGTTTAGCCACACAAATTGGTTTAGTCAAGCCCGTCCCTTTAGAAACCCAATTTCCATGACCCGCCTGACCCAACCGGATCCCCCTCTCTTTAAAATACCCATTTTACCAAAAACCTAAAAAAAAAAAGAGAACGAACCCCCTCTCTTTAAGACACCCATAACAGACCCTTCCCCTGATTGTTTTTGACGCCCAACCCTTAGCAGCGGTGCACCCTCCCCACATAAAAGAAAAATCCCAGCAGTTCTGAAGAAAAGGACTACTATCTCACCCTCACCATCTTCAACATAGAATCAGATCCCCCCTCCCCACATCTTAAAAAAGCAAGAGTCAGCAACGTTGCTGCATATTTTTGTGATTCTCAAGCTGTTCCTGGAATTAAAATCAAAGTTGTGAGTTGTCGCTGCGTATGTTTCTGGGATTCTCGAGCTGTGGGATATAAGAAGTTGTTGATTGTTGATGTCCCTGTGTGCTGAGTGTTCTTCTTCTTCTCTTTGCCTTTATTTGGCATTGTTTCTCTGTTTTATCTTGCATTTAAGGTACACACAAAAGCTTGCAATTACATTGATCTATAAAGTTGATTTGTTGATTTATGCCAGAATATGTCGAATAGATTCTATCGAGCTCGAAAATTTATTGTTCTTATGCATCTGAAGACTGCTTTCTTGGTTCGGTTTGTATGTTTATAAATTGATCGAAAACTATATGAATCTGGGTTGTTTACAGAATGGTTATATAGAATTAGCACATCTCTGTACACTTAGTCATAATTCGAAATTTTCAATTGCTAGTTCATATATAACTTCAAAGTCTAAATATAAGCTATGGAATTGGAATTGTTGCAAAATATTTGATTTCCGTATGTACCAGTTACGGCAAGTTTGACTGCAGAACTTTGAAGTTACAGAGTCAAATGGGCTTAAGGTTAATTGGCCCTGCCATCCCAGTGAATACGTGTTCACCAAATGGTTCACAATGTAATATGATTTCAATTGTGGTGCTTCTTCAATAAATTCAATGTCATAATGTATTTAGTGATCCTATCCAAAAGATCAAACAGGCCAATTCAATTGTTGTTGTTTTTATTTTTTGTTGATTTCTCATACTAAAATATTTGTTGTGATAGTGTCATCAATCTTTGTATGGTAACACAACGTAGGATAAATGAATCTGCACTCATTTCATAAACCTTATCCATACTTCTTGATGTCCTCACATGCAATCTCAAAGTAGGAAAAGCAATTTTGAACATCCTAACTTGCTTTAGGCGCGATTAATAAATCATTGTGGTTATGGGTACGGTTCCCGTGGCATGGTCACGATACATAATCCCAATTCGAGTGTGCATTTCACGTAACTCGACCATAACTTCAAATAATAATAAAAATAAACATGTTATAAATTGCGGGTGCGTTTCACGTGGCGCGGTTTGCAATGTGTACCAAAATGACAAGTGTACGACATCGTGACTTATTTTAGAAATAATTCCATACATACTAAAAGCGGTTTAAAAGGTTAAAAATGCACAATATGTTTTAAAAATGTATTAAATCATTTAATTAGGCAAATTAATAATAGTTGAGCGACCGTGCTAAAACCACAGAACTCGAGAGTGCCTCACACCTTCTCCCGGGTTAACAGAATTCCTTACCCGATCTTCTGTGTTCGCAGACCATAAATAGAGTCAAATTTCCTCGATTTGGGATTTAAAATAAACCGGTGACTTGGGACACCATAACTTATTCCAAGTGGCGACTCTGAATAAATAAATAATCTCATTTAGAACAATGTCACTTAAATTGGAAAAACTCTCTTATCCCCCTTCGGAAAAAAGGAGGTGTGACACAAGGGAAGAAAACGAAAGAGGAATTAGGGCATTCTTGAGAGAAAAAATGGGAAAATTGGGTATTTTAAAGTAGGTCTAACGGGTAGGTTTTATTTTTACCGTTGGAATATCCACCTAAGCAAGTATTAATAACATTCACGCGCTTATCATGTGTGGACATAACGCTCCTTTGGTCGGACATACGTTGTGTTTAAATGGTATACACCAAAATAGAATTAAAGTGTTCAATAGGAAAAGCGCTAAATTAAGGTGTCAAAATGGAAATTGGAACCAAGTTTAAGGGGCCGTATATATATTTGCCCTAAATATAAATATCTAAGACTATTGATTTATCACTGCTTTGTTTATTAATATTCATGATGTCCGGATCAGCTTGCGCGTAGCTCAACTAATTTCACATAGTACTTATTATCTCCTATCAATAAGATATCGAATAATTAAATTCACAAAGGATTAGACAGATAAGAAAAAAACATTTGTTTTTTGCATCCACTAAGATTAGACTCATCACTACCTCAACTATATAATGTAGCAACAACCTGAATAGCTCTACACTCACTACAAAACACAGGCAAAAAATTTACAAAAATGGCCACTTACTCAATCTCTTTAGAAACATTTCTTATTTTGGCTTTGATAATTGTTCCTGATTATGGCCATTCTAGATCTTTAATCCACATTGAAGATTATAGTCCCCCAAGAGCAAGTCATTGTCTTAGCAATAAAGATCAAGAACAAAAAGAGAGTGAAGAATTCTATGTTTGCCCACCCCATGGACTTGTTAATGATTTTAGCACGCCAAAACAAGGGGCATAGATCAACGATTACCCACCCACGAGACCAATGCATGATCTTGCAATTGATTATGGTGTGACAAAACAAGGTATAGAGATCAATGATGCACCAATGCAAGGATAAATTAATCATCTATTTTGGTAAATTTTGTAGATGTATCTGCAATCATGATTGTACTGTGAGAAGTTAGTGAATTTCAATTTCAATTAATAGCAAAAAATTTGCTTAAAAAATCTGCTTCTTGATTACATGCATGTTTTAGTAGTCTTGATCATAATGAATATCGAGTTATGTTGTTTATTCTTCGTAATTTAAATCAGGATTATGAAGTCATCAAATAAGTAATTTGGTAAATACGTGAAAATGAATCAAACCAAAGATTGAATCAAATTAGAACATTGTATTTTTTTATTTAAGAATGCCCAATAATGACATGTGAACACAAACTATAAATAGAACAGTTGTTTTTCTCTCTAAATTTTTTGTTTCCCATCGTGTTTGGTACTTGTATTGAGACCCGACTAAATTCAGATTTCGCGTCGTGAAGTCCCATATTTAGGATAGAGCGATTCCTAACAAAAGCGACTTTATACCAGGCTCGAACCTACTTACTACTCAATTACAACCCTTATTAGCCTCAGATCTATTTATTTTCTGTTCATCATTCTATCATTCAATTTTGATCACTTTGGTTGCTAGTGCCTTATTCTCGATCCCTTCGTAAATTTTAGCATCTGTAATTTGTTTGATAAGTTGTTAATGAAACGCTTTGTATAAACATAACATTAAGAGATTTAGGGGACAATTTTTAAAAGATTAATATCTAATAAATCACCAACATTTGATATATCCTTTTCCGAAAAGTTGCAAATGATAATATTTTACATAAATAGAATATCGAAATCCAAAAAACCAATATTCTGTGAGAGGTAGAGCTAGCCTATAGTGCGCGAATTCGGCCGAACCCTTTGCTTAAGTATTTATATTAGGAACTTCATTAAATATGTATAAATATTTAATTTTGAATATTCCATTAACTAAGATTAGCTATGGCATCAATGACTATCCGTGGTAAATTCAAAACCCATCCACGAGAAATAAACCAAAATGCAGCTAAAATGGTTATTGGACCATAATTAATGAAGTTTTCCTATATCTTTCTCAAGTAAGAATAATGAAGGTTAAAATGAGTTAAGAGTCCATTTATGTCAAAGTAATCTAAAGTAAACAGAAAATTGCATCACTCAAATAGGATCGTAAATGTATCTAAGATTATTGTATTTTGGGTGATTTGCATAATCTCAAATGATCTATCACATTAATCAGATTCATCACTACTTCAACTATATAAACACAGCAACAGTCTAATGGCTCTGCATTCACTACTGAAAACATAGGCAAGCACTAAAATAATGGCTCGTTACTCAATCTCTTTAACAATATTTCTTTCTTTGGCTTTGATAATTGTCCCCGATCATATTATACCAAAAACTCTAGCTACGAGTCGATCCATTGATGATCAACATGTCGATGATTATGGACCCCCAAGAGCGAGTCATGGTCCAAAACGAGGGGTAGAGATCAACGATTATCCACCCATAAGAATAGGGCATAGATATGGTCAGAGACGGAGTTAGGATTTGTAGTGTGTGGTTCTAAATTTTAAAATAAAACATCGCTTTCAGCGAGAATCGAACCCCCTTCTTTCCCAGCGAACCCACAGCTCTTACCGTTGAATCAAGACCCCTTTTGTAACTGGGTTCAGCAGTATATATGTGTTAGGATCGGAAACCCGGGTAGTGCAAAATTTAGCCAAACAACGGTATAATGACAATAACAAAGACAATGAAAGTTGATAACAACGACAATTAAAGTAGATAAAGAAGACACAAATTTAACGTGGTTCGGTCAAAGTGACCTACGTCCACAAGCGGAGAGGAGCAATTTACTATAACAATAAGAGTACAAAAGAGAGTACAAAATTAGAGTAAACACTCTAATTAATCCCAAATACCCTAAGAGAATAACCTCACAAGATCACTCCAAAGAAAGGGTTCACACAAGTGCTTCCCAACACTTAACTCTAATACAAAACACTCTTAATAAAGGAAGAAAGGAAGAAACAAGAATTGAAGACAAGTCTTGTTGGTGTGTCTAAAATGAACTAATGGCCTTTCCTTTTATAGGCAAAAAATCTTGACCTCTTAGGTGTAAAAGAAGAGATACAACTTGTGCAAATGATGTCCAACACACAATGCAATATTTTTGGATCCCAAAGAATATTGCCAACAAAGTCTACACTTTGCAAAGATACTTATGCTTATGTGAGATAGACTCCATTTGACAAAATAATGGCCATATTACAAATCTCCACCTTGGCCTAATTTTGGATGATATAGTAAATTTGCTCCACCTTCTCCGCAAAAGCCCCAATGGGCATATGTCAAAATTTAATGCCATCAAAATCAGACAAATTGTCTGATACCGAAACTGTAGTAGGGCCTATAACAGTGGATCCCAATAAAGTATACAACGAACCAGATCTGTGTGCTTTCATGATCACACGAGCACCTTGAAAAATTTTCAGAACTCCACCTTCACCAGTGAATTTGCACCCAAGGGATTCTAAAGTGCCCAAAGATATGAGATTTTTCTTCAACTCAGGAACATATCTAACATCGGTGAGAGTTTTCAGCACATTATCGTGCATTCTGACCCGAATTGTACCTTTGCCAATAGCGTTACAAGTAACATTGTTACCCAATTGGACAACTCCACCTGCAACTGAATCATATGTAAAAAATAAGTCCCTTCTAGGACACATATGATATGAACAATCGGAATCTAAAATCCACTCATTGTCTAATCTGAAACTAGTTTCAGTTGCTAAAAATATAGTTCCCTCAATCTCATCAGTTGCTACACTAGCTTCAGCGGTGTCAGTATTTTTGTGCTCATTTTTTCTTTCTTTGTGCTTTTCTTTATTTTTCAGTTTATAGCATTCAGAGATATTGTGACCTTTCTTATGACAATAGCGACACTCTAAATTATTGTATCTGGAATTGGAGTCGGATTTGCCCCTAACAAACAAGCCAACTTCCGCTTGAGTTCCACTAGCTTCCCCAGTAATATCACTATCTATCTGTTCTTTTGATTTTAAGATAGATTTAATATCCTTATAAGAGATATTATCCTTTGCATAAAGCATAGTATCTCTTATATGCTTAAAAGATGGGGGTAGAGAACAAAGCAGTAACACGACTTGATCCTCATCTTTAATTTCAGCATCTATATTACTTCAAATCCATAAGAATGGAATCAAAGGTGTCAAGATGAGAGAGAATAGAGGTACCTTCACCCATACGAATTGTATAAAGCTTCTGCTTCAGGTAAAGTCTATTTTCTACTATCCTCTTCATATATAAGGTTTTCAATTTTTCCCACATGCCTTTAGCTGTGGTTTCTACAAAAACTTCACGTAAAACCTCATTTGAGAGATTTAAAATGATACATGCTTTTGCCTTTTTGTCTATGACGGCAAACTCCTCGTCCGTCATTTTATCCGGCTTCTTCTCCTTTCCTTGAAACGCCAAGTCTAAGCCATCCTGAATTAGGATAGCTTCCATCTTTAATTGCCACATTACGAAGTTTGCTCTTCGGTCAAATTTCTCAACATAGGTCTTTGTTAGAGTCATTTTGGCTATTGAAACTAATTCGGTTAGATCCGGCTCTGATACCAATTTGTTAGGATCGGGAACCCGGATAGTGCGGAATTTAGCCAAACAACGGTATAATGACAATAACAAAGACAATGAAAGTTGATAACAACGACAATTAAAGTAGATAAAGAAGACATAAATTTAACGGGGTTCGGTCAAAGTAATCTACGTCCACAAGCGGAGAGGAGCAATTTACTATAACAATAAGAGTACAAAAGAGAGTACAAAATTTGAGTAAACACTCTAATTAATCCCAAATACCCTAAGAGAATAACCTCACAAGATCACTCCAAAGAAAGGGTTCACACAAGTGCTTCCCAACACTTAACTCTCATACAAAACACTCTTAATAAAGGAAGAAAGGAAGAAACAAGAATTGAAGACAAGTCTTGTTGGTGTGTCTAAAATGAACTAATGGCCTTTCCTTTTATAGGCAAAAAATCTTGACCTCTTAGGTGTAAAAGAAGAGATACAACTTGTGCAAATGATGTCCAACACACAATGCAATATTTTTGGGTCCCAAAGAATATTGCCAACAAAGTCTACACTTTGCAAAGATGCTTATACTTATGTGAGATGGACTCCATTTGACAAAATAATGGCCATATTACAACATGGATATAGATATAACAACAGGAAGTAGGCATGATATTTGCAAGTTAAGTAAGTACAAGGCACGGGCAACACAACAACAATTGAGATAGAGAACAAATTGGTCTTAGTACACCAAAACAAGGAGCAAAGGTCGACGATTATTCACCTGCAAGACCAGAATATGATTCTACAAATTATCATGATGCACCAAAACAAGTTGTGAAGATCAACGATTACCCATCCACAAGACAATGGCATAGATTTACCAATTGTATTGGTGCACCAAAAGGGTCGGGGGTTAATGACTCTCCACCAACAATACCAGGGCATAATCCTGGTATTGGTCATGCTGATGCACCACCAAAACAAAGGGTAGAGATCACCGATTATCTGTTCATAACACAAGGACATAGATTTACCAATTTTATTGGTGCACCAAAAGGGTCGGGGGTTAACGACTCTCCACCAACAATATCAAGGCATAGTCCTGGTATAGGTCATAGTGATGCACCACAAAACAAAGGGTAGAGATCATCGATTATCTGTCCACAACACAAGGGCATAGATTTACCAATTGTATTGGCGCACCAAAAGGATCGGGGGTCAACGACTCTCCACCAACAATAGTTGGGCATAGTCCTAGTATTGGTCATGGTGATGCACCACCAAAACAAAGGGTAAAGATCACCGATTATCTGTCCATAACACAAGGGCCTAGATTTACCAATTTTATTGGTGCACCAAAAGGGTCGGGGGTCAACTACTCTCCACCAACAATGTCAAGGCATAGTCCTGGTATTGGTCATGGTGATGCACCACCAAAACAAAGGGTAGAGATCATCGATTATCTGTCCACATCACAAGGGCATAGATTTATCAATTGTATTGGTGCACCAAAAGGGTCGGGGGTCGACTCTCCACCAACAATAGTAGGGCATAGTCCTGGTATTGGTCATGGTTATGCACCACCAAAACAAAGGGTAGAGATCACCGATTATCTGTCCGCATCACAAGGGCATAGAATTACTAATTGTATTGGTGCACCAAAAGAGCCGGGAGTCAACCACTCTCCACCAACAATACCAGGGCATAGTCCTGGTATTGGTCATGGTGATGCACCACCAAAACAAGGGGTAGATATCACTCCGTCCACAACACAAGGGCATATATTTACCAATTGTATTGGTGCACCAGAAGGGTCGGGGGTCAACGACTCTCCACCAACAATACCAGGGCATAGTCCTGGTATTGGTCATGGTGATGCACCACCAAAACAAGGGGTAGATATCACTCCGTCCACAACACAAGGGCATAAATGTACCAATTGTATTGGTGCACCAAAAGGGTCGGGGCAGTGGCGGAGCCACCTTATAGGAAGGGGTGTCATTTGACACCCCTTCGCAGAAAACATACACTGTGTAAGTAGAAAAAAGAATAAATTATATGTATATATATACTATGTATTGACTCTCCTTAATTTTCTAGTATGTTTACTTTTATATATTTTGACATTTCTTAACCAAAATTTTAGCTCCGGCATTGATCGGGGGTCAACGACTCTCCACCAACAATACCAGAGCATAGTGATACACCACCAAAAAAGGGGTATAGAAATCAATGATTATCCAGCACTGCATCGATCGGTTAGGACATAGTCCTATAATTTCAATTAAAAATAATAGCAATATTTGGTTTTGATCACAAAAGTTTCCATTAATCTTGATCCTGATGATTGATTTAGTGGGGTTGCTCATGGTTCGATTGGAGTCAAGGTAATGAAAAAGATCATACCAACTAATTAAGTAATTTTTCTAGCTAAATATATAAAATGAATCAAACTAAACATATATTGAGTTTTATCGATTTCAGTTCAAAGTGGTTTTTCTTTTTCCAGGGTAAGACTGAATATTTTTTCCAATAAGAGGGGAAAAGATCAATTATACTTAAACATAGCATGATCATTTGCTTGAAAATAAAGAAACAAGTTTTCAAGTGGATTACACATGTTCTATGCTACTATAAGATAGTCCAAATGTTCACATTATTAACAATTACATGCTCACACGTAAAATCCAACCCTTTTCACCTATAACTCTTTTTAATTAAGTTGCATTTTTCATGCATGCACTTCTCATACTCACACTTTTGCTCAAGAACTTCAAGCTAAAATTTCTACTATAAAAATATACACAAATCTTAAATTTTCCATCACAAATTTATTAATTTCAATAAAAAATAACAAATATGGGTCGTTCAATTTTTGTTTTCGGGTTCGTGGTTTTAGCTCTAATTATTGCAATTAGTTCTGTTAATGGCAATGAATGTCCAAATACCATTGTTAAGCTTTTGCCATGCAAGGGGTTTTTAATGGGAAAAGGTGATATTAGTGTTCCTTGTTGCAATGGTGTTAAGGGATTAATGAAAATATTAGCTACTAATGATAATGATTTGAAGCTTAAAAATGTATGTGAATGTCTCAAGAAAGAAGCTTTGTCTATTGGAGTAGTTCAAGAGAGAGCTGAGCAAATTCCTCACCTTTGCAATATTAATGAACGTAATCTCTCTCTCTCTCTCTCTCTCTCTCTCTCTCTCTCTCTCTCTTCTTAATTCTTGCTCACTTTTGATTTTACACATGATTGGCCAATTAAATGAGCGGATTGAATTTCTTTGGATCCAGATAAGCGGGCTACATTAAAAATAATGTTAGGTTACACTCAAAATTTACTAAATTTACTTGGGTCAAGTTGGATAAATAATGGTTCCTCACTCAACCATTTCCAACCAAAAGGTTGTGAGTTCGAGTCACCCCAAAAGCAATGTGGGGAGTTCTTGGAGGGAAGGATGCCGAGGGTCATTTGGAAACAGCCTCTCTACCCCAGGGTAGGGGTAAGGTCTGCGTACACACTACCCTCCCCAGACCCCACTAGTGGGATTATACTGGGTTGTTGTTGTTGTTGTTGTTGTCACTCAACCCGTACGTCCAACTCAAAAATTATTTATGATTTGATTAATTGTCTAATCAAACCAACCGTTACTTTTTCTTTTATTTATATTGTTTATATCTAACCAATCGTACCTATAGCCTGTTTGGCCAAGCTTCTCCAATCCTAGCATTACTTTTTTTTTCAAAAAAATACTTTTTTTTTCAAATTTGAGGTGTTTGGCCAAGCTTTTGGAAGAAAAAAAGTATTTTTGAGGAGAAACAGAAAATTAAAAAATGTAGCTTCTCTCCAAAAGCACTTTTGAGAAAAAAAATCCACTTAGAATCAGTTTTTAAAAGCTTTGCCAAACACTAATTGCTACTCAGAAGTCTTTTCAAATTAATTAGTCAAACACAAACTGCTTCTCACCAAAAGTACTTTTGAGAAAAGCATTTTTGAAAAAAATACTTCTTAAAATAAGCTGATTTTTACAGCTTGGCCAAACATGCTATTAAACTTTTTCTCTATTTTGACAATTTTTATGGGCCAATTTGAGTTACATAGACTACCCAACTTGGCACAAACTCTTAGATGGGCTAATTCAAGTTATGCTCAAATTAACCCGTCAATGAATATGTCCCGTTTAACTCGCCCAATTTTGATAGGTTGGATGGACTATACTTTGAAAAATATATATATTAGTCGCTCCCTTGAGTAATAGCTAATATAATGTATATACAAAATATATATATTATATACACTTTTCGGCTAACGAATGTAATTAATTTTTGCCGACCGATCAATTTTATATTTTGCGCATTATACTTTCCTGTGCTAAATTTGACACCCTACAAGTGTTTGATCTTGAACTTGATTGCTTGTGTAGACTAAAGGCTTCATCAGCATCAACTCAAGGCTTCAAGCTGAACAAATACAGGAATACAGGAATCATGTCTTTCAAGAGACCAATTCCTAATCATGACAACCATTCAATTCACCACAAGAAACCTCTTGTTATTGTCCCATGAAGGTGAAATTTCATGGCTATATTATAAATAGTTTACTATGTATTCTTCGGAATCTTTACATAAATAGCCAGTCTGATTCACTGTTTATATTTTCTGACTGGTGTACATAAATTATACATATACTATACATGAATTATACATATATATTATACGTCTAACGTTAGTTGCTGGCATTTTTTATTTTATGCAGTTGAGTGAGCAGCTATTTAGATTAATTCTTACTATTCTTCTAGTTTAGACTATATGTAAATTATTTTCCAGTTCAATAATACTTTACTAATATACTTATTGGTTTGTTTTGGAAAATGCAGTATTATATCTTCATCAAGTGGAACGCACTAAGAAGCATGTGGGCATTTCTTTAGCACACATAAAGCTTGTATTATGGTTGAATATGTATGTTATGCTCAAATGATTTAAATAAAATAATCATATTTACTTTATGTAAATCCAAGTCTACAATTTAATCAAAGCAACATAAATGTCTTACCACCAAAGGGTGCGGGATGTATACCATCCCTTCATTCTTAACTTAAAATCTCGATTTCGAGCCACGGAGAAATCTAAATAAAATGTGTTTCACTTCCTTTAATAGGACCTACGCGATGATAATATTTAAGAATTTTGGTGCTTAGAACCAATAAAAGACTTTTTAATTCCAATGGACGGCAAGTTAATGGGTGTCAAATCCAATTCTATAGTTAATGATTTGTGTGAATATTCAACAAAATTATAATATCCCCTTGCCAAATCCTTGATTATATGTCTTCCAATATCCACTACTTGCAGTATTCCACAATCTTTAGTGCTTTCACTTGATTCCACACCTCAAGTTTGTATATTATCTTCTTGTTTTTGTGTTTTTAATAAACAAAAATAGCAAGTTGAGATTGAAATAATTATTCACATTATATTGAAGGCCAGTCTTGAGCAAAGGTCACGGGTTCGAGCCGTGGAATTAACCACTAATGCTTGCATCAAATGTAGGCAGTGGCGGAGCCACCTTATAGAAAGGGGTGTCAAATGACACCCCTTTGCGGAAAAAATACACTGTATAGGTAGGTAAAAAAATAAATTATATGTATATATACTATGTATTGACTCCTCTTATTTTTCTGGTATGTTTACTTTTATGTATTTTGACACCCCTTAACAAAAATTCTGGCTCCGCCACTGAAGGTAAGCTGCATACATTATACCTACTTGGAGCGTGATCCTTTTCAAGAACATGTGTGAATACGTTATGCTTTGTGTGCTTGTGCATTAAATGTTTTTCTTACATATACATACATAATCGTAAAAAATGAATCAGGTGAATTAGAGAACTCGCCTTAGATCCAACCCCTCCCCCTCCCCCTCCCCCACCAAAAATAAAAAGAAATGGTAATCATGATCTCTAGAAAATGTTGAACACCACTCCAATATTGACAGTAAAAGAGTCCATGCATTTATATAATTAGCCCACAAAATAATTCACTTGAACACCATATATCCAAAACCAACAAAGCAACCAAAAAATCTTTAATTATTTAGAATATTTTCAAAGTATGGGGATGAAAAAATCAATGATATGGTCACTAATGGTTCTAGGAATAGTAGGATTTGTGACTATGCAAAATACTAATATTCCTATGAAATCATTGATTTGTTATCAAGCCCAAGATTTATTATCACCATGTCAACCATTTTTATTGGGTTGTAGAAAAACTATTACAGAAGAATGTTGTCAAGGTTCTCAAACTTTGGCTAGTCTTGTAAAAAATAGTACAATTGATGATATTAAAGATTTATGTAAGTGTCTTCAGAAAACTGGGAATTCTTCTGTTATTGATGTTAAAAAAGGAAGAAAACTTTTCAATGTTTGTAAGATCAAGAGAGTTCCTATTGGTCCACAAGTGGATTGTGACAGGTAAATTTTATTCTCCATTATTTTCTATTTTATGTTGATCCTCTTCATTTTTTTCTTTTTTATAAGCTAACTTTTTGGTTTCGACGATGAAAACAAAAAAGAATTAAGTTTTCAAGTTAATTATTAGAGTCATTTGAGTCTATTATTTTTTTGTATAACTATTCGGTATTTGGAACTTACTGATCTGATTAATTTGAATTTACGACGCATAAGATTCATTAAAGATGAAGCGCTCTCAACCAAATTTTTTTTATTTTTAAGGCGCGAACTTGAGACTTTTGTGTAAAGGTGGAGGGATTCTATCTATATCATCACAACTCTTGATAATAAACTTGAATCGGTACATAACCAATTATCATGCGATTTTATCATGTTTTGTGATTAGTAATTATAATTGAAAGCCAAGAGGTTTCTCTATTATTCTCTGTTTCAACTAAGAGTTTTTTTCAATTCAATTGCAAGTTTTTTTTTGGATATATGCAGTATTTGACAATATGGACTGGCAAAGAAGCTTCACTGTTTGAAATTTGAGAAGAAAGTCAGCCAAGCTAAGAAACTACTACTATTACTTATTGAAATGTATTTCAATTTCATTCCTACTCTTGCTTTAGCTTAAGTGTACTGGTACCAATCTCAATTGACTTAAGTTTGGTAAAAAAGACTCTTGTTACCAGTGCTATGAAATGAAACAAAAGTATGTCTTAAATCTCCATATATTGATCATTATTATTTATTTTAGGTTTATAATACTTCTTTTCACATACGGACCTAAGTCATCTAAAAAGTTTAACATGTCAGGTAAAACACGTGCCTTCACTTGCGAACTTGATTCTTTGATTAAGTGCTTGTGAGATTCAAACCTTAGATTTTTGTCTACTCTGATACTACGTGAAAAAATTTGACATGCCAAGGACTGCGTAGTGTGTTCGCAAGAGTTAAGGGAGAATTAAAATGGATTTCTCCTTTATATGGATCACCAAATAGACTTTAGTTGGTATATGACTTTAATTTTATCATATTATGACTCCATCCATGGACAGAGGCGGAGCCACAATGTCGGTTGCGAGTTCAGCCGAACTCAGTTGTTTTGGTTCAAATTATGTATTTGTCTTAAAATTTATATTAAATATGTACAAATTATTAATTTAGAACCCAGTAACTTAAAATAATTAAGATCCTGAACCCATAAGCTTGAAATCCTGACTTTGCATCTGTCATGAATGCTTTTGAATTAGCAATACTTAAAATTTGCCACCATTATAATGTATATTTTAAGAAAATCCATTCACCAAGTCATGCAGAAAATGTCAATAAAGTGAAAAGGAAATGCAAGTGGATTTATACTTACTTAGGCTTAGATAAGCTTTGAATTTTTTATTTTTCGTACACTACTCAACTTTGTAAAGTTTTACCTATATTTTTGTATTCTTAAACCTTACGTTAACCACAAAAATTTTAAAAAATAGATGAAACACCGGTTTAGGTATCACCTTAAAATCCGATTGAAATTCTGTATAATGTATTCGTAGTTGAAAATCTTAAGGGTATAAATCTAAATTCGCACTCACTGTAGCAAAAGAATAGTAACTTAGTAAATCGAGTGATATTTTGCATCTGCTTTGACAGAAGCGGATCCAATATTCGAATATTATGGATTCGAGTTTGAGATTCTACCACAATTCATTTGATTTATTGTGCTCGAAATATATTATCTGTACTTATTTAGTAGATTTTAAACGCATATACAAGGTACAAACTAAAGCAACTGGGTTTGAATGAACCCATAAAGTAAAATGACATTATATAGTCACTCTCAAAATAATAACCGGAAAATGTACATTTTTTGTATATATATACATGTTGTATGTTATATATAAAAATTATACAAATTTTATATACTTTTTCGGCTACCGAATATAAATGGTTTATAGCGCGGGCTAAAAGTGATAATACCCCTGAAAATATCTGCCTTACTTTGATATCTTGATTAATTAAGAGTTGAAACTGCAGATCTTTGTCCATGTTCTTTTACAAATCAAAGGTCATAACTATTAATGTAACAACAATGTTGACATATTAATTTCAAATTTCCATGACAAAGTTTCTTCCAAGGAAACAAAAAACCCTGAAAAGATTTTCCTAAAAATATATGATAACCTAAAAGCTATGTTACACGACTCTCCAAATATACCGCTGCACCCGTGTCAGATCTTCCATACATGCACTACTTTCGGAAGATCTGACACACACATAGCAACATTTTTGGACAGTCCGAGTAACACAGCCAAAACATAGTATATTCCAGATTGTAAAGGCCATTAATTTTATCACCTGTCTTGAAATGGGGAAGTGTAAGTGATGAAATACTATTACAGGAAGCCAACAGATTGCATAGTTTAGTGATTACAGAAACAACAAACATAGTCAAATGAAACAGATATAAGGATCAAGAGACAAACTACAAGGAGAACAGCAATTGAACTTAAAGGAGAAGTAGCAACAAGCGAACGAGCTCAGTAAGTGCGTAAACCGCACGTATATACATGAAAACTGAGGATAGGAAGAACATTAGCTTAACGAAGCATTCACAGCAGCAGCATGCGATGTCTTGAAGCATTCACAGCAGCACACAATGGTAGAAAAATTGACTAAAATGCCAAAACGGAGAAATCCGAGCACAAAACTTTCACTTCATTTATGAAATTGATATGAACAAATAGTACACTTGACAATCCAGGAAAGGATGGAAAAAGTACCAGGAAACGCATCGTTATGACACACTGTCAACAGTGAATAGGAACAAACGCTGCAAAACTTGAGCATCTATATAAATATATATAGTAGTTTCTCTAGGTGCAAAACTCAACAGATATTTATATATACACAACACAAAGGCACAGACCTTGTCATTGCCTGGGATTTTACGAAATACCAATTGTCTTATTCAGTATCCAGAGTGTAAGAGACAGCTGAATTGCAAAAATTGTATGAAGCCATGTCCTATCTAACATGAATCCATATACTGTGATTCCAGCTCTGTTGTGCTCAAAGTATGACACTGCAATAAATTTTGCCACCACCGAGATCAATAAACCGCCACTGTATTACCAAAGATGTAAAAGCATTTAAGAAAATAAACCCCAAAAAGAAGTGCTAGAGTTACCTAGTGCTTGTCTCTTCTGGTAAGATATCGTATGGGCATGAACTGGCACCATATTTGTGTTGTCCAAAACATCATCTCCGTCTCCTTCCTCGTCAGTGTCCCAACTGGAATTGATAGGGTATACAACCTGAGGCGTCGCACTCTGAGCCGTGGGAGTCTCATTATCCATGTCATCAAAGGAGCTGATCGTTGCACAAGCATGCCATTTGGCTGCAAGTGATGTCACAGCTTGTGCTTTGTGTGTGATCTTTGCTGCACTACGCAAGCACATGAAAAGTCCAGTTACCAAAGTAATTGAGCTCAACTGCACCACAACAATTATACAACGTCAAAAGCAATGCTGCTACATAATCAAGAAAATAAATAAATTCTAAGTACAAAAAGACGGTGCATGTGAATGAAAGATTATATACATACCGCAAGCTCACCAGCTGTAAATATGTTTACAGTGGAGCTAGGCTCAGTTGTAAGAAGCAACGCAAGAAACTGACTTATGGTAACTAGTATGAGAGTTGACAAAATGAAGACTCTGAACCGGTGGCTAATGACACGAAGATTTCTTCTTATTCGCAGATGCTCTATCATGATCGTCGCGACATCAGATTCTCTCTCGAAAACTTGAGCAAATTCTTCCAATCTAAGGATCTGAAGGCAGCATATTAACCGGAATAGGACACATACAAGGAAGGAAATTGATATCCGGTAGAGCCAGGAACACATTAGCAATATGCATACGAGAGTATTGCTCAAAGCGGCATTGTACAGGTAAGGAATTTGGGTTCCCCCTGAAGAAAACCACCAGATTTTGTATATACTCTCAGCAATAAAAGAAGGGAGAACAAAAGCTGACAGGATCTTCATCGACCTCTGCACGACAAAAGGAGAAACTGTTATACAGCTGAGTATAAGCAAATGTCTACGGAAAGCAGCTGAGTTTACTCAAACTAATTTCTTTGGTCTTGTTCTGCATAGGTACAACCTAAAATCAGAGAAACCACCAT
Source organism: Nicotiana tabacum (assembly GCF_000715075.1). Lineage (NCBI taxonomy): Eukaryota > Viridiplantae > Streptophyta > Magnoliopsida > Solanales > Solanaceae > Nicotiana > Nicotiana tabacum. Next base: position 2,650,587 of record NC_134090.1, read on the forward strand.
ATTTGCCCATTCTACAACGATAAAATAAACTATCACTACTTTCCCCCTGTAAAAGTAAGGGCAAGCACTTCAATCAATGAACCAGATGTGTATCAAGGCCAGCTTAGTATCAGTGGAAAATTCATGATTAGGGTTAAAAGGGTCTAAATAAATGTTTGGTTCTTCGACACAGAAAACGCCAACATACGTGCATGTTTGAAGTGTTTTCCGTTGTTAGTGGCATCAGCAGTATATGCACAACGCTAAAAGTACTGACATATCTTAATCCACTTGAAATTAATGATTCTCCAATGATTATCAGACAGGATCAAACTTCTATTACGAATGCAAAACAGGAACATAAGAAACATTTATAAAATAATATGCACTGATCAGTTCTTTCATCAGTTATTTCTGCTTATGAGAGAACTAAACGGTATTGACCATATCATCTAAAAGCTTAAGCTATTAGAAAGAAAACACTTCTGTTTACTAAATCATATCTTCAACACGTCCCCTCCTGTGTTCATTGATTCTTTCGAAAGGCCAAGCACGTGTAAGTTCTTTTTAACTAAGACTGGAGTGAGATTTGAACTCAAGACATGTGCCTGATATCACATTGAATTATATAAACACATCATTTAAAAGCTTACGCTATTAGAGACTACACATGTTTATTTACTTAATTATATCTTCAACAAGAAGAAGGGGAGCCTTGGCGTAATTGGTAAAGTTGTTGCTACGTGACCAGGAGGTCATGAGTTCGAGCTGTGGAAACAGCATTTTGCATAAATGCAAGGTAAGGCAGCATACAATAGACATTTGTGGTCCGGCCGTTCCCCGGACCCCGGACCCGCGCATATCGGGAATTAGTGCACCGGGCTACCCTTTTTATATCTTCAACAAGCACCAAAGGACTGAGCATACAACTGATCTACTTGTGAAAACTTGAAATCATCAGCAAAGAGGAACAATAAAGACATTTTGAATCAATCCCAAATTCAGTAAAGTTCAATTATTTTCTAAATCTAACTTAACAAACATAACACAATCTGCAAAAAGAAGAATAACAAGAAAGAGGGAAACTAACTTACATGTAGCTGCTGAGTATATTCTTGTTGAACCTTTTCACTATCTTCATACAATTTATCAAGAAACAGAAATCTTCTAATCCCATATTTCCTAGAAAAAGCAGAGAGACTAACAAAAGACAAAGTTGCAAAAAGTGAAAGAGAAACTTGAACGACAGCATCAAATGGCCTTTGATGCATAGAATCACAGCTTTCACAAGCAAATACAAAATGAGAAACTAATGGAACCCCAATTGTTAAAATAAAAAATAATGACCAAGAAAGACCAGCTCTCCATATATTTGATTGATCAAGAAAAACCCAAGTAAGAGCTGATTTAATTTTCTTGATTTCTGCTGAATTTTCATGTATTGAATATCCTGAAGAAAGTGCTTCTTTGCTAGTAGTTTGTAATAATCCTGTTTCACCTTCTTCCATTTTCTCTTCTTGAGCTATAAAATTCAATCAAATGAACATAGAAAATTTCAAGATTTCAATTTGTAGAGACAATTAAGCTGACTTGATTAATATGTTTTAATTTCCCAAGTGGGAATTTTGTACCAAGATCAAGCCTTTCAGATGTGACTTGAACCAGAATCTATATATATATAAAAGGTTGACACAGATGGCAAAATAAAAATGGTAGCTGATACTGTTTGATGTTGACAAAGATCAATTTTTTAAGAAAAGAAGAAAAAGCAAAACAAGATTAGTAATGTTTAGATTATGATAAGAAGATATCTATTATTGTAAAAACGTTGGTATATAAGATTGCGTAGAGCCAAATTCAAGATCTAAATTTTATAGGTTTAATATTTAAGATTTTTGACATTAAACTCGTTATATTTTTAAAGTTATAAACAATTTATTATTTTTATAAATTCAATAAATTTTTATTTATAAATTATAATCCGCCTCTAAAATTATGATTTAAATGGAGACGGTGAGAAAGTGAAAGGGGACAAATGGAAGGAGGAAAAATAAAGAAAGGAAAAAAAGTTGGGAAATCACAGGTTGCTTGGTGAAGTGGAAGGTGAGATTTGAGTAACAGGCGCGTGAAGCTTTTTTGGAATATGAAAAGTGAAGGGACACCATTTTTTAGGAAAGTGATGGGAAGAGTATAAGGTATTTACGTGGTTGGCTTCCTTTGTGTCTGCTACGAGTTAGGGCTGTTCATGTGCAACATTCAGCTTAAAGTTTCTAAATTATTTGATGTTCCAAATTGTTGATTTGACTAACTTGAATTCGTGTCCATTATGGATGATTGTTATGGACATCAAATGGACGGGTTGGGTTAACTTTGAGCTGATTAAGTGAAAATAGTAGGAAGTAGTTAATTTTTGGACTGATAATTAAAAAATAGTCAGTATTTGCAAAGTCATTAAAAATAGCTATTATTTTGCTGTAATACGGAAAGTTCTAGCATAATATACTGGAGATTAGTGTACTTGTGTATGAACTTCCAGCATATTATGCTGGAACTCCATCACACGAAAAGTTACAACATAATATATTGGAGATTGGAGTACTTGTATATGAACTTCCAGCATATTATGTTGGACCAGTATATTATGTTGGAACTCCACATGTAAAATATTCGAACTCCAGTATATTATGCTAAAATATTTTCTGAATTTTAAATAGTGTGTTCGTTCAGATTTATCTTCACATGAAAAGTGACTAAATTTTGATTACTTTTGAAACTGTGGCTTTTTTCAATTACCACTTGCAAATCTGGCTATTTTTTAATTTCACCCTTTAAAATGGGCCGAGTCAATAGATGAGCGGGTTATTGACCCGCCAAAAAGTAACTTGGGCTGAGATGAGTTGGGTCAAATTGACTAAAATTTAGGTCATAACCCAACCCACCCAACTCTTACCAAAATTTTAATTAATGTGTATTATTTTCTTATGAATTGTTTAATTATCAAATAAGACTTTTTTTCTTTTGTTAAGGTCATATATAAAAAAAGAATTATTTTAAAGATATTTTAGCAAAATTACTCATAGATCAATTTGGGCTAAAAATTAGCCCAACTTTAGATGTGATGAAATGGGTTGAGTTTAATAAATTGGCGGGTCAATGACCAGCCCAACTTTCAACAGGTTGGGTAGACCAAATGAGTTTGGGCTCAAATTGTCACCTCGGTTACATGTTATTTCTTAATGTATCGTATTGTAAGTATGTAATGCATTGAATTATATTGTAATATATTTACACTATATTATTTTAGTCTATACAATATTTGTATAGATTGTATCATTTTTTCTCATTTTATTATATTACACATCATCAATTTAAAGAATAGGTGTACAATATTACAAAAAAAAAAAGAAGTAGAATATGAGGTAGAGTAATCATTAAAAGGGTAGGATGAATTAAAAGGGTAGGATGAAGAGAAATAGAATTATAGTAAGGGCAAGATGAGAAAACGATAAGGTAACAATATAACCATACCAAATTGATTGTTCTATAAAAGGGGTTTTTTCATCATTATATAACAACGAATTTAACAAAATGATATAATAAAATTAAAATAATAATCAAAACAAATGATGTATTTAAATTAACTACACAATACACAACAACTATCCAAACAAACTATAGTGTTCTCTACCAAAGAGGAACTCTATTTGTAGGGCTCTAATTTGGGATCTTTGGCTAGGAGCAGAGGAACCTTTTTATAGTTTTACCCTTTGATCGTAAATTCTTTCATTGATCTTTTTTAGGCGTTGGGTAATAATCTAAATTTATAGATTTAAAAGAGCAGCCCAATTCACTAAACTCCTGTTACACACATGTTCAGAAAAATTTAAATTTATTGATTTAATTAATTTAAATTCATGCAAGGTAGGTCTATTAAATGGGGTGGAGTATCAAGAGGTTCTTTATTCTCGAAAAATGGATAATCAGGCATAGTAGAAAGTAGATATCGACTTTTAAATTAATGAGCACTTGGGAAGTATCAATAGGTTCACTACTTTTACAACAATTAGGTAACAACGTAATATAAAAACAAAATTTGTTATATCATAGTATATTATACATATTGTATACAGTATATACATCCGCTTGGTCTTGAGAAGATAGATCCGCCCATGGTTGGATGAGTCCAATTCTTAGATTAATATAAGCTCTCGAGTTTGAGTTTTATCTTTTTAATCGATTGTACTCTTAGTTATTTTATATTGAAAAAAAACTAGAAAGGGACAATAATAATTAAAATGTGTTAACGATGAAAAAAGGTATACTTGCCTAAATAAATAAAAGTAGCAATCATTCAACTGTGGTCCCCTGTAAGCATTTTTAGCTCAAAGGGCATTTGAACTATTTTTGCTTCGCCTGTGTCCTAAGGAGTCGTTTGGCCATACAATTGTTTTTACTTTTTTTCAAAAAGAAAATAATTTTTTTTCGAAATTATCGTTTGACCATGAAATTTTGAATTTTTACTTGATGATGAATTTTAAAATTTTTTATAAATTTAAAAAACTCCAAAAGGTTATTTTTTAAAATTTTCACTTCAAATCATTCAAAAACAACCCAAAATTGTATTCACGTTCAAACACAACTCTAACTTTCAAATACCATTTTGACGTTGAATTTTTTTTCCCCACTTTTTTCCGAATTTTACAATTCTTATGTCCAAATGCCCACTTAAATTGTCCATTTATCTTTACCCAATAATCACTCTTATTACACTATTGTTTAAGCTATTATTCCATCCGGTCCGCTTTAATTGAGTTTTTGGCTGTTTTTACATATATTAAAAAATTTATATTTTAGTATAATTAACAATAGAATTGACCATATTAATCTTAATTTGTTCATTGAAAATACAACAAATATCCACATGCTCTTTACTCCAAAGACAATTTTGGAAAAAAAAAGTTAATTCATTCTTGATATCTAAAAAAATCAAATAGTGTGGATAAAAAAAATAACTAAAAAATCAATTAAATTGGACCGAGTGTATGATCGAAGCTTATTACTTTAATGTTTTAGATACTTATTGGAAAAACATAGTATAATGAAAAGGTTGTAACGTTACAATCAAGAAGGCATGATATTGACAATGTGAATGCAGACAATATACTATCTCGTATTTTCTTCCAAAAACAAATTTAAAATTTAAACTTTATTAGTTCATATTGACGATTCTATCATATTCTATCTAATTTAATGAGTTTAAAATTTAATATTTATATATATTTAATAATTTTTTAGACAAAAATACTGAGTAAAATTTATAGGCTAACCTAGCAAAGATGTCATCGTGTAACAGTAATAGATTTTGTATTTGTTTTTTCTTCTATCCAAGAGGCCGTACATGCTAGCTGATTTTTTAAATCATAAACTGAGGGTTGATCTCAATGAAAAATAAATTCTACTAATGTACAACATGTCGTACTGGCTATATATTAGTTTTATAATCTAGTCATGTTTTTTATGAAATTAAAACTTTTAAAATGTTAAGCCCTCTAATGCATATCACCTTAATTAAACTGCAATGAGTTCCTAAGTCCTAACTAGAATCGCAGTATATAACTCAAATGATCCAAATTCCAATGATTAAAAAATTGGAATGATATAATGTTCGAAAACTTTAGAAGATACCAACTTAGGCCATATGGAATCAATGTAAAGCTAGCAAAGTGGAGCGCTTAAAGCCTTGAATTGGAACCGTTTGATGAATTCATAATTTAAATTTTATGGATTCAGTCTTTAAGATTTTTAGTATTGAACTCATTATATATTTAAAGTTATGGGTTCAAATCTACTATTTATTACATTTTTAATAAATTTTTACATATAAATTTATGTTTCGCGTCAAAAATTATGGGTTCAGTTGAACCTGTTAGTTATATGATACATACGCCCCGCATATATGGACTCTAAATTAGTATTGTCATTTCCAGTGACATAAAGTTTGTGTCATTTCTTTGTCTATATGAATACCTCATCAATGTTTTTCAGCGGTGACAAGAACTAGTTAAATTTTGACCCGAAAACAAAAAACAATAAGCACTAGTTAAAGGCTATATTTTGATGAACTGACTAACCGTAGCCGTAACCAATTATTATGGTGGGATGAATAGAATCCTTCTACCGTTAATCAAAAGTTTCAGGTTCTAGCTCTAAAAGTGAAAAAATTCTTTTAATGAGCTTTATGTTGAGCAAATCCGCAATACAAGTATCAAATACAGACGGAAAATTTAAAAAAAGAAAGGGACTAAGCGATGGACGATCAATAGCCTATCGAACTTATAGTTGTCAATACATACACGTATCCGTCGCCTCAACATTTATCACATTTGTGATTTACCTATCACACAATAAGTTGACAATCTTTATGATTTTCAACATTATATATCCTTGTAAAAGTAATAATCACTTAAAAATATACAACTTATTCGCAATACGGTCGAAATAGATTTCGCCATTTGCACGTCCGATCGAGTTCGAATGACGATCTATCCGAGTAAGATCCCGAAGGTGGAACAAACTAACCTCGAAATCGGGGGAGGGGGGCGATCCGTGTCGAGTTCGATATCATTATCAAGCTCGAATCCAAATCGAACTATGATGCAGAGTAGATCTATCATGCTTATAATCCAGAGACCAACCAACATTGACGTCGAATCAATTCGAGGACTCGAGCCAGGATCGGGCTCGAACCAAGATCAAGAGCTCGAGTCGAAATCAAGCTCAAACCAAAATCAAGGGCTCTAAGCAAGATCGAGCTCGCAGACAAAAACCGTTGCAATCCCACTAGAGAGAATCTTCGCAGAAATTGTGGAAAAGCTGACTTATCATGGGGCTCCCACTGAATGTTTATTTTATTATGCTTAGAGCCAAATCCCTCCACTATAAAAGGGCTTGGTTACCATTTCTGTAGGACAAGTTTTTCTGAGGCTTACATTGTAATAAAAACGCTATATTCTTCTACATTAAAGAATCGTTCTTTCAGATTTCTTAAATTGATTCTATTTGTTAAGTCATAAGATTCATTGTTCCTTACAACCTTATCTACTTCGCATTCTCTGCAATCCATATTTACATTTCTATTTATCCTTACAATTTATGTTAAGTTACGCCACATATCCTCGAACTACTTATAAATTCAACTCTATCCATTTTTCGGGTAAACAATTATATAAATAAACTCATACATAAAAGCCTAAATTAAATGGTAGTCTTAGAATGAAAGTAATTACCATTTTTGAAGAGTGACCACTACACCAAAAGAGGCTTTTTAGTGGCAATATATTTTGCTTTTAGCGGTAATAGTTATTGCTCCAAAAATATTTACCAACAATTAATTAAATGTCGACATGTACCAAGTATAATTTCCTCTTCTAATTCAAGGGCAAGATATTTACCAAAATAATACTAATATTCACGAAATTTTGGTGTCTGACGATAGAAAATAACTCTTAATATAATTTATAAGCAATATCGGATTTAACTTCTTAATTACCGGTTCAACATAATTCAGTATTTGGTGTAATTATCTAAATGTCTTAGGAGTAATAAACTTTTTCTTAGTTTATCCTTGGGAAGCTTCACAAAACAAGTTGCGTGCTGTCAACTTCAACTTCAACTTCAACTTTTGCTTTTCTTTTTCTTCTTATTGACTTATTAGTTGCATCCAACATGAAGACAGAAGGGTGTGTTTGGTACGAAGTAAAATGTTTTTCACGGAACAGGTTTTTCTAGAAAATATTTTCATGAAAAATGATTGGTTTTATTACTTATTTTTTCTTGTTTGGTTGGTGAATGAAATTTTTTTTTCCGAAAAATATTTTCTATTGTTTGGTTAAAGAGTAGAAATTTTATTTTTAGAAAAATAAATTTTTATGCCCCCTTTCCCCAAGTCCCTATGTTTCATGTGCTCTCCCCCTCCCCTCCCCCCAAATACCTAACATTTTCATGACTATTTTATTCAAGAATTTAATTATTCTTCTAAAAATTCACATAAACACAAGGAACGAATGTGGTATTATACCTTTTTACGCAAAAACAACGTTGAAATTTGTGCTTCATAACTAAAAAAATAAACCTTTTTTTGGTTGAAAAAGAAAGTACTATTTGTACAACATGAAAATAAAGTACTCATTTGTTAAAATAAAAAAATATTTTTTACTACATCATTTTGTTTAGATGAAAGAAAATATTTTTTCTATATCATGAAAAGAAAGTATTTTTTTTGTTAAAATGAAAAAAAAACTTTTCTATTTCGTGAAAAGAAAATACTCATTTGTACTAGAATATTCCCCTTTTAATACCCTATTCTAACAAATTAATCGTTACAAGTCTTATCACTAGTAGTCGATCTCGACCTCGACCCTTGTTGAGATGTTGACCGCGATCTCTATTGATGTCTCGACCACGGCTCATGTCGATACCTCGGCTATTAATCTCGCTATGTCTTGGGTGAGCTCGACCGGTGACGTTCTTTAATACCATTTTATGCTAAATATTCCAAAGGGACCTATTCATATCAAAATACAAAAGTTCATACCGGAATTTCATTACTTTATTCCTTGAACCCTGAAACGGAGACATTCAAATCACTGAACTTTAAGCACAGGACTCTGGTTTACCATTGCTTGACCATTAATTTTGACAAGCCCACTCTTTTTTTTTCCTTTTCGACTTGACAAGCCACTTGACCTCACTCTTTTAGTTTGGAAACCCAATCGTCAAGTTAGTGGACCTCGTTTTATTTTTATAAGCCCACAGGTGAAGTACACCCAGGTCTCATTTGTTTTTTTAAGATTAAGTCGTCTGAATCTGAATACATATCTAAATATCAAGACGTGGATCAAGATTAAGATATTTGAATCTGAATACACATCTGAATATTAAGATGTGTTTGAAGATCTGAATACTAAATGATTAAGACTGTTTGTTTTTTAAATATCTGAATATATAGAATTTCTCTTTATTTAAAAATTAATAAACATAAATTCAAATAAAATACTAATTAATCTAATATATATATATATATATATATATATATATATATATATATATATATATATATATATATATATATATATATATATATATATACATATATATATATGGTAGTTAGTGGTGGTGATGGCTAATGAATGTGCTTATGAGTGCCAACTAGAGGCGGTGGTGATTTTGGTTGATGGTGGTGGTTCTGGGCAGTAGCTAGTGGTGATTGGTAGCGATAGCGATTATTATAAATTTATGAGCTGCTAATTTGAAATTAAGGACCAAGTGTCATGAATTTCTAAACTGCTAATTTGAAATTCAGGACTAAGTATCATGAATTTATGAGCTGTTAATTTGAAATTAAGGACCAAGTGTCCTGAATTTCTAAACTGCTAATTTGAAATTCAAGACTAAGTGTCCTGAATTTCTGAACTGCTAATTCAAAATTCAGAACATAAGATTCGGATTTCTAGACACAATCTTCGAACTTTATGACACGATGTCTTGAAATTTGAACGAATTGACTAATCTTTAAATATATTATAAACTGTGAATATATTTTAAATAACATGCTTAAAAGTGACTACCTAGTTTCATTTCCATCATTTCCATCCTACATTTTGACAAGCCGACTAGTCCTAACTTTCTGATAATCCATCAAAATTTCCGGATTATCACACAAACCTTCCTTTTGCTGCCCAACCAAAACAACATACTGAACCAAAATTACAGAAAATGGCAATTGCAGTCCAAGCCCACTAAATAGAAAACTAACAACTTTTCCAACTCCTGAATTTTCTTTTCCTTACCTTCCCTCGCCAAATTATAACACGAATTTGTACTAAAATTTTAACAATTCATCAGAATTTTTGTAAGTCAATTCTTAGCTCAGAATTTTTGTAGTCAACTTCTGATAATCCATCTAAATTTGCGGCCAAGATCTAACCAGTAAGTTATTTTACAAAATTTATTTAAACGGATAAAACTTAAACCACGGCACAAAAATAGTTTATTTTTGCAAATCACCCCCAAAAATATATTGAACCAATATTAGGGCAAGTGCACAAATAGCTATTCTCAGGATGCTATTTAGAGATTAGCCCGTACTTAAACTGAAAAATTAAAATTCAGTATATACTGACTAATTTCTAAATAGTATTCCTTTAAAGTAGCTATTTGTTGTCATTTTTACACCAATATTACAGAAAATGAAAATCGTATTCTTAAAAATATCTATTTTGCAAAAAACGACAAAATGTTTTGATACTTTTCAAAACCATCCCTAACTTTTCCAATTCCATTGCACTTTGTCCATTTTCCAGTTTGACACAGCTATTGGTTTCTCAGAAAAACTAACGACTTTCCTTACCTTCCCTGACCGACTTAAAAAAGTATTAGGTCGATTTACTGGGAAGGCAAGGTTCAACAATGGCTATTTCTCTTTCAGCTATGGCTTTTGGAACCTCAGTTCCTTCATTTTCTTATTTCAAAGCAAGAAATCTTGAAAACCCATCATTTTTATGCATTTCTCAGACCCCTTTTTGTTTCAATTCTCTTTTTTCACTTCAAAATTCTTATGGGTCTTCACAACGTCCCCTCTCAAGGTAAACCATACTACAAAGTTCTTGTCTTTATTTAAATTTAGCTGAAAAAAATGAACTTTACCCATCTTTCTTGTTATTTGGTATTGGCAATTGGGGAAAAAGAAGGAAATAGAGAATAGTAAAATTTGATATTCTGTTGGATCTTTTCCATTTCTAGAGGATGATTTAGCATGTATTTTAATCAGTTTGTCTTTATCACTATTAAGCTGAGAGTTAGGTGTTTACCAGCAAAAACAATTGAAGTTTGGGCCTTGCAAAAGCTTAGTAGTAACTGATATTTTCTCTAATTTACATTGTTGTGTATTTATATCTCAAGTGTTAAATTGTCTATTAATATCAGAAATGAAATGGATATAATGGTATGAGTTGAGCTTAAATGGTGATATGGTCAGTGAGGATTCATATAGCTGATTCCAACGTGTTCTGGGATGAAGCATAGTTGTTGTTGTATCGGAATAATTGGATCCAAATAGAGCAGAACGACTATAGTGGATTCATATAGCTAACCCAACCTAATACTGGGTCGACTGTCGAGGCATAGTTGGTTGATTGGTTGCTTTGCGGTTCATATTGTAGAGAATTTGCTGGTTGATTGATGTTTTGGTTGAACTTTAGTAGAAAAGAAAGGTTGATTTGTTTAAGTTGTCTTTTGGTTGTTCAATTGTATGCAGGAAATCATGTAGGGTTCGAGCAACGTTGTTACAAGAGAATGAAGAGGAAGTGGTTGTGGAGAAATCTTTTGCCCCTAAGAGTTTTCCGAGCAAAGTGGGAGGGGGAAGTAATGGAGAGCCACCAGATGATTCATCCCCTAATGGTTTGGAGAAATGGGTTGTAAAGGTTGAGCAGTCTATAAATATCTTTCTCACGGTAGGTATTGCATTTTCTGAATCTTCCTTAGTATCATATTTCATGAAAACTATGTATTTCAGTTCTGAGTAGCTTTTGTGATTTAGTCCTGAGTAGCTTTTGTACTTTCCAATTGGCTAAGAATTTGTCTGATTGTGATCAAATTATAACAACAACAACAAACTCAGTGATTTCCCACAGTGGGGTCTGAGGAGGGTAAGATGTATGCAGCCGTACCCCTGCCCTGGAAGGGCAGAGAGGCTGTTTCCGATAGACCCTCAGCTGGAGAACGGATGAAAAAAGTAATGGCATTGTGATCAAATTATGCTTCTGATAATTTCAGGATTCGGTGATAAAGATTCTTGACACTTTGTATCACGACCGAAACTATGCAAGATTTTTCGTGCTGGAAACAATTGCGAGAGTTCCTTATTTTGGTAAATACTACGTTTCACGCTGCTGATTCTTTTGTAGTACTAGACCACTTTTGGCACATCCGTCTGAATTTAGGAATACTTTAATTCTACTATTTTCTTTAGGCTTGAACATATGGTGTGCACTGTACTGACATGTGGATTATAATGTATTCATGACAGCATTTATATCTGTTCTTCACATGTATGAGAGCTTTGGTTGGTGGAGAAGAGCAGATTATCTGAAGGTGCATTTTGCTGAGAGCTGGAATGAGATGCACCATTTACTCATTATGGAAGTAATGCTCTTGCTTCTAACTTCTTGTTTTCCTTCCAACAAACACCCAAGTTTATTTTTCCTCTCTTCCTTCTAATGTACTACTACTGATAAGCATCTGTCTGCCAAAGTTGTTAAGTGCTTCTACGTATATTTGTTCATAAATAAGCATGGTTTGTTCAGCAAGTTTTACGATATGAAGGGATCGATCTTACATTTTCTCCACGTGCTAATTTAAACTTTTTGTTGGAGAAATGTATTATTTCATATAATGTACCTATATAGTGAAAGAATCTAAGTGAAAACTTTCTTTTGAATGGGATCTTCTGAATATTTCATGCATTAAAGTAATGAACCAACTTATTGTGCGTCACAAAGCCTTATTTACTTGAATTGAAAATAATTCATTGTTATATTTATCTGTCCTGAAATAATTGTTGTTCAACTGCAGGAATTAGGAGGAAATGCCTGGTGGTTTGACCGATTCCTTGCACAACATGTTGCAGTATTCTATTATTTCATGACAGTCTTGATGTATGCTTTGAGCCCAAGAATGGCATGTGAGTTGTAATATTAGGATCTAACGTTCAGGTCTCTAGAGCTTTTCTTTATCTCCTTTCAGTTTTTCGTAGCTCTTTATTGTTTAAAAGAGTATGGTTCTAGATGTCTATAATATCGGGAATGTTCATCATTATCTTATAGACCAATTTTAATATTTCAAGGAAAAGTGTTATAGCATTTTTACCTCATCAAAAAATATGTAGCATCTTTTACCTATCTTGCTTCTTTGCAGAATTGGGAGATGAAAGCACTGTTTCTGACATTTTTGTCATGCACGTCTTCTTTGTTTAGCATTAAGTTTTATGATTTATTTCCCTGAAAGTGACACTGGCGATTGTTCATGATTTTATGTTTGATATGGCTCTTTATGGAGTGATTAGTGCCTTTTCATGTATGGACCATTATCAAGGCGAATACTGATAAAGTTTGGTGATGCTTCAATTCTTGTAGATCATTTCTCTGAATGTGTGGAGAACCACGCATACGAGACTTACGATAAATTCATCAAGGAGCAAGGAGGTATTATTTTACAAACAGTTGCATATTTTGAACAGCCTAAGCCGAGGGTCTACGGAAACAGCCTCTCTGCCTTCTTGAAGGTAGGGGTAAGGTCTGCGTACACACTACCCTCCCCAGACCCCACTTTTGGGATTACACCGGGTCTGTTGTTGTTGCATATTTTGAACAGCAAAGTGGAATAGCCAGAATTTGAAGTGGTAGTTTCCTTTAATTTGCTCGACTCTTTCTCAAGGATAGCGCTATGTTTGAAAAGGAACAAGGACCTCGGGGAAGAGGGAATATGGAAGAATATGCATATATTTCTAGTCAATTCCTTTTCTGGGATAGCTTAATGCTATTAGATTCTTAACCTCAAAATGGTATAGTAATATTCAGTGTTAATGCTTCTGCAGAGGAATTGAAGAAATTGCCCGCACCAAAGATTGCCGTGAGCTACTACACGGGAGGTGACTTGTACTTGTTTGGTGAGTGTTACAGTGATCCTTAAATACACTTTTTGACCAAGTGTCCATCTGGTACAGTAATCTAAACCATTTTGTGATTGCATCAGATGAATTTCAGACTTCGCGAGAGCCTAATACCCGAAGACCAAAAATAGGTAAAACACACATCAATAATACTATGTTTATCCGGAGAAGAAAAGCTGCAGCGTTACCTTTGGTAAATCATTTTAGACAATACAAATCTGATTGAACTCATGTCTTCTGTTTAGATAATCTGTATGACGTATTCATGAACATTAGAGATGACGAAGCAGAGCATTGTAAGACAATGAAAGCCTGTCAAACGCATGGGAGCCTTCGCTCTCCGCACACAGATCCATTTCCTGAGTCTGAAGATGATTCAGGGTGTCCCGTGCCTCAGGCTGATTGTGTAGGTATCGTGGATTGTATAAAGAAATCTGTCGCCGATCCTCAAGTCATTAGAAAGTAGGGCAAGCAAAATGACAACCAACTACACTATACTTGTATATACTAGTATAAGCCATACAAAGATATAGATCCATGTTGTATCTTTTTGTCTGAGGTAGAGCATGTCAAATTGCCCAAAGATGGGTAAGCACTTGGTTGTTTTCTCCTTTGAAAAGTATGTACTGAATATATTACATGTAATCTTTTGGAAAGTTTCAACAATTTAGTCTTTACTTGGAATGTCAACCTCTAGATGATTTGTACACTGATCAAGTATTTAGTACTAGTTTTCTTTTATGTTTATCTGACAAGGATGATCTATAATACAAGAGCAGAATGTGTTACCTCCATGAACTGGTTATACACACACATCACATACACACATATAGACATACAACATGCCAGTCGCAACGGCGGAGGCAGGATTTCCGCTAAGGGGGTTCAAAAAAGAAAAAGTTAAAAATTTTACAAAGATTGACCAGTGGAAATTGAACCAGCAACCTCACTGAGGTTTTGTACCGCCTCGGCCACTAAGCTATGCGTTTGGGCTATTTTAAGGAGATTCAAAATATAATATATGGAGACACAAGACAGATTTTGCCTCATATGTATAATGCAATTTTCCGGCCAAGGGGGTTCGAACCCCCTAAATCCGCCCTAGGCCGATCGGTCACTCTTTAGCCTGTGATAAGCTTAGCTATGGAGTGGGTATACACCATCATGTCGAGACTCTCTTTCAAAGTGAGATATCGACTTTTACGAGGGAATGAAATTATGCTACTCACTCCTTGCAGAAAATGGAGATATGAATTGATATATTTATTGAATTTGTGAGACGAGGCATGAAAATGCAGTTTCTGCCTTGAACTGAACTATAATTCCAGGAAAATTTGGTGTACATTATAAAATAATTTTAGAGCCCGTTTGGACATAAGAATTTTTTCACTTTTTTTCGATTTTATTTTTTCGAAATCAGTGTTTGGCCATAAAATTTTCTATTTTCACTTGAAGATGAATTTTGAAATTTTTCGAAAATTTGAAAAACTCCCAAAAAGCTGTTTTTCAAAATTTTCACTCAGATCACTCACAAAACTTCAAAAACAACCCAAAATTATATTCAGTCCAAACACAACTCTAATTTTCAAATATCATTTTCACTTGAAATTTTTTTTTCACTTTTTTTTTATTTATGGAATTTTACAATTCTTATGTCCAAACGCCCACTTAGATTCAAACCAATAATTGGTCATCTCGAAGAGTATATGCGTCTTGGTATTACACAACTAAGATCTGATTATGTAAATACATATTATATATGACACGATATCAGGTTAGCTTGCTCGTACTTTAACTAATTCACCGATTACTTGCTATCTTCGACAAATACTAACACACATTGTATGGAAGGAAGATGTTTCCTAGTTTTAGAGAGAGTGTAGCTCAAAAAGTCTAAAGATTGGATCCTTGTATTCCATGTTATTGGATTCAATAATATCTTCTTCACTGATATTGTCAGGTCATGAGTAAGTGTACTTAATGGTTGCTTTAAAGACACATATGTAAGCCTAAAAAGTTGAGTCCAGAAAAGGTATTTTATTTTTTTCTCTTTATTTTTCCAATATTTTATTGGTGGGGTACATTGAATATACTGTTAATATTCTGATTTCTGACTATATTTAGTTCATGCACTGCAACAATAGGTTTGTTGGCCATGTTACACGACCCATAACATTTCTGTTCTTTATTCGTCCACGTTTATTACCTACTAGTTCCGAGAATTGAATAAAGGATCAGCCAATCATTTATACCAATGGTTTTTCCATTTAAATTCTTGGAATTAGAATTTAGTGAATTTTAATTTAAACTATCAATATATTTTAATACTCCATACATAACAGTTAATTTACTTTATTTACCAAGTTAGTAATCTCACTTTTTATAAACTAATATAAGTAAAGTCATCTATACAAACATATTTATCCTAATTGTCTCTTTTTCTCAAAGGTAGAGCATATCTAATCGTCATTGTATGCGTCAAAATCTGCCACAGAATATTTGAGATAAGATAACGCTAAAGAAAGAATTCTCGAGCCGTCGTTAGTCGAGGTAGATCAGGAAGCAGCGAGACTCATAGTCGAAGAGTCGACGAGAGTCGTGGTCGAGATGTCAATAATGGTCGAGGTCGAGCACCGTTGATGAAGCTGTAACAACTAGTTTTCGAAAAATGATATTAAAAAGAATATTCTAGTGGATATTCTATGCACTTGTACTATTAGAGTTTACTAGGAAAATGTCTCATATATATAGAAAAAGAGACAATGATATGAGGCATATGATATTCATTTGTAAGAACAGAATTTGACAAAAGATTCTCTCTCTCTCTCTCTCTTACTAAGATACAAACACTACCTTTTCCTCAAGATTCTTGTCTATATTATTTCATACTTTTCCATCAGATCCGGAAAGAATTCGAACATTCAAAGATTTATCTGTCACTCATCATTGTTAGGAGTAACAACCATGTAGCTCATCCTTCCTTGAGTGAACCGCTCTTCCGATCTACTTAAATGCCATTTATTTGTCATTCATTGTTATTAAATGCTATATTATAGCTCATACTTTTTGGAATAGTCATTGCATATTGTTATCACTTTTCTACCAGATCTATTCTATGCTAATCACGCTTTCGAAAGTCACATCTAGAAATATTATTATTAACTAGGTTTAACCTATTATTACATAAATTTAATTATTTGAACCAAGAGTTATATTTTTTGGTCAAACAATTTGGCGCCGTCTGTGGGAATTTCTTAGTTAAAGCTATTAGTTTCTTCTAGATTTACAACTATCACGAGTCAGTGACGTAAAAAAACAAGCAAAAACGATATCTCCTTTCTTTGTGTGCACAAATCCCAACATGGCAGGTAACCGAAAAGAAAGGACGAGAATAATAAATGACCTCCCAACCAACCTCATGCATGTCATCAACAAAACATGTGAAACGACAGACAAAGGCGTGACGCCCAGTGCCTCCCCTAGGCGAGATGGGTCACCGCTTCCTCACTGTAGCATCACAAAATCTCTTGGTAAGGGAGCCTCCACATCTGTGAGGGAAGAAACGCCCCCAACTGTAAAAAAAAAAAAAAAAAAAAAAAAACTCCTCAAAGCATGGCTAATTGACACGCTAACCAGTGTCCTCAACAAGCCAGCTCGGGACACGACTATAGAAAACGCAAGGACATACACAATACGGTAAGCGGACGAGCAATGCAACCAGCCTCTTCCCCCAACGACAGGTATTACTCACAATGTCTTTGGTAGTGCAGGTGACAACGCCCTTACAACCATTCTGAAAATGATGGAAGAAGTGGAGAATGAGAACAAGACACTCTGAGATCAAATGAAATAACACCAGGAAAGGATCGACAAAATACCGAGCACCCCCAAGCTGTGGCCGAAGAGGGATGCCAGCCGGTTCGTCGAACAACCGTACAGTAATGACGCAGCCCCGTATGCTATACCAAAAACCTTTAAAATGCCACCCTACCTCAGGATATATGACGGCACAACCGACCCTGAAGATCATGTGACTATGTCACCGCCGTAAAAGGCAACGACCTCGCCAAAGAACATGTGTATTCCATCTTGCCGAAGAAGTTCAGCGAAACCCTCACATGAGGGGCATTAACCTGGCATTCGCAACTACCAGCACGCTCCATTGAAACCTTTGAAGAAATGATCGACAAGTTCGTAACGGCCCACGCCAGAGCCAAGAAGGCCGAGGCAAGAGTAAATAACATATTTGCTATTAAAGTCTCTGGGAGAGGGACTAAGGGACTTCCTCGCTCGGTTCAACAGGGTAAGGATGACTTTGCCAAACGTATCCGAAGGGATGACGGTCGCAACTTTTCAGAACGGGCTGAGTAGGGATGGTTCGAGAGCAACTAGGAAACCATTGAGTCGGTTGATGAAGTACCCCCAACCACTTGGGACAAAATCCACAATGCTTATTGTACCGAGGACCGTGTAGATAAAGACAACCTCAACGGGCCAACCCAAAGACTGACCTCGGTAGAAGCCGAACAAGAAAGGATCGAAGAGACAACGCCAGAAGAGATCATCCAACCCCGCGACCTAACAGGGAACGACATCAACCATATGACAGGGCGGTCGTTGCGCCCTCTCCCCACTATGAAGAGGGTCCATCCAGACCAAGGATGGGAACTCATCGGAACGACCGAGATATGCCTCCTCTATTATTTGCTCATAATTTTTGTGTGTCACTTATAGAGATAGTCTACGACTGGAGAAACTCAGACCAAAAGTGAAGTGGCCACCGACGATGAGATCGGACCCGAATACCAGAAAGTCTTACGCCCTCTGTGAGTTCCATAGGGAACGAGGACACAAAACTGAGGATTGCATCGCCCTTAGACCAGAAGCCGTAAACATGTTACGACAAGGTCATCTCAAAGAGTTGCTGAGCGACAGGGGAAGAACTAACTTTGCCAGAGGACGCAAACATCGAGGGCCGCCAAAACTACCCTCACGAGCTCGAACCATCAATATGATCATCGGCGGCACCGATGACGTTTCCATCAACAGCGTGAAGTTCACCACTACCCACAAACTCAAGAGATCAATCACCCGCGAGCGGTACGACGAACTCGAAGAAAGTATCATCTTCGATAAGTCGGACGCCGATGGTTTATCCTTTCCTCATAACAATGCCCTCATTATTATTTTACATATTTTTGATACTGATATTAAATGCATTATGATAAATTACGGGAGCGTCACGTGCATTATCCATCCCCGAGTGCTCACCCAAATGAGACTCGAAGACAAGATAGTGTCGCACTGCATCACGCTAAGTGGTTTTAACAATGCAGTTGAGCAGACATCCGGAGAAATCACACTCCCAGTGTTGGCTGGAAACGTGACTCTGGAAATGACATTTCACATAATGGACCAAGACACTGCGTACAACGCCATAGTGGGACGACCGTGGATACACCCCATGAAGGTCATCCCCTCCGGCTTATACCAAGTCGTCAAATTTCCAACTCCATGGGGAGTGTTTAGCATGCGAGGAGAGCAGCGTACGTCCCAGGAGTGCTACTGCATTACTTTAGATAGCACGACCACTCAACAAATGAAGGACAAGGAAAAAGAGGCATAGCAATCAACAGGGTCAAGGTCAAGGCATGACAAGATCAAGGAAGGCATCAAAGAGCCTGACACAGTCGAAGACGAAGGATAGACCATAGAAGACCTCGACCCCATTCAATTAGATCCCTGTGACCATAGCAAAAAGTCCTATATCGGTTGCAAACTCCAGGACCCAGGTAAATTCAATCAATTCTTAAAAGCTAATGTGAATTTGTTTTCTTTCAGCCATGCAGATATCTAGGGCATCCCAAAGGAAATCTCCACGCGCAAATTAAATGTCGACCCCTTCCACCCCCCGGTGAGGCAGGTCAAACATAAATTCAACTCCACAATCCATGACGCAGTAAGCGGGGAAGTGGTGGAAAACAGTTCCATAAGGGAGTCGAAGTACCCTAAGTGAGTCGCCAACGTAGTAATGGTTAAAAAGAAGAATGTGAAATGGCGGATGTGCGTGGACTTCACAGACTTGAACAAATCATGTCCAAAGGACTAGTTCCCGTTGCCTCACATCAACCAACTCATCGACGCAATGGCCGGGCATGAGCTGCTAAGTTTCTTGGACGATTACTCAAGCTATAATCAGATCCTCATGGAAGAGGAAGATCAGGAAAAAACCACGTTCATCACCCACCAAGGAACGTACTGCTACAGGGTCATGCCCTTCGGACTAAAGAATGTAGGGGCGACTTATCAAAGGTTGGTGACAATGATGTTCAAGGATCAACTCGGTAAGACAATGGAAGTATATATAGATGACTTATTGGTCAAGTCCAAAAGGGGAGAAGATCACATCGATCACTTGAAAGAAACTTTCGACATACTCAGACGATACAGAATGAAACTCAACCTGGAGAAGTGTGCGTTCGGTGTGGCCTCGGGAAACTTTCTAGGTTTCCTTGTATCACATCGAGGGATCGAGGTCAACCCTAACCAAATCAAATCCATTGAGGGGATACCCGAACTCCTGACCACCAAAAATCAGGTCCAACGGTTGACTGGCCGCAACGCCGCCCTATCAAGTTTCATCTTGCGGTCGTCATATAGGTGCCATAAATTCTTTGGCGTACTTAAGAAAGATAACGGCCTCCGATGGACTTCGGAGTGCGTCCAGGCTCTGATGGAACTAAAGGCATACCTGTCGCCGCCGCCCTTGCTTTCAAAACCTAAGTTGCGAGAGCATCTCCTCATTTATCTAGTTGTATCCGAGGTAGCCTTGAGCGCAATCCTAATTCGAGAAAACAAAGGTACACAACTTCCTATCTATTACATTAGCAAAACACTAGTCGATGCCGAGATGAGGTACCCGGACCTCAAGAAACTAGCCTTGGCCTTAGTTGTAGCTTCACGGAAGCTTACACCGTATTTCCAATGTCACCCATCCGGGTCGTCACAACTTTCCTCCTAAGAATCATTTTACATAAAACCGAGCTATCGGGAAGGCTGGCCAAATGGGTCATCGAGCTAAGCGAGCACGATATAACGTACCAGTCGCGAACGACGATAAAGTCATAAGTGTTCGCTGACTTCGTCGCCGACTTCAGCGCAAAAATAATGTCTGAAGTCGAAAAGGAAGCCGTCCAAACTTCCCCAAAACACAAGACCTCTGGGTCCTATACACCGACGACGCGTCTAATGCGTCGATGTCCGGATTGAGACTCGTACTAGAAGTCCGAACAGGCGAAGTAATTCGCCAGTCCATAAGATGCCCGGACATGACTAACAACGAGGCCGAGTATGAGGCCGTCATTGCAGGTTTGAGACTAGCGCTCAAGTATGAGGAAAAACGGTTAAAACTACGTTGTGATTCCCAGCTCGTAGTCAACCAAGTCACAGGGACTTTCCAAATCAAGAAACAAAGATTGCAAAAATACCATACCGAAATCTGCAAACCGCTATCCTAGTTCGATGAATGTTAGCTCGACCAAATTCCACGAGTACAGAACACCGAGGCAGATGGACTCGCTAAACTATCCGTATCCACCAAAAGCATCACAACAGGAGACAAAAACGTGGTCCATCTCCTCAACTCATCGCTAGACCAAGTCGAGGTAAAAACCATTAACTTAACTTGGGACTGGCACAATCGTATTATCGCATACTTGCAGGACGACACACTCTCAGGTGATAAAAAAGAAGACAAGAAACTGAGAATGCAGGCGGCCAGATACAGTATCCTCCATAACGAGTTGTACAAGAGAACTTATGGCGTCCCTTTAGCAAAGTGCCTGGGCCCAAACCAAACTCGGCGTGTCCTTGAAGAAATACACGAAAGCCATTGCGGGGCGCATTTCGGGAATCGAGCACTGGTCTGATGCCTCATACGGGGGGGATATAACTGGCCCACCATGAAAAAAGAAGCAGCAGATTTTGTGAAAAGATGCGAACAATGCCAGAGGGACACCCCAATGATTCACCAAGCGGGCGAACACCTCCACTCCGTCACCTCACCTTGGCCATTCATCAAATGGGGAATGGACATTATAGGCCCCCTCCCGGCATGACGAGGTAATGTACGATTCCTTTTGATTTTAAATGACTATTTATCTAAGTGGGTGGAAGCGAGAGCCTTCGTCCAAATACGGGAACAATAAGTAATCACCTTTATATGGAGAAATATCATATGCCAGTTTGGCCTTCCCAAAGAAATCAGTTGCGACAATTCACGGGAAAGAAAATCGTTGAAGTTTTCGAGAAATGACATATCAAAAGAATACTCTCAACCCTGTACCACCCCGCGGGCAATGGAAAAGCAAAGTCCTCCAACAAATCGATACTAAACATCATGAAAAAGAAGCTTGAGGACGCCAAAGAACTATGGTTGGAAGTCCTACCATAAGTATTGTAGGCATACCGAATAACTCCGAAAATGAGCACAGGAGAGACGCCATACTCTTTGGTCTACGGGACCGAGGCGGTAATACCAATCGAGGTCGGAGATCCCAGTCTAAGGTACTCCCATGAGAGCGGCACAAGCAATGATGAGGGACGAAGGCAGGAACTCAACGAAGTCGACGAACAAAGAGATATGGCTTATATAAGAATGATCGCCCAAAAACATCAAGCAGAGCGCTATTATAACAAGAAAGCAAAGGTCAGGCCGCTCAAAGTCAGGGACTACATACTGAAAGCTAAAACCCAAGCGAGCAAAGATCCCAGGGAATGTAAGCTAGGAACAAACTGGGACGGTCCGTACAAAATCACAGCAAAAGCGAATAATGGATCATTTCAACTAGACACAATGGAAGGAAAGCTACTACCAAACAACTAGAATATCAGCTACCTCAAATACTTCAACTTCTAAAAGAAAAAGTGTCCCCCAAGTCGTACTCTTTTTTCCTCACTTGAGTTTTGTTCCAGTTGGGTTTTCTTAAAGAGATTTTTAACGAGGCGACGAAGGGAACACTCCAAGTCAAAGTACGTGAAGGCGAGGCCTTGGTTACTATTATATTACTCGAGCTCTCACTACTCTCCAGATCGACCAATGAAGGAATTAGATAGACCGGAACTGGAACGCCAACCAACACCTAAAATATATAAATGTCTCCAAGTATGTAACAAATGCAAACTTACCAGCACACTTCTCTTAAATTCAGGTTATGTTCGACCCTGATCGAACTAACACCTACCGGCCCTCGGCCACGATTAAATTCATGTTATGTTCGACCTCGCTCAAACTAACACCTACCGACCCTCGTCCATAATTAAATACAGGTTATGTTCAACCTTGCTCGAACTAATACCTACCGGCTCTCAGCCACGATTAAATTCAAGTTATGTTCGACCTCGCTCGAACTAACACCTGCCGGCCCTCGGTCATAAGTAAACATAGGTTATGTTCGACCTAGTTCGAACTAATACCTATGGGCCCTTGGCCATAACTAAGTCTGGGTCGCGTTCGACCTCACTTGAACTAACAGACGGCCCTCGGCCACAACATTAAATGAAAAGTTATGTCCGACTTTGCTCGAACTAACAGCCGGCCCCCGGCCGCAACATTAAATGAAAAGTTATATTCGACTTCGCTCGAACTAACAGTCGGCCCTCGGCCGCAACGTTAAATGAAAAGTTATGTTTGACCTCTCAGCCGCAATCTAAAGAAAGATCACAACCAAACAAGTCGACGACCTCGGCCACATTCCGATGCACACGCAACAGAAGCAAAAAAAACATATAAGTACAAAAAGCAAACCACAGGAAATGAAACATATGCAAAGAACAAATTTGGCATTTCATACTTAAAATATTTTTTACAAAGACTCATGAAGACGCTGCCAAAAATACACAAAAGCTTACAAAAAATAGAAAAAGAAAAGACTAATGAGCACCACCATCACGATTCTCTGCTCCGTCACCGCCTTGGCCAACAACGCCCTCGCCACCTTGGTCCCCCTCGCCACCGTCGCCTTCGCCCTCCGGGTATGTGGTATCGTACCATGCAAACTCCTCATGTCGATCCACACCTTCATCGTCACCGTCGCCGACCTCAGGTGTAGCAGGATCATACCCACAAGCAAGCCGGGTTTTACGGGCCTTCACACGAATTCCTTCAAGGGCCTCATCAGAAACAGACCCCGCCACATGCAGATCTCCAAAGGTATCTAACTGGGCCTCAACGTGAATCCACTCCTCATATAAGTCCCGAGGAACGTTGGGAAAGTCCGACATATAGGAAGAGGATGGATGTGCCAGCAATTCGGCCTTCTCGGCCTCCAAGGAAACCACTCGGTCCCCGACCCTTTCATCGAGTCGTTCTTCCTTAAGCCTGGTCGTCACTAGGTCATTATCCCGCTCAGAACGGAGAGTTAGAATCACCACCTCAAGGGACTCCGCCTTATTCAGAGCCTCTGACCGCGCCGCCTCAGCTTTCTCCAACTCTCTCACTTTCTCAGTGATTTCGCCAGTAAGGAACTCCACCTAAAGCCGACAATCCTCTAATTGCCTACGCAGCTCGACCACTTGCGTCATTGGGCCACTACGGTTCTGCTGACTTCGAGCTCTTCTTCCCTACTTCTCAATGTCCCCTCAAGGACACTACACTTCTCGATGACTCTCGCCAGATCGTCATCCTTCTCCTTCAATTCATCATGAAGGGCTTGCAAGTTGTCGCCCTCACCAAACTGCCTGCGAAACCCACGGTACTTGCCGCGGTAATCGAAATATTTGCGTTTCAACCTCTCAAATATTTCCTTACGCTTCTCTTCCCTTCGGGCGCTTTCAATATCCAAAATCATGGTCTGCAGTTACAAAAAAGAAAAAGAAGGAAAGCAAAAATAAGAAGGCCCCTGCTAACAAAGGCAAAACACTAAACACAAAAAACAAACAAAAAGTCGAAGCCATAAAATACTCATCCTAAGAGCAAGGCCGGTTATGCTTTTCAACAAGGTAACATCGTCCAGCTCTTTGAGGTTTTCACTCTCTATGTCAGAGCAAAGAGGGTCGAGGGAAGGGACTACGTTCTCTGTATTCTTCAATAGATCACGATCCATGGGGATCGCAATGGTCCTCGTAGACCTCTACAACCTCACCTCGAGCTGGGTAAAACCTTCCTCTATCATCCTCAAGTCAGCAACATCAATGTCTGAACCCGTCTCACAGCCTTCTTCGGCAACGCCTTTCCCTCTCCCATCGGCCGGCAAAGAAGTATCATCAGTTGGCTGCGAAGTCGACGGCTCCTCTTGTCGCGAAGTGTTAGAAGCCCTAGTGGCCAGCCTTTCAGCTTCCGTCATCGCAGAACGAAGAGGCACACCCTCATCGGCCTCCACCAACCTCGGAATCTCAGACGTCGGCCCGACATCGTCTTCAATGACAATAATTGTCGTCTCACAAAATGTAAAATCACCCATCAAGTCCACCGATCTCTTCTTACGGGGCATCAAGTCCCCATCACATGGCAACGACTCCTCTTTCTCATCTATGAGACAGTGCAAAGGAGAAGCCGAAGGCTCCACGGCCGAAGTCTCCGCAGATAAAGAAGAAATTGATGCTGAAGCAGCAGCGGGTGGGACCGAGGAGTGAGCAGAATTAGTCGCGGTCATAGAAGGGGCATGCGCCGAAGAGGCAACATCTTTCCTCTTACGGAACGTAGGTGCGGGAGCTCTCGACCTCCTCGAGGACCCCCTAGCTGAAATTAAGGGAAGTACAAAGGGATAAGAAAATCAGCCAAAACAAACCACAAAAGAGAAATAACTAACAGGACAAAGACGAGAGTAACTTACAAGTCGAGGGGGGAGCCGACCCAAACCTCTTGAAGAAGACCGGCCACTCACGAATCCCCGTGATATGAGGGAGGAGCCGACTGACCCAACTAGAAATGTTCTCGACCAAAGAAGGAGGCGAGGTCTTGACTGCGTAAGAAAAGAACGAGAGGTCAGAATCCACAACTAAGCAAAATAAACCAAGTACCTACATGCAAGGGAGTGAGGTGCTTACGAGTGCAATTCCAAGCTTCACGGAAGCTGTCGACGTTGGCCACCACGTCCTCAGTTCTAACGAAGAAGAAGTTGAGCCAGAACTAACGATTAGCCTTGTCGTCCATCTTCACCACCACGCATTTGCCTCATCAGTGGCGAAGGTCCAGCATCGTCCCCCTATAAAAGCTGGGGGCTAATAGGTACATCCGGTGTCGAAGTGTGATCTCGACCCCGACTAATTCCGCGAACTTCGTAAGTATCCTCATGAGCTTGTAGACATACGACGCGAGTTGAGCCGGGCAAATACCGTAGAAGTGATAGAATTCCTCCGCCAGCGGGAGGAGTGGAAGAGTGTAGCCGACGTGAAAGGGATAGGCGTAGAATGCGCAATACCCAAGACAGTGGTACTACACCGCATCCCACACGACACGAATCAACTCGACGTGATCAGGAAGGCCGTATTTCGCCTTGAGCTCTAATAAATCAGCCTCCTTCATCGCCGACTTAAAGGTCTCGGGTTCGGCTTCAGGCAATTTTGAGAAATCAGACCTGACATCGGGGTTACGAGGAACTATCTCTTCCATAGTCGGGAAGCACCCGTCTTCAACAACAGTGGGAACGTTCTCCGCATGAGGAGGAAGAAGAATCGCTAGAGGGACCGGGTCACTTCCCTCATTGGACCCAAAAGGTACGTTAGACATATTTTCAGCGAAAAAGAGGAAGGTATCAAACAACAGAGGGTTAAAAACATAAGAATCGCGAGAACAAAAGGAAAAGATGCATAACAATGGAAAAGGAAGAAGAAGATATAGGGTTTCGATACAGGAAATCTGTAAAGTTTGGGATTACACCCTCACATCCCTATTTATAAGAATTCAGGCGTCAAAATCGAGAAATTGGCTCATCATTACCTGGCATCGGAATCAAAGCAGCAGGACCAATCAGGAGACCCACACAAAACGAGCGACGTATCGGGAATGCGCGTCATGATGATGTATGAGGTCGTGACGTCACCTTGATTCGTGGACAACACAACTCCAAAATTTGCGGCTCACGAAGGGCCACTTGCCAGCTCGCCTCAGTCATCACGACTCGATCAACTCGTCCAATTGTTTCGACCGCAATGAACAGAATCTACTCATCAAGCCCGTCTGAGGCCGACCTCAATAAGCGGAGGGACTAACTGTAAGAGTCAAAATCTGCCCTAAAATATTTAAGATAAGATAACGCTAAAGAAAGAATTCTCGAGTCGTCGTTAGTCGAGGTAGATCAGGTAGCAGCGAGACTCATAGTCGAAGAGTCGACGAGAGCCGTGGTCGAGAGGTCAATAATGGTCGAGGTCAAGCATCGTTGATGAAGCTGTAACAACTAGTTTTCGAACTAGGATATTAAAAAGAATTTTCTATTCGATATTTTCTGCACCAGTACTATTAGTGTTTACTAGAAAAAGACTCCGATATAAATTAAAAAAAAGACAATGACATGAGACATGTGATATTCATTTGAACCAAGAGTTATATTTTTTTTGGTCAAAGAGTAACCTCTTTTGCAATTTCTCCTTTCAATAAATTTTTGTCGTAACTTGATCAAGTATTAATAAGTTTCTTCAACCTATTCGCAGATAAAGCTTTAATTATGAATAACTCAAAATACGTAATCTAACCGCCACCAGATTTGACCCTTTTTGTTCGGTATTGATTGATTCAAACAGATATTCTTCTTCTCGGAACTAACATTTTCTGGTTACGTGACAGTACTTTGCACCAGAAAGATGAACCAAAAGTAACTTATGAGAATCCATTGTCTTTTCCTTTGTTTCTTCCCGTCTTCTTTTGGTGGGTTCTTTTTTTGTTTTCACGTGGTATTCGATATTTAGGCGGCGTTAGGAGGTAGTTTTGATTGAAACTCGAAAAAATAATTTTTGAATTTGTGTTAAAAAGTAATTTTTAAAAATTAAAGTTGTGTTTAGATATTTATTTTATTTAAAAAAAATTAATATTTTGTAAGTGGAAGAAAACTTTTTATCAAAAAATTATTTTTTGGGGAACTTGAAAATTTTTAATTTTTTTTCCAAAACATGATCATATTTTATAAATAAATAATATTTTTTAAAAAATTTTTAAAAAATAAAGCCAAAATTGATGGCCCAATGAGACCTTAAATTAGGGTTTTGACTAACTTGATTTTTTGTTGCGTAAAGCTTATTAAAAAGAAAAATGTTATTTATCAAAACTTTTTTCACACATAAAACTAGAATACAGAACCTCTAATTAAATATAAAGGAATATTATTCATCCCAGCGTATTCCTATGATAGTTGATGCACCAAATTAATCAATTCGTTTGTAGGCTACGTTAGCAGGCACCTTTTTTCAGGGATCTTACAAAAGAATCCAAAATGTAATGACAAGAAACAATAAAGAGAAAACAAAAGGAGAGAAATAAAAGTAGTTTTCTGACAAGTGAACAGAAAATCAATCAGCCAATCCCACATCTGATGTTGTGGATTAGTCACTAGCCACGGGGTGTTTATAAAAATCGAAAAAATCTAATCAAATCGAAAATCGAACCAAATCGATAAAAAAAATCGATACTTTTTAGGTTTGGTTTGATTTTGATTTTGAATTTTAAGAACCGATCAAAGTGGTTTGGTTTTGGTTTTAATCAAAAAATAACCGGAAAAAATCGAACAAAATCGACTATAGAAGTAGCTATTTAAATTTATTATTACACATATATACATATATATTTTTATATAAAGGTTCTAAAATTTTATGGTACATATTAGTCGTTTATATTTTTAGTCTAGTTTTTTACTATTATAATAATTTAATTCTTTGCCTTTACATTCTAGTTTGGTTGGTAGTTTTCTATTGCTAAGTACAAGAATTTATTTCATGTTAAAAATAATTAATTTTTAATTGAGTACTTAAATTATTCATCACTATTTGATTCAATTATCATCAATATATCTTGGTAAATAATAGATTTCTCAAGAGCAATTGGTTTGATAGTGTTACGTTGAAAATGTAGTCTCCGAGATATGTGTTTGGTGGTATATATCTCATATTTAAGAAAAAACCCGATAAATAACTGAAAAATCGAAAATCCGACCAAAACCGATAAAAATCCGACTTAATTGGTTTGGTTTGGTTCCAATATTTGAAGAACCGATTTACTTAGTTTGGTTTCTTTTTAGGAAAAAACGAATCCAAACCGAACCATAAACACACTACTCGTTTTTAGAAAATGCTCTCTTTCTAGCCTTGTTTAAAGTGAAAATTAAATCTAATCTAATCTTTTTAAAGTAGGATTAACATTTTTAAGTCAATGGAAGTACACCACTGGTCCACTATCACTACCTTTATAATGACAACGTAACAAGGTTGAACATCAAAATTTTAACAAACTTTTTTAATTGTATTGAATTAAAAATGTGGGTTTGTCCGCAACATGTTGTCAACCAATGAATTTACAATAAAAGCTTATTTATTATTTATACCAATTCAATAAATATAAAATATGCCATTCATACACATTCATACTAACGTATTCATAGAGGCAGAGGCGTAGCCATATACAAAAAAGGTGGTGAGTTGAACAACCTTTGTCGGAAAAACTATATTTTGATATATATATATATATATATATATATATATATATATATTAGTATATTAAATCTTGAATACCCTTAGCAAAATTCCTGGCTTCGCCACTACTTAGAGGACTTCAGAAGAGAGTCTTGGAGCAACAGTAAATTTATTTTTCGGTGACCTATAAGTCACGAGTTCGAGCCGTGGAAGCATCAATTAATATGTTAGACTTTCTACATAACACTCCTCGGGATGCAGTCCTTTTTCGAATCTTGTGTGAACACGAAATACCTTGTGTATCGGATTGCCTTTCACAGAGGACTTTAATTGTTTTCCCTCTTTTTTCAGGGTCAAGTTTTAAGGACTCTCCTTTATTGCATTTACGTATAGTCCCATCTATGGTCTTGATAATTGATGTGAGAGAGGTTTGGCTAGAGATGCATTAAATTGTAATGTCGAACTCATTATCAATTTGTGGCTAAGTTTTTTTAGTATCATCATCCCCATCACCATGCATTTAATAGCTAAATTGTTTCCTTGGTCACACAATTTATGATAAGTTATTATTCTGAACAAACTCTAAAAAAAGTTTAACTTGTATATTTTATTATTTCATTTCTAAAAACATTTGATTAAAAGATCTTTAAAAACAACAACTAAAGAGCTTTGGAAAACAAATAGTAACTCGTAGTAAGATTTATAAACTAACGATGCAAAAAATCCGACTGATCAGATACATATGTCACTCATTTTCATTTATTAATTTCTTCACATCATTTTATGTGAAAGTGATTAATCTGGCATAAAATCTTAAGAATTAAAGAAGACTTTTGACCTATAAGGCAAATATAATGGAGCATACATATTATCTTTCTACTGAAAAAGATAAGTATGAAACTTAAGAAATACTTTGTCCCATTTTATGTATACATATTTGATTAAATATAAATTAAAATAAAATTTAAAAAAAGGCAAAAAGCTTTTGAAGCGTGAACCTATTTGACTGAGCATAAAAAAATATGAAAAAAAACTTTGAAATTTGTAGTATAAAATAATTCATAAATTTTTGCGTAACATGTTTTTTTTTTTTTAAAGTTATATTATTTTTAAATTTAAAAAAGGTCATTTTTAAGAGGCTAAAAAAGCAATATATTTTGTTTTTTTAAAATATATTGTATTGACAGCAGCCGAAAAAACACTTTTCGGCTACTTGTATGTGCAGAAAACTATATATAAGGATTACAAAAAATAACGGCAGCCAGAGATATTTATGAGGCGGTCGCATTAACAAGTCTCTCCAGTTTTGAAAATACGCGGGTACCCGCCAACGTGGTCCGTTTACACCCTCACAAAAACTCAAAACATAAACACACACACACACACACACACACAGAGTAATCATCTCTCTCTCTCAGTCGCCGATTTCTTCATTCGTAAGCATATATACATACATTAGTACATACATATATGAATTCAGATTTTTAGCAAAATTGATTCGAACCTTAGCTTCAACAGTAGTGATGGGAGGAGGAGGAGAGCGTTCAATCGGAGCTTTAGTTCCGACGGTGAAATCGGAGCCGGAGAATGCCGGTGAAACTTCAGCACCGGCGGCAGTGACGGTGGAGCTTCAGGAGCAAATTCCGGTGCCGGAGAAGGAAGAGGAAGTGGATAAGGACATGTTATGTCCGATATGTATGCAAATTATAAAGGATGCTTTTCTGACGGCGTGTGGACATAGCTTTTGTTACATGTGCATTGTTACTCATCTTCACAACAAAAGTGATTGTCCTTGTTGCTCTCATTACTTGACTACTAATCACCTTTACCCTAATTTCCTACTCAATAAGGTAAAATTTTCAAGCTTTTTCCATAAATTTGGATGTTTCATGTGAATTTCGCTTATACATGATGTAACGTATACCGGATTTGAATTTTATGGGTTCAGATTCTAGGCCAATGACCTCAAATGCTAATAACCGGGGATAAAAACTTACCCGCACCTGGCCACATATCTTCACATTCACTCTTATTATTAAACTATAGTAATTACTATACAATTTCACCTTAATTTATAATTTAACCATGATAAATGGTTTGGTGTAAACACCGGTGCAGGTCTAGTCTGAAATTGGGTTTTGTTGAACCCATAGCTTACACCGTGGATCAACACCTGGTAATTATCAAATTTATTTTGAAATGTACATGAACGAAGACAAAATATAAAAAAAAATGAACGAAGACAGAAAATGTATTGTATGTGACTTCTGTTAAGATCAGCATGTTGTGTAGCTTTTTAGGCATTACTGGGTAATAGTACCTTTTAAATTGAGAGCAGAATTTAAAGCAGATGAGATGAATTGGACTTCAGGCGCTTTTTTTTAAAGGTGAGATTTTTGATGTACCTAGAAGAATTATCATGTTCTGATAATACAACTATAATGTTTTGAAGGAATCTGGTTTCATCCTGCTTACCTGCTGTTTTCGTATAACTTGGAAAAGCCGAACAAAAATTGGTCTTTGTGAGCAAGTCCAATAGGAATTAAAAAAATAAAGGTTCATAAGGAATTATCATGCTGGCCTTTGAATGTCATGGCAAGACATTGATGTTTAATTTTGCTCAAAATTCTCAAGTCAGCTGATGATTACGGGTATTAATGATTTACCAAAGCTATTTTATATGCTTCCTCAATGACAAATATTGGTTGGAATACATTGCATTTCTGTGGCTGGGAGGAAGTTCCCTTCACTAGGATGAACAACTCTCTATATGGACTTTTTGAATGTATTTTATGGTATTTTAGAAATATGTTTATTATATCAAGCTGCTCAAGTTATTCCCAAGAGAGATAGTTTTACGTATCTCGGGTCTATTATCCAAGGTAACAGGGAGATTGACGAAGATGTCGCACATCGCATCGGAGCGGGTGGATGAAATAGAGGCTCGCTTCCGGTGTTTTATGTGATAAGAATGTACCGCCAAGACTTAAGGGTAAGTTTTATAGAGTGGTGGTTCGACCGACTATGCTGTATGGGGCTGAGTGTTGGCCAGTCAAAAACTCTCACGTGCAGAAGATGAAAGTAGCAGAGATGAGGATGTTGACATGGATGTGTGGGTGTACCAGGAGAGATAAGATTAAGAATGAAGCTATCCGGGACAGAGTGAGAGTAGCCTCAGTGGAGTACAAGATGCGGGAGTCGAGGCTAAGATGATTCAGACATGTTAAAAGGAGAAGCATTGATGCTCCTGTTAGGAGATGTGAGAGGTTGGCCATGACGAGTTTGAGAAGAGGTCGAGGTAGGCCTAAGAAGTACTGGGGAGAGGTGATTAGACAGGACATGGCGCTGCTTCAGCTCACTAGGACATGACCCTTGATAGGAGAGTGCGGAGGTCGAGCATTAGGATAGAAGGTTAGTGGGTAGTTTCTTAGTTGCTCACCGATAGTCTTAGTAGCACGCATGTCCCTTCATATTCTTAGATTTTTATTGCGTTATGTGGTTTTGTTCGTCTCAGGTATTGTATTCCTTGTTGCTATTATTTGGTACTACTTATTCTTTATCTCCCTCTTTTTCTTCTCTCTTCCTTTCTTGCTTTTCCTCTTCTTCTTCTTCTTCTCACCCTTTTCGAGCCGAGCGTCTATTGGAAACAGTCTCTCTATCTGCATTAGGTAGGGGTAAGGTCTGTGCACAGACTACCCTCCCCATACCCCACCTGCTGGGAACATACTGGGTTTGTTGTTGTTGTTTATTATATCAAGCTTTACTTCGATTAATTCATAGATATAAATGTACCCGACGTTACTCTGGTTTGATCTGTATCTCCCCTTCAAGTTTTTGTTGTACGTTTTTACAAATTCTATCAGACTATCACAACCCTACAATGGGCTAAATTTTGGAGTGAAAACTTGATTGACAAACCTCTTATTCTAGTTTTTATTCCGTTTGTTTGCATTTTTCTTCTCTTTGCTTCTTTGCTTTTGTTTCATGGTCATTACTTCACCTTTTTTATAGTCTAATGAATGTTGTTAACATTTTGCGAAGGTTATTTGCCAGTCAAACCAAGTTGTGTTAAAGTTTTTTCCATTGTGTAGTTATTGATGAAGAGATCTGCTCGCCAAATGGCCAAAAGTGCAACACCTGTGGAACAACTTCGTCAAGCAATACAGCAGGTCAGATGTGCATGGAAAGTTAAACAAGCTTTGTCCATTAAACTTAGTTTTGGTGGAGAGTGTTCCTGACTTTGTATTTCAGTTGCTCTTTAGTCAGGTTCTTTGTTTATCTTCTTGCAACTGCCATCTTAGCCTCAGATGAATTTGCCTTTTAACTCTCTGCCAGTGTTTCGGGATTATTTCCATATATCTGTTCAGGATTCTCATCTGATTCTTAGGCAGGGATGCGATGTGTCCATCAAAGAGCTGGAGAGTTTATTATCACTACTAATGGAAAAGAAAAGAAAAATGGAACAAGAAGAAGCTGAAACAAATCTTCAGATTCTGCTTGAGTTTCTCCAGTGTTTAAGGAAGCAAAAAGTTGAAGAGCTTTATGAGGTTTTGTCTTGAACTTCTGCTGACTTGCACATTTCACTTTTAGTTTGAGCTTATCTGTTGTCAACTTGAAAACTTATTGTACTTTATTCTATTACTTCACATCCCTCCTGCAGGTAGGGATTTGCTTTTCTTGTACAATATCTTTGCATTCTAACCGAAGAAAGAATATTTAATTGAATATTATAAGGGGAAAAGCAACATATCGAGTTGGTAGATACCTTGAGCATGCCTTTTCCGTCACTTAATGTGACATATTTTTGCAATATAAGTCGTAAATTTCAGGAAAAGCTCTAACTATCTTCTGTCTCCTGTAACTTGCTAAGAAAGGAGGGTGCATATTTGGTTATTATTTGAAAAGATTAAACCCATGTGACCATGTCTAAGAGTTCCCCTTTTGTACGTATTGTTTGCATTTCTTTCATTCTTACCCATTTTAAGGTGATTATATTTGGAGTGCTCTTACAAATCGTCTTCTTTGTTAAATTTCTTCTCTAAAAACTGTATGACACATACAAATACATATATATATATATATATATATATATATATATATATATATATATATATATATATATATATATATATATATATATATTGTATAGAATATACTGTGTTTTAATCTCATTTCTCTCTGCTGATTAATTAAGACTCAAGCAGATTATTGATTGTATCCTGCACATTTCCTAGATCCAAAATGATCTCAAGTACATTAAAGAAGACATAAATGCTGTGGAGAAGCGTAGAATAGAGTTATATAGGGCAAGGAGTAGATATTCAGCGAAAATGAGAATGCTAGTAGATGATTCTTCGGCAATGACAGTCAGGCCTTCATTGGGAGATAAGGAAAGTGGTGCAATTGTTTCTAGTTCTGTCGGTTCACAAGAACAAGTTCGTGTTGGTACTACACAGACCAGGAACACTGATGCAGGAGCTCCTGGGATTTCTCAACTTGTTCAATGGAAGGATGACCACGGTGGATCAGATTCACAGCATCCTAATCAACCTGGACAGGCAATAGCAAGGAAAAAACGTGTTCACGCACAGGTCAATTCTGTAATTTATCATTGTGCTTGTTGATGTTGTTCATT
The DNA here is from genome assembly GCF_000715075.1 of Nicotiana tabacum. Lineage (NCBI taxonomy): Eukaryota > Viridiplantae > Streptophyta > Magnoliopsida > Solanales > Solanaceae > Nicotiana > Nicotiana tabacum. The sequence continues at coordinate 2,685,542 of NC_134090.1, forward strand.
GTTCATATGTTCTCTTCTTACATGTTCAATTGTCAGCAGTTCAATGAGCTTCAAACCTGTTACCTGCAAAAGAGGCGCTATTGGGCAAGACAGCCAGAGAAACAGAAGGAAAGGGTAGCAAATGTCATGAATAGAGAAGGTTATTCTGCGGGACTTGAAGATTTTCAATCTGTTCTGTCTACCTTTACGCGATACAGGTTCATCAGTTTTCATCTAATGATTTTTGTATTGACTTGAAATTATCCTATATATTTGGGCTTATGGCTTTTTTCTACTGTGCTTGTTGATGTAGTCGTTTGAGGGTTGTTGCTGAACTTAGACATTCTGACCTTTTCCACTCAGCCAATATAGTTTCAAGGTACGAAGTTCATTGCATTTAGAATAATTCAATTATATAACTTACTTTTTGAAATTAGAACTAGGGATATTCGGTTATTGGAAACTATGGTACTCTGACTTACTTTTTTCTGGATACATTATAGCAATCCCCTTCTTTAAGTATAAACCATTGATAGCCAAGAGGTTTTATTTGCTCTTACTAAGCCCAGTACAACTCTTTTTTGCAAGAACTCTTGCCTCACAAAATTTCCTCTTTTTGACAGTATTGAATTTGACCGAGATGATGAATTGTTTGCTACTGCTGGGGTGTCACGAAGAATTAAGGTCTTTGAGTTTGCATCGGTTAGTTCATGCTTCGTGAGAGCTTTCTTAAAATTCTGCAAATTTTCCTACCAGAAAACCTTCTGCTACTAGTTTAATGATATGTCTATTAGTTAGACTTGACTTCTAGCCCCCTTTTTCTTCTCCAGATAGGATTTTGAGATTTTCATGTGCTATTGATATAATGAAATGTTTTGGGAGAAATCAGTGTTCAGTTTAGTTGAACTGAGATTATCACTGTTCCTAGTCAAAATAATTTCAATAATTTGGCTAGATTTGAGTTTTTTTATAAAATCTGCTTTCTTGAAAAGATAGAAGGTAATTCTTGTATGTTCTCTTTATCAGGTGGTAAACGAACCAGCAGATGCGCAATGTCCTGTTGTTGAAATGTCTACACGATCCAAATTAAGTTGTTTGAGCTGGAACAAGTGCACTAAAAACCAGTTAGCAAGCAGTGACTATGAGGGCATAGTGACGGTTTGGGATGTTACAACTCGTCAGGTAGTATCATCTTCCAGATGTTTATTTTGTTCTTATATCTAGGTCATGAAAAGCACCTTTATGTGGATATCCACTTATATCTGATGAGATAATATTACACTTTCTATTACAGAGTGTGATGGAGTATGAGGAGCATGAAAAACGAGCATGGAGTGTTGACTTTTGCTGTACTGAACCTTCTCTGCTTGTGTCTGGTAGTGATGATTGCAAGGTAACATAGAACTTCAAGCTATGTGCTTTTTCCTCTAATTGAGATGTTTCTAATCTGATGTTTGGAGTGACAATCATATTGTGTCTGAAAGTTGACAATTTTGACCAAGTGAGGCAGATGAAATTGGGATTTATATATATTGGATTTCTTTTCGCCCAGAGATCTTAAGTCAGTGTGTCCATTTATGGTAGGAGTGACTATCATAGTTTAGTTTATTCAATTTCTCTTGTAAAGTATAGGGATAAGATACAGATGATTCATCTATTTGCAGTTTGACATATTCTGATTAAGGTCTGGTTCAGAAGCTGGACATTAAGTTGAGAGCTTAAGATCCTCAGAGTGGTCGACAATAGTTACTTCCAACATGGCTTATTTTCCTTGTATATGTAGTCCTGTATTATAGAATATATATTAGGTTTTGTACTGAAGTAAAGCACAATCCTCAAATGTGAACAATGTTGGGTGCTGTGGTTTGCGCCTTGTGTGGTCCAACAATGGAGTTAAAGTGTGCTAAACCGAAAGAACAAAAGTTGTTTTGGCGAGTTATATACTTGTAAAGATTTGGAATAAGCTTAAATTAATTTCTCAACAGGTCAAAGTTTGGTGCACGAAGCAGGAAGCCAGCGTTCTTACGATTGACATGAAAGCTAACATTTGCTCAGTGAAGTATAATCCTGGATCCAGTGTTCATGTAGCTGTAAGTTCTCATTTCCTTTTTACTTGTCCCCCAAAAGCTGTTTTGGGTCCCCCAAAAGCTGTTTTGGGTTCCCCTTGCATCAATGCATTCAATTATAGTATCTTATGTTAAAGGGTTAAATTCTATGCTAAAGCATGATCCGATATCTTGCAGGTGGGTTCTGCCGATCATCACATTCACTATTATGACTTGAGAAATGTTAGCCAGCCACTGCATATTTTCAGTGGGCACCGTAAAGCTGTTTCTTATGTAAAGTTTTTATCCAACAATGAGTTAGCTTCTGCTTCAACAGATAGTACATTGTGTTTGTGGGATGTCAGGGAGAATGTTCCAGTAAGTAATCATGCTCTGGTCATTTTCTCAATTTGAATACAGAAATTAATCACATTTTGCTCTCATTAAGATATCGCCTATCTAATTCCTGAGAGGCAATTAATCTGAGAAAACCATTGCAATACGGACCATAGGCATAAACTAAAAGGAATTAGAAAAAAGAAAAAGTGAGGGACGGATAGGAGAGGTAGATTATAGTTTTGCTTAATGCTGGTTCTCACTCATATAATGTAATGAAGTTGAATTGATATTCTCTTCGACAGACTTGTCAAACTTCTGACCAGCATTATCCTTGTTCTATTTTTAATTTCAGCTGCATACTTTTAAAGGACATGCAAATGAGAAGAACTTTGTGGGGCTTACAGTAAACAGCGAATACCTTGCATGTGGCAGTGAGACAAATGAAGTGTTTGTTTATCACAAGGTATATTTCTGAAAGTATTTGACAACGAGTCTCATTATCCAGATACATGAGCGATGGAACATCATTTTCCAGTACTTAATCTAGTTTGTAATACATGTACAGGCAATTTCTAAGCCAGCAGCTTGGCACAAATTTGGTTCTGATGATCAGAATGATCCAGATGAGGACATGGGATCATATTTCATCAGTGCTGTTTGTTGGAAACGTGACAGCCCAACAATTCTAACGGCAAATAGTCAAGGGACAATAAAAGTACTTGTCCTTGCTGCTTGATATAACATTTGAATGATCGATTAACATTTGACTGATGAAGAGGCTTGCTAAAGAAAGAAAGGAGGTACGAGTTCTCTACAGCAATTCTCCGGTGTACTACGTGAATAACCAGAGTATTAGGCTAACTTTGGTTTTTGATTTTGGTGGTTCCTTATAGCCAAGTCTGTTAGCTTTTGACGGGTGATTATACAGTAGTCGCATAATTCTTATAGATAGTATGTATCTCTTCTCTGCGGTTCTGAATTTAAAAGAATGTCTTAGATTCAGGAGTTGTGTTTATAGCATCTGGAAATCAAGATAGCAGAGTGAAAATTGAAGTGAAAACATGACAATGGTAGATTTGCTAAATTTGAATTGCTTACTTGTTTGTGCAAAAACTATTTTGCCATCTGATTTAGTGATTTAGATAATCATTTTGCCACTCATGCCAATTACCAGGAGTCTTTATTAGTCTCCATTTCTATTTTGCCATCTGATTTACTGATTTAGTGATTCAGATAATCATTTTGCAGGTCTATTCTGTAAACATTAGTTCACACTTGCCACTCATGTCAATTACCAGGAGTCTTTATTACTCTCCATTTCTACTACTACACTCACATGGTACTAAATTGATACAGAGAATTCAAGAAATTTTTTTTGGTCCCTTTCTGTCTTATCATTATCTGATTGGAAGAAAAAGAGTAGTCAAAATTGCACGACAGTAAAGTACTTCGAGCCTTTGGTCCCTTTCTATCCTATCATACCACCACGGACCTTGAACCTAATTTAATGTTCATAAATGGGTCTTGAATCTAATTCAAATCTAAAAGCTAGCTCAAGATGTACTCAACATGAAGTAAATCAAGAATTGAGACGGGTCTGACTCAACTTCCAATATAAGGAGATAAATTTCACGTCTCATAATCGATATGTGACATCATAACATATATTGCCGGTCTTTTTCAACTTGTTCTCTTATATCTTTCTTCTTCTGCCGTTAAGAAAAAAGTCTTGTTTACCCTTGACTATTAATGGAACTTCACCTTGAGGTTAATTTGAACAATAGCCAAAAATTGAGAGAGAAATTTTTATTTTTATTTTTATTTATTTTTGCCGAAGTATTTGGACACATGAAGTCTATTCATATTGCACTTGCCTCCATTTATGGCTAATGAGTCATACAGGACTCAACTATTACTCAATATATTATGGTAAAGATTTCAAGAAAACCTATAACTGAATGCCAATGGTTTCCAAGTTGGTGTAATAAAATTGGTTGAGTGTACTAATTTAGAAAGTCCCTTTCGAAGCTTTTGTTTCCTTGCCCATCTTAAAGTAGTAGTGCCCAATATTTCTTCTTATTTATCTCAAACCACAAAAATACAGTAAGTTTAACCGTCCAAAAAGGACTTTACAAATATGGACAACTTATCGCATACCAAATTCCCACTTGGCTTCTCTTACTCATCACCTTCCAACTTATTAGATTTAATGTTACTATATTTTGATCCATAAACAGTTAAACAACTAATTTAATCAGATTAGTCCAAAATTAGTCACTTCTAGATGTGTTAGGTATGAGTTACCTTATATATCAAACGACTAACTTGCGATTATGTTTATTCGATTTTGAAGCTATAAATCATAAGTTAATGAGGATACCTTATTTCATGATATATTATGGTCATAGGCCAAATCAAATTATTTTCTTAATCATCTACATTAAATTATAATTTTGCTTCAAAACAAAACATGAGAAGGCCTTATATTCTCATAATTCATAACTTATTATATACACAGAAAGCTTAATGCTTAGGAAAAAATATTAATGAAATGGAAAAACATATATAACAGTCCACAAACACCAAATTGGTTGTTATACTTTTTTGTCCACATCAATTCTTTTGATAATAAGATATAATAAATTAAAGTATTAATCAAAGTAAATATTATATTAAAAGTAATAATATAATAAAACGAGTGCAAACAATTAATATAGGATGTTGAACTTGAGATGAAGTGAATCCGCAGAGTTCAAAAATAGGTTCAGCCGAACCTAATAGTTTTGATTCAAATATCATATTTTTTTAAAGAAATTTATTAAATATTTATAAATTATTAATATAGAATCCACTAAATAAAAATGACTAAGATTAATGAATAAAAACGAAATAAAATATTATTTTGCATAAGCTTCTGAAATCTAAGGAATCTAAAATATTCCTCAAGATTCCACGGAATCAAACCAAATCCAATAGCACTTGAAATTCACTCACTTTATAAGTACAATAAAATTCACATTCAAACTCTTTTTATAGTTTTTTCAATTTCCTAATCAAATACGTAATCTCTGTCTTTAACTTGGCGCCACCGCAGAGCAATGCGATTGGAAAACGGCGACGATCGATCCACGTGTCACAGTATTGAAAACTCCGACGGCGGCGCCGACGTTTCGCCGGAGAATTTTTCTCCGGCAATCGACGCCACTGAAGGACTACTCGTTCCGCCTCTCAATTTCTCTATGGTTGATTACGGTGTTTTTCGGTCTGGTTTCCCTGATATTGCTAACTTCTCCTTTTTGCAAACCCTAGGCCTACGCTCTATCATGTTAGTTGTTCGATCGTTCATTCATTCATTCATGTGTTTGTTACTTAAAGTTCGTTTTTTAATTTATTTTAACGATGTTATTGTTATTGATTTTTCTTTTTGTTTGAATATATTGTGTGTAGATATTTGTGTCCGGAGCCATATCCTGAAGCGAATGTAGAGTTTTTAAATGCGAATGGAATTCGGCCTTTTCAATTTGCCATTGAAGGATCCAAGGTATGATATAGAATGTTGCGATCATGCTATCTCGATTTGACCAAAAAAGAGAGGAAAGAACTGAAATTTTAAAAAAAGAAGACATTTTAACGTTCTGTACTGTGGAAATCGTGAGAGTTGTGGTTAAAGTTAAAAGCCATGCGATCATTATCTGATATATCAATGCATGAAGCTGTTGTAATTCATTATTTTTTTTGCATAGATCAAATAAATTTTGGAATATCACGCCAAGTTGGTGTTTCAAAAATACATCTGGTACCTATGCTGGTCGGGAGGTAATAGGTACTCGGTGGAATAGTCAATGTGAGTTCAAGCTAGCCCGAACACCACCGTCATTAAAATTTTTTTACATAAATAGTGCATAGTTAGCTTATCCGCAGTCCTCAGCCAAAACCTATACAGGTTATAAGCATTAGCAGAAGGACTTGTTTGAAGTTTGTACTAAAAAAAATCGATTCACTCTTTCTCTTTATGTGTCGGCTGTTGGTGGAAACACATTGGTGTTGCTCTCTAATTAGGTAAGTGACTTGTTTTGGAGCTATAACAGAATGTAAAAGTGGGGGTTAGTTGACTGGTTATCAAGAAGAAGCCTATTTATTGACATGGATACTTAATCAATCTGTTTGTTCTCATCCTTAATTGTTCCATGTTTGAAGTTATTCTGATTTGTATAGCATGACAGGGATAATCAATATTTTCTGACTAAACTGGCATTAGGATGCATTTTTCTTCAAGGACCAAAGTCAAAAGGTTTTGTGGTATTAGTTTGTAGGAGATGGGGTTATAAACTTTGTGGTCTCGGATATTAGTCATTTAGCAGTCCGTTGGAGTAGTCACCGGAGTGACCCTTGGTTTTTCTTTTAGTTGTCGTGCAAATGAACTAGATATTTGGCCTTTGTGGCTCAGACTCTAAAGAACTAGTTTAACCGTTTAAGTCATGCTAAAGTCTTTAACTTGTACTTGAGGTTTTCTTGTTTTAAACTGCAGGTTTTTCACGTTTTATATTCATCAAATAGGAGTTGAGATAGTTCTGTATGTGATAGGAGTAAAGAACACAAAAGTATGTGATGTGTCTGTTTTCAGATAGCTCAAGGCCTATAATATGTTTAAAGTCTTTCACCACAGAAGCTTGTCACCTGCAGCTTCATGTTGTATTTTTTATTCTATGTTTCTCTCAAGGATCTAGTTACTTAAAATTCCTCTCTCCTCTTAAATTGCACTCTGCTTTTACAACAAATGCGAGTATAGCTACAGCTTCCTACTACTGATTCCTTCTCAACCACCACTCAACATTACTTGTCGCGGTCCATACTTCATAAGGTCCTGCTGCATCTAGTGCTACTTGATCATTCTTAGCACTTATTTTGTTTTCCTTCTATTTGTTTTTACTAGATTTTAGCTTGCCTCAGTTCTTGATGCATGAACCAAGCCATGATGCATAATTGTATCTAGGGAATTACAAAGGTCAATTGAATTATACTATCATTGGCTTTAGATCTTCAGTTTGTGAAATATTTCCCTGGTTTCAGTAGTGTTACAGTACAGGTAATGCTGCAACCAAAATAATTCATAATTCAAGATAGGAGGTAGGGAGTTTCTTGTGGATTCCCAAAGTCTCAAGAAAAATTGTCCAATTTGCGCATTCTAAGTGAGATTAGGTGTTATTGTAGTAGTTGATCCTGTTGGAGTTTTGCACTTCCTTGGAGAAAATTTTCAACTGTTGCGTAGGAGATAAAGAAATTCATCCACTAGCAATAGCCAATATGTAATTGCATTCTTTTTTAATTCACCAGTAGCGGGTCATATTAGCTGTAGGACTCTCCAAAATTTGCTTATCCTGACTAATTGGATTGCTAAACAGGAAGATAACTAGATGATTGACTGAGGAGAAAAAAGGACGATTCTGTAGGTTTCTCAAGTTTATTGCTGTTAGTTTGTCATATCTATAATGTTATTTGATATATATATCCCCTAATCAAGTCTTATGTGTTATGACTGTTTTCTTTTATTACCTTCTTATCTTGAATAGCCTTAGAGGAAGTTGAATCGTTGCCTACTAAACTTGAAATCTTTCGTATTTGTCATACCCTCTTCTATGCTTTTGGTTTTTAATTATCATATGCTAGCTATGAGTTCTCTCTGCCGTCTGAATGCTGGACAAAGCTACTCTACCCTTTTTGGTCTATCTTTGTCTCCTCAACTGAGGCTTTGAGTGGTTAAACGTCCTTGTCTATTCTTGTCCTGTAACAACTTTACCACCACGTATCTGGATATTTGAAGCTCTTGGTTAAGTGAAAAGATATATTTTTATTATGGAGATGGTTTGAAATTATGATGTAAGGATTGCTATGGTCGCAGTCTATACCGGAAGGTACACGTACTAAAAACATTAGTAGCAGCATATATGAACATTGTGCTATGTCTTGTTTGCAGACATTTTAGAATTTGCATATGATATGCAAGCCGTGTATGTGAATGTTCTTATTGTTATTCTTTTCTAGTTATTAATACGAAGCAAAAATTTTCATGTGGATAAGAGCTTGACTATTTCTCATGCAGGAGCCACCATTGGTCAACATCCCAGAGGAAACAATAAGAGAAGCTTTGAGGGTTATCCTTGGTAAGTTTGAAAGGTTGCATTTTATTTTCTCTCTTGCTTTAGTTTTCTGTCCACTAGTTTTGCTAAATTATTTGTGTATTACAATTTCACTCGGTTCTTTTTGTAGATGAAAAGAATCGCCCTCTGTTAATTCACTGCAAAAGAGGAAAGGTATTCTTTCATTTCTCTTCGTTTAAAATTTCTGGCTTTCTTATATAAATAATCACACAACATTCCTCTGACCTCCATTTTTGTCATCGTGTGGTATATGATGCAGCACCGAACTGGCTGTCTTGTGGGGTGCCTCAGAAAATTACAGAACTGGTGCCTTACTTCAATTTTTGATGAGTACCAAAGGTATGCTGCTGAGAAAGCTAGAGTATCAGATCTGAGGTTCATGGAGTTGTTTGACATTTCTGGCTTCAAGCAGCCGCCAACATTCTGTTCACATACAAAGAATTAATTGGATAAGATGTACAGTACGAGAGGCAATTTTGGCGTTGCATTTTTAACTGAATCAATTTGAGTCCAGTCCCATGAGCACTGGATTCCTCATATGAACTTTGTTTATGGTTTTCGCTAGTATCAAATTCTTCTTATCATTTGGACGGAGTTTCTCTTTGTAGGAAGTAGATGGATGTTGCTATGGCCTATGATAAAAGGGTCTCCTCCTTTCCTATTTTTTAGTGTTCATTTGATATGGATTGAGAGTTGTATAGTTGCATTATTTTGCATATTAGAGGGAAAAGGGAAAGTTGTGTTTTCTTCAGTTTGAACTGTAAGAACTTGGAAACTTGCTGAAAGGCGAAAGCTGTTATAAATTTGGGTTCCTTCAGTAGATAGTCATTTGAAATTATGTTGCTCGGATCCTCCAAAAATGTCTTTCAAAATTGCTACTCAACCTTATCTCAAAACCAACTCACCTGGAATCAATCAATTATAGTAGGGGAGTTTTATAGCTTTATCCACAAAAATTAAATTAATTAACCTTACCTACCCATAGTTTTTCTACCCACCAAGCTAATTACTCTTCTACCCATTGTAGTTTTTGTGGGTAATATTATTAGTGAAAGGAGATAGGGGAATCATGATTGTGGCTATGCTTTCATAAAGTTAAATGGAAAGTCATAAGAGGCTATTCTTAAACCATGAGATTAAAATGTGCCCATAATTTATTCTTGACATATTACGTGAGGAGGGAAGCGAGAACCTGAGAAAGCCAACAAGAGGTGAAATCGTAGGCTCCCATTAAAGTTAAGTATCGAGAAGAGAAATAATTATTATTTTCATCATCTACTTCTAATACAATAAATAATATCTCCATGGAAATCCATCTAACACCTCTTTTAAGAAAAAAAAATTGTAAAAAGCATGAGAACTTTGTTAAAATATTTAAAAAGGATCCAGTTAAAAATTTTAAAAAATTAAAAATGACCCAATTATAACATCATATTGTATATTATAACAATATATTATTGTAGTAAACTATATACTATTGAATTATATATTATATACCAAAATAGCATACAATATATGAAAATGATATTTTATGTTCTTCCTTCAACATTATATTATTACATTAAAATAGTATATTATTATGGTATATTGTATACTATTACAGCATATTGTTGCAGTATATTGCACATTATTATAATATACCGTTACAATATATTATATACTATAATAGTATACAATTGTATTATAGCTATATACTCCTATAGTATATTGTATAACGTAATGATATATTGTTAGGTAGTTGTGTTCTTCTTTGATTATTATAGTATACTGTTGCAGTATATTGTATACTATAATAGTATATTGTTGCAATATAGCTATATACTCCTACAACGTATTGTATAGCAGTATATTATTTGGTAACTGTGTTCTTCTTCGATTTTCAGCTGAAAGATTCAATCTCAAACACCTCAAATCAACTTCAAATGTAATCAAATTTCAGTATGAACTTCCAGAAATTACTATAAGCAATATTTAATAACACCACTTTGAATCAAACAAGAAATCTTCAAAAATAAAAATTGAGCCTCAAGCCAACAATAGTGTATATTCAAACACACATAAAACTTCAGATTTAGGAAGCTTACTCGAAGGTATTATAAGCAATATTTTATAGCACCCACATCAAATTAAACAATAAATCAAAATAAAATTTCAAATTCAGAAGCTTCAAGCTCAATAATGGTGGGTCTTCATACACACATAAAAATGATAAGGGAAGGAGGTAGAGCAATAGCTTGGGTTGACCCTCTTAATGAAGATCGATTTGGCAGAGAAGAAGTAGATCCATTGAAGTCCACTGTCTGGAAAGCTTGCAAAAATGAAGCCGAATGTTTTTAACATTCTGTACTTCAAATGAGAAGGCACATAGCTAATGGGTGGGTCGGGTAAATAGTTTGGGCTTCATATGTAGGAAAAGTAAATAGTTTAGGCTTGGATATTAAAGGATAAATAGTTTGGGCTTAATGGGTATAAAGTGAGATTTTTCCTTATAGTAGTACACCTTTGTGTACTTGTTGTGTTACGAATAAGCCTACAAGAAAGTTGGTTTCAACTTGATTCCGGCCCAAGAATCTTTGGGCTTTGCCCGTTTGAGTTGAAATACATTTTCGACCATGATAATATAAGCTATAGCCCAATCATGTTTAGATTCACAAGACCAGCCAATTCAAAAGAGATAATGGCTTTTGATTGGATTTGAAGCCACATCAAAGTGATATAACTTTTCTTTTAAAAAAAAAAAATACTTAGGTTTGCAACAACAACCATTAGACTATAATTTCAATCTTTAGGGGTGATTTGCACAAATATTACTCTTTGGGTGCTGCTCATGATTTTTTGACCCTGCTTATCCCACGGATAAAACTTAAAGTTTAACAAGTATTGCTCTGTTGCCCGTCGCTTGTACTTTTGACTTTTGACCTTAAAGGTTTGCCTATGAGACAAGCGGGGGTCAAAAAACCAAAATCATTAATTTTCAAGGTCATTTAAGTATAATTTCCTGAATTTTTAGTGCAAGGTTTAGATTTGGAACGAATGATCGTAAACTATCGAACTTATAAGTTTTATGCACATATAAAGTAAGTACAAAAACAATACTTTAGTTATACGTTTTTGAAAAGATTGAACCAAAAGTCTCAACCTTTTTTACTCAGGTTTAGGCTTTTATTGGCCAACCTCAAAACTTAACTAACTGAAATTCTTTAAAGAACCTAGCAGTAACGTTATTGTTAAGTTCAAAGGGTTTGTTTAAACCAGACAAATCTTTTATTGACAACAACTAAGATAGATTTGTCTTTTTCATTTTCGTTGCTTGTTAGCTACCAAAACTTTTTCCGACCACATGAAACGTATGTTATCCTAGTGTTTTTAGAATTATCAACTCTTATCCTCGGCATTTCCTATATATATATATATATATATATATATATATATATATATATATATATATTAATTTTGTTATTATTCTATTCTTTCTTTTTTTGGTATGTTTTCAATATTTAAAATTCACAGATCTTGCTCTCTTTTTATTATATTTCAAATGCGAAATACATAAACGCTCCCTTTAAGTACTTCAACTGATCTGTTTACCATTTTGACATTTTAAGTGGCTATTAAATATATCTAATAAACACCAAGCGCTGACATGGCAAATCAATTGTGTTTCACCACAAAGCAAGAAAAAAATTAGAAATAAAAGTGGAGAATGAAAAAAAGGTTTCTTTTTGAGCTGAAAAGTTTATCTTAAAGCTTTAGGCTTTAAGAAATTAGTAATAACAGAAAGTAAAAAAGCGAATTCCTCCATCATTGGCGGCGCCAGCGGCGGAGGAGAAAAAGCAATTGAGAACTGTAAACCCTAGCAGCTTCCATTGCTGCTGCTGTGTTGCAATTTCAGGTGAAGAAGAAAGGAAGTTTCGGGATAACAACTGACTAATTTGTTTTTTTTTTGTTTTAATCAAAATTACACGTGTCACCTTTTAACTGGTTCATTAAACAAGTGTAATCTAAGCATATGGTCTAATTCACTAGGGTATTTACTTAATATATAGAGGATGTTTATGTATTTTGGCTATTTCAAAGCTTGTTTTTGAGTAAAGTTTCTTATTTAGAGCGTGTTCGTGTCTTCGAACAATGGTAAAATTATTTTTGTGTGACTTATAGGTAGGGATGTACAAAGAAAATCGATAAATCGCACTAAACCGATAATCCGAATCAAATCGGAGAAAAAAATCCAATATGATTTGGTTTGGTATTGAAAAATAAAACTCGACCATAATTGGTTTGGTTTGGTTTTAACTAAAAAAATCAAAGCGAAACCAATCCAACCCGATAGTGTATTTATATAATTTTTAAAAATATAAATTTTATACATATAAATATTTATTGTAATGTAAATTTATAAATATTTCTTAAACTTTTTCACAGTTTTATCTTTTAACATATTATTTCAAGTTTAGACTGAACATTCTTAAATGGTAAATAAATTTTATAACCCATAAATATAGTAACTCAAACAAAGTTCAAATCAATACTAATGCTAACAAATGAAATTCAATTCAATACTAGCAATGACGATAGTGCTGGATAATTATTTTAGTTTGTAAACCAAACCAAATCAACAATGGCACCCAAGTTATCTGAGTTCGCAACAATATTAGTACTTATTAGCTATACTTATTTTAGCATCACCTATATAGTATTTTTAGATTATGTTAATTTTTATTATGGCTTATTAATTAGCAATATTTGTTTTATGTAATTTTATTATTTTATCTTTATTATTGAATGTTTTAATATAATGCTATGACTTATCTTATTATATTGTGTTAGTTTCTTGGAAAATACATTATATGTAGTTGTATTTTACAAGGACTTAAGAATATTTGGAGCACAAGTTACATATTTTATGCTATGAAGACTTTACCGGGAAAAAAAATTCCGAAAATCCGAAAAAACCTGAAAAATCCGAGATTGAAAAAATCAACTTTGTTGGTTTGGTTTGGTTTATAAATTTAAAAATCCGTCACCATTGGTTTGGTTTGATAATTGAAAAATCCGAACCAATCCGACCTATGTACACCCTTACCTATAGGTCACGAGTTCGAGCCGTGGAAGCAACTACTAATGCTTGTATTTGGATAGAATTTCTACATCACACCCTAAGGGTGCGACTCTTCCCCGGACCTTAAATGCCGGACGACTTTGTACACGGTACTGTCCTTTTTTTTTTATAAAACTTATTATTCTTGCTGGAAGCTTTACGAAAATATTATAATGTCAAAAGGAGGAGATAAAACATTACCACATCAGTTCCTATAACGCATGCCCACTTAATAATATACTCCATACACAAAAGGTCACTACGCTGATGTGAGTGCCTTAATCTAAGCTTAGAGTGATTAGAGAAATTATAGGAAGGAACATGCTAACTTTACAACAGTTGCAAATTAAATTATTTAAAAGATATTGCAATATATTTAACAAATGTCTAAACAAAAGTAATCTTTTGAATTTGTCTAGCAGATGATCGGCTGGTGCGTTTAATCTAACTTGATTATTTTATCCCACTTGAGAGGTGGGATAAAATAATCACAAGTTTGATGAGATAAAATGATATATTCAGTATTAATAGCTTGTTTGGCCAAACTTCTAGCATGTGTTTTTTTTCTCCATCTGAGGTGTTTGGCCAAGTTTATTTTTTGAAAAAAAAAGTGTTTTTAGCTAGAAGCAGAAGCAGTTTCGAAGAAGCAGAAAAAATAGCTTATCTCGAGAAGCAGAATCAGTTTTGACTTTTCGTCCTACCAAAAATACCCTTTGCAAAATATTATATATATCAAAATAACCTTACTTAGTTTAAACTATTAAGTAATATAAAATGACTTTTGGGATGAACTTTCATATTTATTGGATGATTTTTGATATATTTAAATTGTCTTGAAAGAATAAAATACTTTTCAAATTTATTTTTATATTTTACTTAAATAAAATAAAAAACTTAATTATTATCTTTAATAATAAAAAATTGTAATTATTTATCTACTTATATAATATTAACTATTAAGCAAATCTCTCCGTGTCCTTATTTGTAATTTGATACATAAAAGCATTTTTAAAAAAGTTTGGCCAAACACAAATTATTGTTCAAAAATATTTTTCAAATTGATTAGCCAAACACAAATTGCTTTTCTCCAAAAGTCATTTTTTGAAAAGTACTTTTGAAAAAATATTTATCAAAATAAGTTTATTTTTCCGGCTTGGTCAAACATGCTATAAGTCTGAGATTAAATTTATATCATCAACCAAATATGATATAAATTTAGGATAAATTTATACCATCAAATAAATATGGTATAAATTTAATCCCTTACCTTATCCCAACTTATCCGCGTACCAAATTAAAGTTGGCATCTATTCCTTATCCCTGAAAGTCGGTTCATGTCACCTTTCCGAACAGCATATTTACAATCCAAAAGTGAGATGTGATAACATGTCCCAATTATGCTTAACCTACACGTCGATTACTATAATTAAAAAGAACGAATAGCTTAAAAGATACTCATACAAGTTAAATGATACTCATACGTTTTTGACATTCTAACCCTTAATTTGAGGTTTATGATAAAAAAAGGATTTTCTTCTTCTTAACTGGACTCTACACGATGTTAATTTAAATTGGTTGACTGGTAAGTTTCGAACACGAGATAATATGTTAAAAGAAAAATACTACTAGCATGACAATCATGCATCACCCAATAAAATAACATCAATAAAAATATACCAAGCGTAATTAATCGCACAAGTAGAATTTGAGGAGAATAATGTGTACGTAAACCTTACAACTATCTTATGAAGGTAGAGAAACTGTTTTCAATAGACCCTCAGTTTAAGGAAAGAATGGTCACAACATTTTTCTTGATGAAATATGAAAGAATAGAAGCTTAGAAGCTTTGGGAAAAGGGCATTTTAACAATAACAGATAATAAGATTATCTGCCCGCAAGGTTTGGCTGAATTGGTTGGGTGAGTGATTTTTTACATTGGAGACCTGTGATCGATTTTCCTCCGAAGCTCATCGCACAGGGCGTGGCTAATGCGATTTACATCTCCTGTGTGATTTGCGAGCTATTGCACAGTGAGCAGGTTACCCAATATCGACTGCGAGATTACCAAAAAAATTTCCAAAAAAAATAAATAAATAGCAATAAAAATTTAAGAATATAAAAATACAAAAATAATACTAATGCATAATAAAATCTGCAGATCTCAGTTACAAACGCGATCACATGTCCTACGCAGGTACCCTTGAAAATTCCTGACCAAGCGAGTTTATTCCTGCGCATATTCTTACAAACCTCCCTCTCCCCAAAAAATAAACTTACAAGAGAATTTTAATTTAAAATATCTTATTTACAAGCTTTCTATTCATAGTATAGTACATTTATATGTATAAGATTAAACACTAATTCAGATCAACAATTAAATTATATAACATTGATCGTATAAAGTTTCACCATTATTGATCTTACAATTTCATTGATCTTTTCTCGATAAAAACTTATTTGCATTCAATATTTACACTAATTTAATGAATAGAAACATATACAGTCAAACGTATCTATACAACATCCCTATATAACTTCACTATAAAAATTAAGTTTTTTCTGGAACTAATTTTCATGTTATGTTATAATATATGTTCTCTATAAAAATACTTCTCTATAATATCCAAAAATATTCGAAATAAATAAGGATGTTATAGAGATATTTGACTTGTATCTTTATATACATTATTATTATTATTATTATTAAAGTATAATGTTAATATATATTTTTATCTCAATTTATTACTTAATTACGATAAATTGATTCATAATTTTGACGTAAATTCTTTTACTATCTTCATTCCCTTTGACGTTTGCTCTCATTACGTGCCACCTGTTTTGGAATACCAGCCCAACACAGTCTCTCCCTCTCACCACCGTATAAATACACCTCTCTCTTCCCTCTCACTCTTCACACTCTTTATCTCTGTATATTTTCTTCTGATTCACACTCTTCGATCTTCGAGAACTTTCACTCTCTCTCTCTGTAGATCACATAATCTTAGCTATGGCTACTGCTACTCTCTCTCATGTTGATACCGATAAGCTTTCTAACCTCAAATCTGCTGTCGCCAGCCTTAACCAAATCAGGTACTTAATTCTCCATTTTTCGTCTCAAATTTTCCATTTCTGTGCTGTTCTTACATTGTTTTTATTTTTTATTTTTGTTGCTTCATTTTGTTCTGGATCCAGATGCTGATGAATTTTTGAATTTTTTTGGCAGTGAAAATGAGAAATCTGGATTTATTAACCTTGTCGGTCGCTATCTAAGGTACAGTTGGAGTATTATTACTCTGATTTACTAATTAATAATAGTGATGATTAAGGTTGTAATTTATCGGATTTTTTATGTGATTAAATGCTGAATATTTACGTGATTTCTAATTGTTGTGAATAAGTTGATGATTGTAGTGTATTTTTTTTTTTTTACTCATTGGAAAATTTGCATAAATTTTACATGAAGTGTTATTATCTAATTACTAATTTAGAATTGTGATGAGAACTGTAATTTATCACATTGATGTTTTAAAGTCTGAATATTTATGCAATTTGTGATTGTTGTGGATCAGTTGATGCTTTGAAGTATATATTTTTTCTTCCAAATTTTGGAAAATTTACATAACTTTCTGAGCTTTGCACAGATCAAGTTAGTTTACAGCTCGCAATCGAATCACTTGGCATTTCTGATTTTATTTTTGCTTATTGACTGTTGATCTGTCATGGCATTTTGAAATCGTGATTAGAATTGTAATTTATCAGATTCTTGATGTGCTATAATGTTGAATATTTACGTAATTTGTGATTGTTCTGGATCAGTTGATGCTTTGTAGTATAGTACTATTTTTTTCTACTCCTTGGAACATTTGCATCAATTTTCGAGCTTTGCAGATCAAGTTAGTTTGTAGCTTTCAAAACGCGAATCACTGTACATTTCTGATTTTCTTATGTTTTATTTTTGCTTATTGACTGTTGATCTGTTGTGGAATTTCAAAATCGTAGTGGAGAAGCGCAGCACGTTGAATGGAGTAAGATCCAGACGCCAACTGATGAGATAGTGGTGCCTTATGACAATTTAGCACCTCTTTCTGAAGGTATTTGTATTTTTCTAAAATTTATCTTTTTGTCATCTATCATATCGTTATCAACAAGTGTGAGCTTGGTGCATGGATTGTTTCGGATTAGATCCATTTGAATGTTTTTGGCGAGGTGCTTGACTATCTTAATCAATGCAGATCATGTGGAGACTAAGAAGCTTTTGGACAAACTTGTTGTCCTGAAGCTCAATGGAGGCTTGGGCACAACAATGGGATGCACTGGTCCTAAGTATGTATTTGCTGCTTATTTTTTTCCTTGCCAATTTTAGGTCTCAGGTTCTAATCCCAGCGGAGGTCATTTCTTTCCCTCTACCTAAGCCTTGGTGGACAGAGTTACCCGATACCTGTGCTGATGGGAGGTAGCAGTTATCCGGTTGAATAGTCGAGCTGCGTGTTAGCTGGCCCTAACACCACCGTCATAAGATAGTAGAAAACAAATGTATATTGCAAATGTGACTTCATTTAGCTTGCTTTATTGGTGTTAACCCACCTTTACAGCAACAATTTTGGAAGTGAATACTGTTGGTGGATACAAAGCGCTGTACTCAACCTTCTATGTCTTTTTTCATCTGATGCTGCTTTATAGACTAATCTGTCTGGATCCCGGAAATTTCTGAATCGTGTGCACTGGTTGATGTTACCACATGATACTCTGCTTTAGTGCATTCATTAGGGGAGACTATAAAGCGATATACTTTAAGTGGCTATCTATTTTTACTTTTATACTCTGTTTCTTAATGCATGATGTCATCAGATGAGATAGTAATTTAAGTTGTGTTTTTTGGTTGATCGAGGTATCTTCAACCATAAACTTACATGATCTAGTTACCACTAGAATTTGGCGGAGCTGGAATGCTATAAAATATACACACCTACTATACAAATTTGCTGCTTGTGATGCCCTTTTAAGTATTTCTTTAACTATATATAGGGGGGAGGGGAAGGGGAAGAGGAAATCGGGGATGGGATTACAAGATTGGGAATCGGGTAGCCAACCAACTGCACTACTAAGATTCCCCCCTTTTAAGTGTTAAGAACTCAGGTCGCGGTAAAAGTAAGATGGTTTGTGACTGCGTGTAATTAGATCTTGTTCAATCATTCAGCTCCCCTGTTGGAGGCTCTGATCTATCCTCCTTTGTCATGCTGTGAATAATGTGACCATGCAAATGTGTTTCTCCTTTTACCATGTATATCTTTTCAAGTATTTTATACCGCTGGAAGCTAGAGAAAAAAAATAAAATTTAGGAAGACCTGGCTTTCATTCCATTTTCAGAAATATTAGCTTTCAGAAACTTGCAATTGCATACGGATTTGATGTTCTCCTTGTAAAAGAAACATTGTAGTTTCAATTTTATCGATCTCATAGATGCAGGAAACCTGAAGGTTGTGTTTCTTTGATGCAGATCAGTTATTGAAGTTCGTAATGGTTTGACATTCCTTGACTTGATTGTCAAGCAAATTGAGGTACCTGTGTCTTAATGGATCATTTTATCCGTCATGATGTTCCACTTTTGCCTGTTCACCGATTAACTCTTGCTCTGTAGGCCCTCAATGCCAAGTATGGATGCACTGTTCCCCTTCTTTTGATGAATTCGTTCAACACCCATGATGATACACTGAAGGTGAAATAATTTAACTTTGATGTCTACTCTTCCACGGTTAACTTTTTTCCTGTTTGGCTGAGCGCAAGTGATGACTTCTTGCCGTTTCATTCCCTATGTAGATTGTAGAAAAATATGCAAACTCAAACATTGAGATTCATACGTTCAATCAGGTTAGTGTGAATTAACGTTAAGTATCAACCAGCTTGTATCTGCACTTGAAAAGTTTTGGATTTGAAAAGATAAATTAATGTTTTCTGTTAAATATGTACAGAGCCAGTACCCTCGCTTGGTTACCGAAGATTTCTCCCCACTTCCATGCAAAGGCAATTCTGGAAAAGATGGATGGTAATTGACAGTTTAAGATGTGGTTCCTCTGATGATGGCCTTTTAAAATTGAATCTTAATCTGAGATAAGTTAGATATAAATCACTTCATTTAAAAATAGTTAGATCAAAATCATTGAAATTATGATTTTCCTCTTTCCCTTGCTAGCAATTGGGGTTTCATTGTTCTGTTGATCTGAATAACCTGTAACTTATAATGAAAATTTATCTTCATTTAGCTTTGTATGTAGTTTCTTGTTTCATTGGTTATATATTCTACTGTTTTTTCTGCTTCAAGAATGATTACCGAAATGCAGGTAATTTATGTTATGAGACAAAATTATTTGGTAAAGCTGGCTGTTTCATTGGTTTAGCTTTGCTGAATTGCTTACTCCAACCAATATTTCCAGTCGAGTAGACTTTAAGAATTATGATTCCTCGTCCATCTTTTCTAGTCTCTTTCTTTTGTAGATATGGCTACATTCACTTGGCTCAAGTACATTGTTCTCATATACAGGTACCCTCCAGGTCATGGTGATGTTTTCCCTGCTTTGGCGAATAGTGGAAAGCTTGATGCACTACTAGCAAAGGTTTTGGTGCTCATAATTATTGCCTTCTTCTGATTATGGCAGGCATTATGGCGGTTTTTTTTACATTTACTGTTTGCTTGAAATGTTGCCTATTAATTATTATATCTTTCAATCTTCCACAGGGCAAGGAATATGTCTTTGTTGCGAACTCAGATAACTTGGGTGCCATTGTTGATTTGAGTATCCTTGCTATGATTTTTCATTGTTAATTACACTACAGTTTTGTATGCATTTAATGACATCTCAATCATGAAAGATTTTCTCAGTAAAGCTGTTCTCAATTGTCATGTAAAGTGCATTATCTTTTCCTTAATTTTGCATTGCAGAAATCCTAAATCATTTGATCCAAAACAAGAACGAGTATTGCATGGAGGTATTGACTTGATATTGTTCTTTTAGAACTGCATCTTCCTAGGTGAAAATAGTATATAGTTTCTGCGATGTTACAGCTTGATGAGTATTGCAGGTTACACCCAAAACTTTAGCTGATGTCAAAGGTGGCACCCTAATCTCATATGAAGGAAAAGTACAGGTAATGCAATTTATATTTTTTGTTTTAGATTCTTATCTTTGAAGCTCAGAAGCAATTCCGGTCCATGTATCATCTGGAGCACATAGATGTTTCGATAACAACCTACAAACAAGTATAACTAAACTACCTATATCTTGTGTACTTAACTTGAACAATTAAAATATGTCTATAGGAGGAGTTCTGGGGTCACTTTTTATGTTCTGGCCCTTTATATTGCTACCTCCCAAGATTGCACATGTGACCATGAAAAGGCAGTACCTGTGAAGTTAAATATAGTTTGATGATGTGCTTGTATGAGATCTTACTCAAGACAAAGTGCACACCAACTCTGAGATTGGATCTTAGGTGTTAAGCACTAATCCTATGCAGAGGCGGCTGCAGCATTGCGGCATTGGGTTCATTCGAGCCCAGTATTGTTGATGCGGAACATAAAATTTTAGGTAAAAATACACTTGAGTTGCAACAAATAGTAGGTCTGAACCCACTTTTTTAAAAGTACAATGGTTCAATGTTAAGAATCTTAAAGGTTGAGCTTTAGAAGGTGAATTTGGTCTTTGGTCTTGGTGATTTCAGCTGTACCTATAAGTACACATCTAATCAAACTAACTTAAATGGCTGCCTCCTATCATGATTAATCAGTTAATTCAATCTTCTCTGTAGCTAGTCCTAGCTGAGATACTTTAAAAACAAATTAGTTTGAATTGCATATAGAAAGTCCTTCAGATCTGCTGGCACTCATTGTAATTTTCTCGCTTCTCTGAGAGACTCAGGATAGTTATGGTGCTCTGCTTGCATGCCTTTTACATCATATCTATCAATTTGCTTATTAAACATCTGTTTTGTGTGGTGCTGCAGCTTTTGGAAATTGCACAAGTGCCTGATGAACATGTGAGTTGTATCTTCTGTTTCTTCCTCGTTTTCCCTTTGATGCTTTATATGTAAATGTTATTAGAAGGTGGAAACTGGAAAGTTACTTAGGTTTCTAAATATACTACTTTTAGTCCACAGTTCTCTAATTGGACTGAAATTTATTATTGAAATGTATATATCCATCTATGTCCTTTATGTAGCTAGTGTCAAGTTGCAAATGATCATTTATTCTGCTAGATCAATATTTGGTGGTATTATTCAACAAGATGAGTTTGAGGTTGCATTGCTTTTTCTTCCCCAATTTGAATTTTATCCCTTTAACATGAAGGATGTATGTGATTATTCTTTCCATTTCATCCAAGAGGTAGCTAGTTTTGATGTTCAGTTTTCACTTTCTTGATGCAGGTCAACGAATTCAAGTCAATTGAAAAGTTTAAAATTTTCAACACCAACAACTTGTAAGTCGGAATAGTCTTATGACCTACTTTAAGCTTTATATTGGACACTTCCTTGTCAATGAAGCATGTGCTGACTGAATCCTTGCTGTTGCGCAGGTGGGTGAATCTGAATGCTATTAAAAGACTTGTAGAAGCAGACGCACTCAAGATGGAGATTATTCCCAACCCGAAGGTATCAGTTTCTGTTTGTTTAGCATGTGTCCAAGGTTGCAACGCTTTGTATAAGTGCCTGAGGTAGCCAATATTTATTGTCAGGAAGTGGACGGAGTCAAGGTTCTTCAACTTGAAACTGCTGCTGGTGCTGCAATTAAGGTATGCAACCTTAACTCTGTACCTTTAAATACCCAAACTCATACCTTAAAGTCTTGATATTTTTGTCATTTTGGTTTCTCTTTCTTGATGATGTTTCCCCTATCAAGATTACTCATTACCATTTTATTCAACCAGTTCTTTGACCGGGCTATTGGTGTTAATGTTCCTCGATCTCGTTTCCTTCCGGTGAAAGCAACTTCAGATCTGCTTCTTGTCCAGGTTAATTGCAATCTGGCATTGCGTTGATTTCTGATAATATCGATCCCCAGTTAGCTTAAGTGATATGTAGTGTGCTCATTCACCTTTTTATCTTTGCAGTCTGATCTTTACACCTTGACTGATGAAGGCTATGTCATCCGGAACCCGGCCAGGTCTAATCCATCAAACCCAGCTATTGAGTTGGGACCTGAATTCAAGAAGGTTAACATCAACTCCTCAAGTAGATTAGTGCTGTAGAATTATATGACATTTGGCTGAACGCAGTTACTATATTGTCTTCTTAGGTGGCCAACTTCTTAGGTCGTTTCAAGTCTATTCCCAGCATCATTGATCTAGATAGCTTAAAGGTGACGGGTGATGTATGGTTTGGATCTGGAGTTACTCTGAAGGTAATTAGCAAATCTTTGTTCTGTTTCACGTATGCTCCCATTGTTGACGACATATCAACGATATTGTCCTATTTTTGTTTGTGTTATTTCAGAATCTAATAGTGTCTTACATCTTCTGACTTTCCAGGGGAAAGTAACTGTTGCTGCCAAATCCGGAGTGAAGCTAGAAATTCCAGATGGTGCTGTGATTGCAAACAAGGTAAATATAGTTGATCTAAACTACTAATGGAGCTTCCAGATTTAGATTTAACTCAGTTTTTTGACGCTGTTACATCAATTTCCAGGATATCAATGGACCTGAGGATATATAGAGGAGCTACTGGTGCTAAATAGATTTAGCGAGTCTGCAGCAAGTACATTTTGTTTGTACTGAATGTAATTTTGCCTCAAAATTTAAATAAATGAACAATTTTGATTGTTTGCTACAGAAATCTTTATTGTATACCTTATGGAACTCGATATAGTTTGTTTCTTCATATCTCTGTAGCTTGTCTACTTCCTTATTTTCAGGGAATTTGATATACGTCAATCAGCCAAATTTCAACTGATTGCTTAAGAAAATATATGCAAATCTCGTATATGTTTGAAGTAACATCAACAGATGTTTTTGTTATATGATTTTGTTGGATCTTTTTATTCTATTCAAATTGTAAGTAGCTCGGGAGTTCATTTTCGTCTATTACCTGTCGACTGAGTAAAATAGTTGGGTTTCAATGCATAACATGCATACAATTCGAGACCAATTGAAATCCAATTATGTAAAATTCTATATCCTTAAATCAATCAACTAACTACACCTCAATTGGAGATAAATTGAAATGAACTATATAAAGTTTCTATATCTACCTAACCCTATTCGAGCATCTCATACTAATAGATCTACAAAACCATCTTTAGCTGCAGGTAACGGAAGAAACTGAAAGAGGATAACTGAAGGTATTGGCATATTGAAAAGTAACTGTTTGTCCAGATGTTAAAGGTTTTCCGTCATTGACAAGACAGTCATTATAACCAAGTCTCCTAAAAATTGTAGGATTTATGAGTCTTGCTGAACTGAACCAGCCACAACTCAGGTGAATGTTGGAGATGCTGCTACAGCTTTCAAAGACGCACGCGTTCGAGACGATGACTGTGTAGGTCGGAATGCCATTCGGAAGTGTCCCTGAGGGACCTTGGTTTACTGTAATGTTGTCTTTTGAACACGATGTTGGCCCTATTCTGTACTCACCAACATGTCTTTCTTGAGTAGTACCACTTTCCTCATCTGGTTCCAATGCATGGTTAACTTGCATCACTGCATTCAGTACCATCAAAAGATATTAGTAAGAACACTTGCTTCAAGATTTTGATCAACATTGAACATTCATGATATTTAAGAGTAATTGGAGTCAATCCCCAAGGAGGAAAAAATCTCAAAAAGTTAACCGAAAGAAGGGCAAGGGTAACCCGATGTACAAAGTATCCCCCTTCATGCAGGGTCGGGGAAGGGCCACATTCAGGGGCGAAGCTACCTTTTGCTAAGGGTGGTCTTCGTTGAAATATTATGAAAAATTAATGCAGGGTCGGGGAAGGGCCACATTCAGGGGCGAAGCTACCTTTTGCTAAGGGTGGTCTTCGTTGAAATATTATGAAAAATTAACTGTGTATATAAGTAAAATATTAGATTTTAGATGTATATAAAATATATCGAACATCCTTTGTGAGGAAATGTTTTTACTTCTTTAAAGTCTGAACACCTTCGGGGAAATTTTTGGCTTCGTAACTGGCCACATTCCCAAGGGTGTGATGTAGACTACCTACTTTAATGCAACCTTTAGTGGCTACTTCCACAGCTCGAACCCGTAACCTATAGGCCACACGGAGACAACTTTACCGTTGCTCCAAGTTACTCTTCCAAAAGAAGATCCTACTAGAATAACTCCACTTTTCTTTTCTGGTAAAGACTATCAAAAGCATTTTAAAAAAAAAAGAAAAAGAAAAAGACAATGAAAGGGAGAAGGAAAGAAGAGAGCTCATTTATATATACCCGAGAATGAAACAAGCAAGAAAACCAGAACGAGAAGGCTGCGTTCACTGCTCCTCATTGTCATTAAGTTATATTCTTCAAAGTGAAACTTCAAACAAGAAAAGATAACCTAAGGTTGAGGCTACGATACGAAACTCTTAGAGGGATGGGATATTTATAGTGTCTATGTAGTCACTTAAAAGGAAATTGCATATACAAACATTAATTAGTAACCTTAAAAAAATGGAAAACAAATCTTATAGTAAGTCAAAATATACTGATATTGTTAAAGAAATTCTTACTTACAGTTAAGGCAATTGCACGTGATGCTCTCTACAAACATTAATTGGTAGCCTTAAAAAAAGGAAAAAATATGTCTTATAATAGAAGATCAAAATATAGTGTAAGAAAATCTTTTTACACTATCAATGAATATAATTTAAATCCTAAATACATATAGGTTTTGAAGTGTAAGTTGCTTATTGATAACGAAGAGGTTTAATTATAAAATACTACTAGTAGTTCATGCACAGGCGAGCCATAATCCTGTTAATTAATAATATCATGATGCACATGATTAATTAGCGAAGAAGTTCAATTAATCATCAAGAACGAGTTCAACTGCTATAAAATTGCATTGAATAACCTTTTGTTCATTTACAATATTAATGGGTTTGGCTAATTATTTACAGCTTCAAAGCGTTACTATATTTTAATTTCAATTAATTCATCTACGATGCATGAATAGCTAGAGAGTGAAATATAGGGTAAAGAACGGCCCGATGCACAAGGCATCCTGCGTTCATATAGGGTGCGTAGAAAATAACTGCATTTTTTTAAGCACATCTTTATTTCTCTCATTTTTCTCGTAAGCCATCGTTGAATATCCTTTCAACTTCTTACCAAATTTGTTAGGATCGGGAACCCGGGTAGTACGGAATTTAGCCAAACAATGGTATAATGACAATAACAAAGACAATGGAAGTTGATAATAACGGCAATTAAAGAATATAAAAAAGACACAAATTTAACGTGATTCGGTCAAGGTGACCTACGTCTACAAGCGGAGATGAGCAATTTCACTATACCAACAAGAGTACAAAATTAGAGTAAATACTCTAATTAATCACTACTAGAAATTCGGTAAAAACCGACCAAAAAAACCGACCAACGTTGGTCGGTAATGGCCAAAACCCGACCAAAACGCGATCATTTACGTGTGGACGGTATTTTTGTGGTCGAAAAGGAATACCGACCAAAGTTGGTCGGAAATTACCGATCAACTTTGGTCGGTCAATTAAATTAAAAAAAAACATATTGCAAAACAAACCGATCAAAGTTGGTCGGTATTTTAATTATGTAATAAAAAGATTCACCATCTGGGAATCGAACCGGGGTCTGTACTGTGGCAGGATACTATTCTACCACTAGACCATTGGTACATTTTGTTTTAAGATTGTCTTTTATTTGATTTATACTCTTTAATTGTATTTTCGCACGAAAATAACCGACCAAAGTTGGTCGGTTTTATTAAAAAGTAAAATTACCGACCAAAGTTGGTCGGTTTTTTTAAATGACCCGCCGAATTAACCGACCAATTTTGGTCGGTTTTTTTAATATTAATTTTTATTTATTTTAATTGAAAAACCGACCAAAGTTGGTCGGTTTCTTGAAACATAAATTTCGCGGGACTCAAAAATAGTTTCCCGCATTTTTGCGCCAAAGAAAACCGACCAAAGTTGGCCGGTTTCGTAAAAAAAAAATTAAAAAAAATATTTTGAAAAACCGACCAA